>NC_056631.2:137225708-137556238 GCF_002870075.4 Lactuca sativa
CTTTATGTTCTCTTGCTTGGGTATCGAGACTCGATTACAGTTCACTCTCCTATCTAAAAATTATATTTAATTTGCTTATAAAAAAGTGGGTATATACAATTTAAGGAAATAATTAGGGATAATATAGCATTGGGTACACATGATTTTACATCGGGGTGGGAAGGTTCCAATAAGAAAACAAGTATCCTTTATACATCTCTATGATCTAAGGAAATGACCATCTGGCTTGTAATAACATGTTTTTTTATTAAAGGAAACGACACTCTTCATCTGTGCGGTTTAAGGGTTTGAAGGATTTGATATAGATCGATGAAATCTGAAATCATGAATGATTTCTAATGCTTTCCGATTGAGGGAGAGAGAGCATGTAATTTGAACCATTGTGGCCTCTTACGAAATTTACTGCTTCTTGACGTCTAACGCATACATACGCAAAACATATACATACTGATTATTTTCATTAATGTTATATGAGAGCTGCGGAAATTTCCACCAATACCACCCAATTTAAATTCCTTACTTTCTGGTTCCTACTTTATTTTGGTTATAACTTAGTATTGTTGAATTAGGGTTTGTTTCAGTGCCTGTAATTGATTATTTCAAATCACGTCACATATTTTGAGAAGACAGTATCGATATGTATTATATTAATCGAATAAATCTTCACATGGTTTTCGTTTCTTGTGGCTACCCGGAGTCCAAACATCCAAACAAGATGATGTTTAGGTTTCAATGCAAATGGTATCCATCAGCCATTTATAAAGAAGTGGGTTCCATATGGTGGGGTTTTTTTTCTAGATAGAAAGAGAGCGAATATTTTAAATTAAAAAATAATTTTGACTTGAAACGCCATGAGAATGCCATGTGGACCGGTTACCAAAATTTCAAGTGGACGCGGACTCACCTATCTATATATGAGTGGGTGACCTCTTCATCTTAGTAATATTCCTCTTTTTAACATGTAATATATGACTGGGTGACCTCTTCGTCTTAGTAATATTCTTTTTTTTAACATGTAATTTGAAAGTTGAGTGACTTAGAATACACGAAAAACAAATCAATGGCTAAATAAAACAAAAATGAAAAGTTTGTTTAATATGTAACTAGGTGTGAGACTCATGTATTACATGAGTTTATTTTAAAAAATTAAATATGACATTTTAACAATTTGAAAAGTTTGAATTTATATAAAAAATAAAAAAAAAATTGAATTATTAAAATTAACGTGACTTTAATGTATTGAATCCTCCTTAATAAATGAATGTTTTTTTTGTCACATGTTAATCTCTCATGAGTTTTGACATTTATCATTTTGTGGTATTTTTTGAAATAAATATTATCCACTTGTCAATTTTTGGTTTGTTTCAATTTTTATAATTAAAGTCATACTCTTATATATGTAAAGTATTCAACATCATATGTATGATATTAAATTGCAATAAATATGTTTATTTCTTATTTTAAAGTTGTACATTAAAAAATATTTTTTATTTACACCTTAATGTTTAATTTTTTTAAATCAACCCGTGTAATACATGGGTTTCACGCCTAATACATTCCATATATAAACCCTTTTCTAATAAATACCTTACATATATATTACCTTACATATTAAATGTGGAATTTTCATTTAATAAAATGAAAAACACAATAAAATAACAAGTGAAAAATAAAAAATTTAAAAATTCTGGAAAATACTATATGTCCAAATAAATGAAAAGAGGATATGTGACAAAAAAACCTTCATTTATTAGAGTAGATAAAATGAGATCCTGTAAACTATACAACCACATCTAATTTTAAGACCTTGATAGTTGATATTTTACTTAAAACATATTTAACTGGGTAAAACATAATAATATAATTCGTCTCATTTGCATTATTTAATAAAATAGATGAATTGCTACATAAATAAATTATAAATATAAAATATTAAGCAATGTCTCATGGCAACGTGATCGTTATAATTGCTAGCATGTTAGAAAGTTCCGTATGCTGGATATATATTTCGTACAATCACTTTATTACATTGATAAAATAAAATTGAAATGGAATTTTATTAAAGATGACCGAATATTTAAAAATTTAAACTTATCAGGAGAAGAAAAAAACAGGTAAAAATAATAAAGAATCAACGGCCGGCATCAATTAGCAGCTACATATTAAAATGTGAAAAATACATGATATTACAAATCCGCTTATCTATACATACCCATACTCACGCTGCTATCTTGCGCACAGTAAATTCAGCAGCACATGACACAGCATCAGGTCAACAAAATATTGGTGCCCAATCTCACCGTCCCTCCACCGCATCTTCGCCGGAGCTCTGCCGTAATGTACGCCATCATTGCACCGATTATCATAATGCCAAGGATAAGTCATGTCGAAATGATCCACCACATGATCAATCACTCCAAACTGCCTCAGCTTGTCCAGAAAAACACCGTTGAAAGCTTCCATTTTGTTTGGATTGAACACCAATCTCCGTGCATATCCACCAGTAGCCACGGTGGTCCTGTATATAACCTCCGGTCCCACAATATTTCTCCGCCTCACCCCGTCAAGAACCTCCGCCCAAAATGAAGCAGCATCCTGAGCACCCTTTGTGAATCTTCTCAAGTTAGGCCAATAAACCCCATCGTGTAACCCGGAATTCATGATTAATGTGTCGGGAACAATGTCGCCGGAAAAATACTGCTTCAGGTAGTCTCTGTAAGCATCATTGTAGAGCGAATTCAGGCCTTGATAGTTCCCGGTATGGTTATAGTGACCATTGAAAACGCTGGTGATCCGAAGCGACTGGATCTTGTTATTAGGGTTTGTAATGTTCATATCGAACAGCCGTGGAACAGTCGCCATTTCCAGATTCAGGACGAAATTAAGCATGTTCCGAATCGTATCACAGTGATTCGAATCGCCCCAGAAGAATAGCCAACGATTATTTAAACAATTCCAAGCTGATTTGGAATCAAACAGCTTGAATGAACAATGGGTCGAATAGACCCAGCCGTTACTCTCGATGGATCCCAGATGTCCGTGGCACCATGGATTCTGACACGGGTAGTTGTGGTCGAGGCACCGGTACCGGCCGTCGTTGCTGATCTCACACTTATCGTTCTTCCCGTGTCGGGTCCAGCGACCTGCCCAGACATCCCTCGCGTAATCAGACTTTTTGTTACATACTCTTAAATCGGGCAACTGACCGGAGGTGGTTGAGTTGTTCTTGAAAGTAATCGGAATTACTCTGAGAACCTTATCAACTGCGAATCGTTCCGGCGAGAATTTCAAGCCCTGGTAGTGTCTAAACAATAGAACTATTGTGAGATTATAGTCACCGACAAACCCGGGATGAACTTGGAGAGAAAATGAGTATCTACCATCACCAAAATCCTTGATTGGGGGACGAGATTTCCAGGTGTCACCCGAGAGATCGGTTTCGAAATAATCACCACCTAAACAACGCGGTTTACCGGAACCATCCAATGTTTGGATTACATAAGTGTGGATGTCCCCAGAAGATAACTCGATCTTATTATTATTATCCAAACCATGGATCAATATACCCTCTGTGCTTGAATCTTTACATGGCTCGCCGCCGGGTGCCATCCACCGTACCAGTAGGTTCGACGAGTAGTTGGAGTCTAGCTTAGCCGAAACCCACTCCAAACTCACCGGTTTTGGTTTTCCGATGACATTTGCCGGTGAATCTTGGTGAGCTTCAGCCGGATTAGTCAAATTGACATCCAAAGGGGGTGATGGTGTAGGTGTCGAATCTGAATCTGCACGGTTAGTGTAGTTCAAAGTCTTTAGACCTTTCCCAAGATTAACATCCAACTTCATAACAAAATCTTTGTGGAAATCACTAACATCGAAGCCATCGATACCCCAGAAGATCATTAATCCAACAACAACAGCAAACATCAAAACCCTAAAAGACCACTGTATCGTAGACCGGAAAACCCATGATGAATTAACAGATTTTTCCGGTAACATATTTGTCGATGATTACGTACGGACAACAAAGATCTAAAACAAATACAAATGGGGTTTTTGATGACCAAGCTGTTAAAACATCTATGAACTTGTACGATTCAAACAGAACTTTCTCGAGAAAGTAAGAGAAAAAAAAATTACAGAAAGAGTCTTCGGATTCTCTTTTCTCTCTCCCTGAGCTGTGTATGCAGTGTGAGGAGTTGAACAGAGATAGATTGGGGGGACACCAATTGTGGAAGAAAGAGAGTGCAAGCAAATACCTTTTGATGGTAGTAGAAATACCCTTTCTTTAAGATATTCTTGCTGTTTTATTTGCCAATTTGTAAATACATATTACTAAAACACAAAAATAATTTTGTCATATCTGTATTTTTTTTTTTCTTTTTTTCTTTTTTTCTTTTATTCATTTCAAAAATAATTAATGAATGTGATAAACATTGCTCAAAATTTCGATAAAAAATATAAAAAAATTATTGCAAATAAAAAGTTCGGTTATGTTGCTATTTGCATATACATCTTTTAGCGAAAAAGATTTCTTCTTGCAGAATTTAAATATTTTTTCATTTGTGTTTTTATTAAATATTATAAAGTACATAACGCTTTTTTGGAATTATATTTTAACGATATACATCCCATTCCTCGTTGGAGCACACCCGTTAGTTCATTCTTTTAACACATTAAACTGAATAACTAAATTATAGTTAAATGATTTACTATGTTTATTGTTTGAAAGTAACAAAACCTTACATGATTTTTTAATGATCTATTATGTTTATAATATGATAGAACTGTTTTTCTTCTTTTTTTAGCTGGGCTGAAAAAGATATAGAAAATAAAAAGTGACGTAATGAGTATTGAAACTCTGAGGTGTAATAGATGCATAGTAAACTATAGGGTGTAATGATTTGCATTGAAACCCTTGGTTGTAATAGATGCATAACAAACTATAAGACTAGAGGGAGTAGGGAAGGCAAAGCTTCAACAAGGAAGAAGTGGAGCAAGGAGGTGGCCGAGGTGGAGGAGGGACATGGTTGAATTTCCTTTCTTTTCGGAACATTGTCGTTGAGTCTCACTCTTTGACAAATGATAAAAGATTAGGTAGATGGTGAGGGTGTAACACTTGCCCTACTTATCATATATCTTTACTATGGTTTTAAAACATTTTCTGGCGTTATGCTACATTTATCAACAATATAGTCCAAAAAACTTCCATTTACAAATAACTTGCAATTGTTTGTAAAATAAATAAATTGGGCGATATGATCGATACAGAAAAAACCATAGAACAATAGTGAATATACCAACTTATGAAAACTACGCCCAACTTCGATCCCTTAAAAGTTCACTCTTATTAGTACATGCACAATCTTCTAATGCTTCTAACTCGAACCTGGAATACATGACATTCAACAACATACGTCAAACAATATTGTATGGAGAGTTATATGGGCTAGGTTGCATTACACAACTATAATACGATATCCAATATGGACTTGGGCATATTCCATTACCCAGAACGCTAACCACTACTGGAGAATAAATCATCTAAACAAGGCCTGAAATGTTGACTACTGTCGGAGGACATTCAGACAAGGTTCCATAACACCTACCAAATAAATCAGTCTGGTGATTTGTATACCAATTTCAAACATAATAATATCGGTGCAAGTGCTTTTTAAAAATATCCATTTATTAGGAAGCAACTCTCACTAATAAAACTACATTGTCAGAAAGTAAGCATTTGATAAGTTTTCTATGCATCTATACACAAATAAACTTATGCAATTAAAATAACCCTAAGTGTACATGCAACCTAGGATCTAGGTTTAACTAGTTATAACAACCTACTTTCAAAACCGTAACAACCCAAAAACCATGGCTAAATTTTTTCATTTTTTAAAGTAAATAAAACATCCATTTTAACAAAATTACATCCAGATCAACCCATTTGTTCATAATCCATTATTTAGAAATCAGAGTGAATATGATGTAAATGCGGAATCTCAAATCAAAAATATGTTGATGTATGTGTACAGTCTTGCCTTCGCAATCTGATATGTACCTGCAAAATATTTAATCCACAACTGTTAACACACAACTTAGTGAGTTTCCCATAATATCACATATAACATAGCACGATAATCAACTATGTGTTAACAACAACCATGGGGACTATCTGCAGTCCCGGTGGGCTAACAGCACGTCCTATGGATTAACAGCAAACCTCTCTAGTTATCAGTCACCCTAGGGACTATCAGTAGTCCCATGGACTTACAACGGTCCTAGAGTTATCCGCAACCCAGTTCACATATAGAAATAATACATAGATAAGACTCAATTGGTCAGCATATAATACCACACAGGCAAGTATAGTGAGAAGACTCACCTCGTAAGTAGGAACTAACACACAACAACTCTCACACAGTGAAGACTGGTACTACAAGACACCTAAATAGCAATAAAGAAGTAACCATCAGTCTACACCCTAAAACCTCTAAGTTAACCTTAAAGTCAACCATGGTGAAAAGTCAATGGTCAAAGTCAACAGTCAACTCTCCCATTGATTGACCCTTGCATCATGACCAACCCTTGGTCACGTCGTAAGAAAGCGAGTCCAGCCCGATCACTAACTCAATCCCGATTTAACTTGATCATACTCAAATCAACATTCACATCGTGCCAGAGCTTTCGTCACATCGTGAGAATCCTAAAACAAAACATTCAGGTCACCCAGCCTACCCTCACATCGTGAAGGCCAACCCTTCAAGTCTTGAGAACTGATCTGACTTCCTAATTATATTAAGTCCTTAATCACTCCACCCATTCATTCATACTTTCCAGTAGCTTTCCTAATCCAAATACAACATAAAAATCAATGTTTTATGGACATGCATGTCTAATGCATGTCCCTTTCACTTTAGGCCATTATCATGGAAGAAATGGACCTAAACTTGCACTACAGATCCAAAATCATCAAAAGGATATAGATCTGGAACATACAACCTAAAAGGGACCCCAAGGATCTATAAAGTTGACAACTTTATGGAACCTTGTCTCTAACATCCCAAAAATACTATGTAAAAATTTTATTTTTAAAACTATCAAAACAATTATTCATTCATTCCAAAGTCCATCAAGATGTGATAATGTTTAAAATAATCATTAGAGTACAAATCATGTCATAAAATGCAAAATACTGGTGGATGCAGTGCGGTCATGTTGGACCCTTCCCTTTCGAACTAGAAGTACCTGAAACCATAAACATAAAATTGTAAGCACACAACTTAGTGAGTTTTCCCAAAATACCACATATAGAAACATACATAACAGTCAGAAACTAAGTGTGACACCCCAAAACCTAGAACTGCGGAATACATTCTGGGGTGGAGGACGTCATGTACAGTATCATAACAATGCATAATAGTAAAAACAAGCAACAACATTCATTACATTAATATGGTAATTGTAATACAAGCGTGTTCTGTACAGTTTGTTAGACATCAAAAAGTATAATCAAAATAAAGAGGAGTCTTGTATGCGCTCCGTCTTCTCAAAAGCTGCATATGTACCTGTCTATTGCCAACCTGAGAATACAAGTTATTTTGAAAACGAGTATCAGCATAAAGCTGGTGAGTTCATAAGATTTTAGTGTCATTGCTTGTATAAAAGTGTTTCCAATCGTGTAACATGAAAGTTATTCTCAAATTTGAAAATAGTGTGAATCTTTAGAAAATCCTATATTTTCTAATGAATGTAGTTTTCTACCAAGACTTGGTTACTTGTAGGTTTGATCCTTTGAGTATGTAAAAGTTTTCCCCATTAGACTCTTAACTATTATAAAAATATATTTTCGACTTCGTTTGAACAAAGTAAATGGGAAAATAATGTATTATTCCAGTAGTGTTACTGCCGATTGGATAGTAATTAACCGCAGACTCTAGGTAGCGATATGTATTTAATACACCTCGGGGAGTCTACGTTACCTTTAATTCATAATTTGTTAATTTAGGCTTCCGAATGTGAATCTGTATGTAACCAGGCGGATAGGCGATTGAATGTATCATGACCCTCCAGGTCATACGTAGTGTGGTAGTATGTTATCATCCTTGGGCCTAGTCGGCTCGGACTGTAGCTAGCAGTCGGGATGTGTGAGTGTCCGACCTGTATAGATCTATACGCATAGAGCCCGCTCTCCCTCCAGGAGACTAAGGTTACATGGTGAAGGCGCAGTTAAGTGCCGTATAGAGAGATAGTGTCTCACATTCTGCTTTAGTATGTTCTCTTATATTAGTGTATAGTGTGCTTCTCAATATAATGTATTTAATGTTCTTTTGTATAGCATATAGTATTTTTCCTGTATAGTACTTAACATGTAGCGACTCATAATAGCACTAACCGTGGTAAGTATCATAGTAATGGTAGTGATGAGTGGTAAACCTTAACTATACCTACTATAGTTAACTGGCATGTTGCAGTCATTCTTGGATACTCATAAGTATTGAACTGAGTGAAGGTATTCATATCCAACACAAATACATACAATATATAACTAAGAATTCAACGACGGTCAGACATATAACAAATTACCCTAAGACCCCAATCAAACAAGAACAGGAAATAAGGCGAGCTATCAGTCCTAAGTCCTTCAAGTCTTACTTATATAAATATATTTGTGTGGGTATATTTTAGAAACATAAGAAGCTTTGAAAGAATTTGAAAATAGTTTTTATAGCAAATTATCATGAAAATAAATTTGAAAACATTGAAAGCAGTTTTGATTGCAAAACGGTTAAAAGTATACATATCCTTTATAGTTGTAAGCTACAAATCACATGTGATTGATACTATAAATTGTTGGATTCAACTTTTATTCCCCCCATAAAAGCATTTAAAAACATTTGAAAGGTTAATTAAGGGGTATGAACTCACCTGCAGCGAGTGGAGTGGACGGGATGTCGGGTAGGATGCTAGGTGTTAAGTGAGGACTTGAACACACCCACGGATCCTATGTATCATGTAATGGCACATAATGGTGTCTAATTAGTCATTTTATCACCAATTTAGTATGTAAGGACCCTCTAATGTATGAAAACACTTTGCTTCAAGTGCAAGGAGTAGTAGGGGTTGCTCCTAAAGAGTGTATGGCCTCACTATGGAGTTGACACTTCACATGACCACCCTAACATGAGTTTGCGGTTGAGAGACCACTTCCCCCATGAGTTTACGCCCGTAAACTCATGGGAATAGTGATTTTGTTTGTGTAAAGGTCCCTTGCATCGCTAGGTAGGGTTCTAAGATCAAATCCAAGGCTTGTGAAGTGACTAAGGTTAAAAAGGGGTACTCCCTTGGAGTTTGCGGTCCTTGGACCACTCATTGGGAGTTCACGGTCGTAAACACTAGGTTTTATGGCCGTAAACCCTTGGGCACAACATTTCCTTTATATTTTGTGGTCCTAGGCTCATCCATACAAGTTTCTAGTCCATTATACATGCTAAGGAAGGAGTTAGGGACACCAAAACACCCTTTATGGTGTTTACGGTTCATGAATGTTCATGGACCGGAAACTCATGTTTACTCCCCTAAAGGCACGATTTTGGGTTTCTAACTTCATGCATGCAAGTTTCTAAGTTTAAGATGAGCATTAGAAGGGTTTTGAAGAGATTTTGGGGCTTCAAAACCTCCTTATGGGAGTTCACGGTTTTGGGAGGTGTTCCCTGTCACAGCCCCAAACCAGAATGGCGGAAACGTTCGGGGGCGGATGACTTCATGTGGTAGCGTAATAAATGAATACATAGTAAAGAAATCAATACAACCATCATATATATAATTGAAAGTTTACATTGTTTAAAAGGTACATGTTCAAAACCAATTACAATATGATGTCAAAATATGAATTTAAACTGGCGCCGCAGCGTCCCTTCTTCAAAAGCTGTTTGTTACCTGTAATTACTGAATCCCTGGGACATACAAGTAGTTTTGAAAGAGTAGATCAGCATTTAAGCTGGTGAGTTTCATAAGCATTAAATGACAATGTTTGTATGAAATGAAATGTTTTGTTTTTGTTTGTTTGTTCCTAGAAAATCCTATATTTTCAACTAGCATAAATGTAGCCTTCTATCAAGACCAATGTTTGTTTCTAGAAAATGTATGTACGTATAAAATTTCCAATACGTTTGAAAAACCTCGTAAAACAATGTATTTTTAATACTCCATGTGAGTTTTATAACCATGCTATTGACTCGGATTGCCTATACACAACGTTCTTCAGGCGTTGGAATGTTCTGACGTTTGTCACCCCAAATGGTGGACTGTAGCTAACAGTCAGGGCGCGGGGTTGTCAAGCCCATATAGATCTATACACAAACACCAGGCTCCCCCTCCAAGGGATTTTGGTATATAATAAAGGGCTTGAAATGTGTACTCGAACGTACGTGAAGTTAATGTCTCACAAAACTTAGTATAAAAACAGATTTACGTGTTAAAATGTTCGTTTGTTCTTGTATGTGAAAGTGACTTCTTGAAAATCGTGTCTCTAGTATTTAAAAGTTAGTAATGTTCTCGTAAAACTATACCTATTATAGCTTTCTAAAATCGTGTCTCGTTTGTTTAGAAATCCCTAGAAAATGAATCACTTGTTATGAAAGTATAAATTTTCATAGTGTCTAAGTTGAACACATATACATGAAATCTAAGCAGAGTGTTTAATTTATACATATATAACAACATTTTTCATTTTAAAAGATATAATGTTATCGTGATATATTTTACATACGAAAGTTCCCTATAAAGTTTATAAATCATATATGATTCTGTTGAATAAAAGTGTATAATAAAACTTTATATAACACACGATAATAATCGTGTGTTTTACTTGTATTCCCCCCTTTGAAAGCATATAAAATTATTTATAGAATATTTAAAAGGTTAATTAAGGGGTATGAACTCACTTGAAAGATCGAAGAAAGGTTAGATGAAAACCGGGCATAATTTCTTCTCGGAAAAGCGGATTTTCTCGGTATTCTCGGGAATCTCGGGAGTACAAATGACCTTCGGGACTTGAGCAAAGTGATCGGGGCTTCAGGTTAGCACGGGCACGGAAAACGAGGCAACAACGCAAGAGAAATGAGAGACAATGACCCTTTTCTTCGGAGCCCTCACATCCCTTTTATAGGGGGTGGGAACCGCCTCGGTACGCTGGGCGTACGCGTGCGTCACGCATGAGCGCATCCTTGACTGCTTCGGACTCCGGATGGGACGGGGCATAGCCTCGCATAGGGCGAGACATGGAAGATCCGAGGCCTAGGCCTTGAGTACGCTGGGCGTACGTGCTTACGCTGGGCGTAACTCGGCCCGATCTGATGACTCGCCTTCGGATAATACCAAGGTTAAATAAAAAAATTTATATTTTATTTATTTAATAAATTTCTAAAATTCATATCTTCTTCATACGAACTCCGTTTTCTATGTTCTTTATATCCACGCGTAGGTGAGACTACACTCTACAACTTTCGTTTAGATTCCGTCGGCAAATTTTGAAATTACTTTTATTATTTATTTTTAAAAGGCCGCGTTAAGAAAATTTCATTAGAAATTCATAACTTCTTTATCTGACGTCTGTTTTTGCCAGACTTTTTACCGCTGAAATACCATTTTCGAGACCTTCGATTCTCATTTAGGTCATTCCGGCCAAAAGTCGCTCGATCTCCGATTCGAGTTTTTAGCTGTCTGCCGCTAAGCCGAAATTGAGAAAATCATAACTTCACTATATGAAGTCAGATTTGGGTGGTCTTTTTACGTACGATCACAGTTTAATGACATCAAACATAGTAGGTAATTATTTAGAGACTTTTTGGACTTTTTATTTTCGAAGTTAATTTCTTTATCTCAAAAGTGGTTACAATACTTGACTTTTAGGTCATTACATAGAGTTGAAATATCGGGTTGTCACATTCCCCAACCGTAAACTCGAGTTTTTAAGGTATTTGGGTGGTTAAATCCCGATTTTGCATGGATACAAAGCTAAACAACAAGCTAGGAAAGATTACTTACTGTTTTGGAGCTTGAATGAGGTGTTTCTTGGCCAAAACCTACTTGTAAAGAGAGAGAGAGAGAGAGAGAGTAAAGAGAGAAAGCTTCTAGGAGTGAGAAAAGGTTCAAGTGAAAGCCACTCAACCCTTATATAGGGCTTGAGTTGGCGGCCAGGTGGTGATCCACCCCATACCGACGTTAAACGGAGTTTAAAAATTTTACTCGATTAAATGGTCGTAACTCGGCTTAGTCGTAAACTAAAATTTTTCCCAAATAAATTCGAGGGTGTTTCACGTGTTTTTATTTCGTTTTGACACTTATGAAAATAAAAATAAAAACATTAATTGATTTGCCTAACCCAAAAGTTAACGTAAAATTTCAATAAAAATAAATTTTATTAACGGAATTGGGCTACAGCGACGGAATAAATTTCAGGTTGTCACACTAAGCTGAGTCTATTTCACACCTGAGTTTATTTCATTTTGTTTCGGTATCTTTCAACCGGTATTGAGTCTATTTCACCCTCTGAGTGTATTTCAACTCTTTTAGTACCTTTAAACCGGTAGTAGGCCTATTTCACCCCTTAGTCTATTTCAACTCTTTAAACATGTTGATATAGAACACAAGAAGTATTTATGTCATGATTATATCCTAATATATCAAAACTTTATATATAATAGTTGTTATAATTCTACAATATCCAAATACTAAATCCAAATCAAAGTCCCATTTCTAAAATAATAAAGTCGTATAGCTGAAGTGTGACCATTCATACTTAGCTGAGAAGGACTTTATCAATGGGTTCGACTAAACTTAATTTGTGTGAATTTTGTGAGTACTATCATCTTTATATCTGAGTTTATTCTATATCTTGGAGTATATGCTTGGTGTTCTTTCATGACATATAGTCTCTTAGATCGATTAATTATATCCTAATATATCAAAACTTTATATATAATAGTTGTTATAATTCTACAATATCCAAATACTAAATCCAAATCAAAGTCCCATTTCTAAAATAATAAAGTCATATAGCTGAAGTGTGACCATTCATACTTAGCTGAGAAGGACTTTATCAATGGGTTCGACTAAACTTAATTTGTGTGAATTTTGTGAGTACTATCATCTCCATATTTGAGTTTATTCTATATCTTGGAGTATATGATTGGTGTTCTTTCATGACATATAGTCTCTTAGATCGATTAATTATACTCTCGAAGTCATAAAGATTTCTATGTGATCCTTGAATGGTAGAGATCAATATAGTTTTTCAATAAACTCATTCATCCAATCATATTAGATCTCAAGTTATAAAGTAGTGTATTATTATCTTGTAGTAGTATGTATCATTTTATTTTGCTTGGACCATATTCCAACTAAACTTACTCTTCATTCCACAATGAAGTCATAATCCAATTATAATGCATCATTACATATATTTGTTTAGAAATCATAATCTTATGTATCTCTTTACATGAAGATTTTATTCTAAACTAATTGTCTCATATACATTCTCTTAGTTCTTCAAAAGTTACTCTTAGAGTGTTCCTATAGTCATCTGGTGACTTAACCATGTATTCAAATGGTATATTATGATATGCTCATCACATGATCATATACCACATCTTATGTATAATATGCCATAAATGATGGCTTCATTTTCCAAAAAAAAATCGAATATAAATCATTTCAGCTAGTTCAAACTTATGAGCTAGTTCCTTTTGAGGTTGGCTCAAAACTTAGTGTCATGTGACAATGTCAAGATTCCTCCAAAGGAGTTTTGTATATTGATATCTTTCGAGATGTATATTTTCAATATATGCATAAAGATATAAAACTTTTAGCATTCCTTTTATCTATCTCTATAGATTTTATATTCCAAGAATGTATCTTGTTCTTCTTAAGTCTTTCATTTAGAAACACATTCTGAGTCAAGGTGAAAAGGCCTAGCATGGTCGGAATGTAACTTCTCATGATTTAGTATGTCTCACTCATACAAGATTAGGAATGTCACTATGCTCCCACTAGTGCTTAGGAAACACATATGTTCTATTCATTTTGATATATAAGCATACCTTGTGGTTTTATATTAAAATGCTGATTGTGACCTTGAGATGTTATCTTTATATCCACAAGTGGATCTCAAGCTTTACCTATTTTGTTAGGATAACATGGGTTAAGAAAACCTTTAGGCTAATCTATATAGATATCTTCTAGTATATGTCCATGAAAAAAAGCAGTCCTTGAAATCTATTTTATATATCTCATATTAAGAATATGAATTTATAGTAAACAATATCCTTTTTTATCTAATCATAGCTACTTGTGAAAAAGGTTTTATCATAGTCAATGTCATGAGTATGACGAGAATCATAGTCAATAACATGTGTATGAGAAAAATCCTTTTATAACAAGTCTTCCTTTAAATAAGTATGGTTATCCATGTAATGTATTCTTTCTAGAAGAATCACTTACTCCTTTTAGCCTTGCTATAAAGACAAAGTTCAATCAAGACCATACTTGATTATCATACATGGATTACATCTCATATTTATGACTCTAAGTCATTAATCATATTTGACATCTAACATAGCATCTTGGTATTTAATGGATTTGCGAGAAATAATCAAAAAATCTCATCAATGAGAGATTGCACATTTATGAAGTCATATATGATTTATACCACTAATGAGAATAGTTTGTATTTATGACTAACTATTATTCAAGTATAATAATCCTTTTTCAACTAGTGCCAACTGCAACTACATTAGGTTATGGTTCTTGAGCTGCTCCAAGTTCCATTTACCTCCCACTTGCTTTGTCATTAGAAGCTTGCTTTCTACTAACTTAGCTTTTACAAGAATAATAGAACTTGTTTTTGGTGTGTTTTAATAATCTAAGCCATACTTAGAGCATTACACAAATATGTATTTAGTAGATTTTGGGTTTAGAAGATTTAGTCCAACATAGGCTTCAAATCCACAAAACATTTAATAAGATAATGCTGAATCCTTTCCATACAAAATCTTACGAAGAAAATGTTATATCTACTTATTAGTTGGTGTTTATACTCAAGGTACAATTGATAATGTTCTAGGTGTTATCCCAAGGAAACAAAAGGAGAACATTTCTTCCGATTAGAAAGTAAATCATATCAAGTAAGATTTAATTCATCCTTTATTATCATTAAAGCTTTTTATAGTTCTTACTGGTTTATATCTCAACTTTATATTTGAAACCTTCGACAAAGATTTCCCAATATTGTTTTAGCATGTAAAAATATTATTTATAACTGTTATAGTTGTTAATAAAGTTGAGTTGGTATCTTTTGCTAAATCTTAGACATTCATTAGAAAGGAAGTCATAAATAACAATGTATAGCTCCTTAATAATTTATTTTCTCTATTAGTTAACGAAAATATCATTGGGGATACTTTATATATAAGTAAGATTTACATATGTCAATTGTATATACGATCGAGTTTCAAAAGAGCGGACTTCCACATTGTCATGTATGCATGTTTTTGGAAAACAATTCTAAATTTCAAAATCCTTAAGACAAAGACCGTGTTATATGTGTTGAATTGCATGTCAAGGATAGTGATCCGGATTTGTATCAAATTGTTTGTGATAACATGATACATGGACCTTGCGGCAATGATCAACCATTTATGCCGTGTATGAAAAAAAGGCAAATGTTCAAAACGATTTCCAAGGGAATTTACCTATCATACATATATCGATGAAGATGGTTATCCTATTTACCAAAGACGTAACAATGGAAATAATATCGTTAAAACGGTGTTTCTTTAGACAACAAGTATAAAAAAAACATTTTCAATGATTTACTAAATTTTAATTCCTTAAATTTGTTTTGTTTTTATGAAATATTTTATTATATGTTTAAATACATAAATATCAATAAACGAGTTAAATTAAAATTGTAATAATATATTATATTTAAACAGATAATGTAATCCATAAAAACATATACTTATTATATATGTTTTCTTGTGTTGTTCCTATGTTAACCTAAAATTATCATTTAATGTGATTTATGACATGTTTCTTGGTTTTTCAGATCTGTTGTTTCATATAATAAGATCCTTCTAAAATAATACCAAGCTCACATGAATCTAGAGTGGTGTAACCAGGTTGGATCGATAAGGTATATTTTTAAGTACATTAACAAAGGACCTGATAGGATAACAACATTTATTGTTGATCCAACACAAAAGAAGAAACAACATATAGAAAATAACGACCATGATGAAATTGATGAGTTCTATAACCGTCGTTATATTTCCTCATGTGAGGCATGTTAGTGGCCTTTTGGGTATGACATTCGTTATAGAACATTGTCTGTCGAAAGGTTGTCATTTCACCTCGAACACATACAGCCTGTTGTGTTTAAACCCAACCAACATTAATCAGGTTGTTTCTAAACCGACTGTTGCTGCTTCTCAATTTTTGGCTTGGATGGAATGTAACAAACATGATGCAGATGTACCGAAGCTATCATATGTTGAATTCCCAACTAAATATGTTTGGAATAAATCAGATAAGATATGGACAAGAAGAAAAACCAAGTCCAAGGCACTCTGTCGATTAAACCTCATGTCTCCCAAGTCTGGTGACATTTATTACCTATGGATTTTGCTAAACAAAATCAAGGGTCCTACATGCTATGAAGATATTAGAACAATTAATGGCATCATGCATGAGTCTTACAAAGATGCTTGCTATGCTCTTGGTCTATTAGATGTTGATAGAGAGTACATTTCGTCAATAAACGAAACACATTATTGGGCCACTGCATCTTTTTGCAGGTCTCTCTTTGTTATGTTGATTACATTAGATTGTTTGTCGAGGACTACTCATGTTTTTAAAGAGATGTTTAAATCTCTTTCGGATGATGTCATTCATGTTCGTGAGCAAGAAATCAGCATCAGAGGTAAATACACTAATTTATAGTTATTTTTATTTCAAACTAATTAATTTCTTCTTCAAAAGAAAAGAAATTAATTTGAACTTTAAATAAAATGGATAGAAACTAATGAACAAAATGTCATTTTATTTGTAATGTTATTATTATAGTAAATGAAATATGAAAGCCAAAACCCGCATTTTTACTTCTTATTTAAATGGTCACTTAATGGAAGTGCATTGTTATTAATTGCTATAAAATTTTGTTTTCCCCTACATTTTAATTTGATGCCCAAACAAGCCCATTATTCTTCATATACAAATGCCCTTTTAACGAAACTATATTACTCAAAAAATGACATTTATACACAAATTTGACATAAAACATAATGAACCATTTTTTTTGCCATTTTCACAAAAAAATTGTTCATTTTGCACCATTTTTACCTTATGCATGTAAAATAGAGAAACAAAGCAAAATAAATTTACATGTATGTCATTAAAAAGTCTTAACATAGTCATTTGCATATGTATAACTATATTTAATTTCGTTGTTTATTGCATTTTCAGGCTTGAAGCTAAAAAAAGATGCAATTTTCAACCTTACCTTGTCATACATTGTGAAATCATTATTGAGCTGTGAATTGAGTTTGAAGCGGATACCAAACATGCCATTTCCTGATCATAGATACATTCAAGAGTCTTGCAATATGTTAATTCAAGATGAGCTTAACTATGATCCCCCTATTATTGAAGTTGAGCATCAAAATTTGCATTCCAAATTAAATGCCGAGAAAAAAATGTTTATGAAACCATTATTAATGCGGTTAACAAAAAATAAGGTGGTGACCTTTTCCTTTATGGTTACGAAGGAACCGGAAAAACATTTGTTTGGAAGACCTTGTATGTTGCTATTAGATCCAAAGGTTAAATTGTTATCAACATTACTTCAAGTGGAATTGCAGCACTCTTGCTTTCTGGTGGTAGGATAACACATTCAAGACTTATTATCCCAATTAACTTGACCGATGATTCATTTTGTTCTATTGTGCCAGACAACGATCTTGCTACATTACTGAACAAAGCAAGACTTATCATTTGGGACGAAGCTCCGATGATGCACCATCATTGTTTTGAAGCATTTGATATGTGACAGCCTGATACTTTTACACTGAGCAATCGATCCATATATCTATAATTCACTTGAATTTAGCATCTTTTAATAGTATATTGAGACCGCACTAGTGTTTTAGGCTTAATATAACATAGATATGGACCTTAGGAAGGGTTAGGAAGGGTGTGGCATCACAAAATCCAACCACACACATCAAGAGAGGTGTGTGCGGCCAAGCCAGCCGCACACCCAGCAGCAAACCCCTCCAGCCTCACACTTAACCCTATATAAAGTAGAGGACCCCCTTCCATTCACTTTTGGCTGCATCTTTTCTCTCTTTCTATACTTTCTCTCTCTAGAAAACCACCCAAGAACACCTAGAAGACTCCCAAAACGTGAAGAACACCATCATTTTACTTGTCATAGAGGTGAAACACTTGAATCCAAGCCTCAAACTCATAATGTTCTTCATGTTCTTCATCCTATGAAGGAGTGCGGCCGCACACCTTCATCAGGTGTCTGTACACACTCATAATACCCTCCAAAGTGAGAGTAAGGCCGCAAAATCGTCACATGGGACTCGAACAAGGATTGTACGGCCGCACACCCCTATGTACGGCCGCACACACACCCTGTACGGCCGCACACCCCTATGTACAACCGCACTCACACGTCTGGCCGCATACCCCAGCCACACACTCACCTTTATGGCCATACACACACCCTAGTACTCATATTTGGCCTTAAACTTGCATATATCATTGGGTATAGGACATGACACACTTAGTCGTAGTAATTCCATGCCCTTAGGAAGGATTTCCCTTCATGATTAGTCATGAAAACATCTTAACTCTAACTTAGATATGTGTCACCGTATGATTAATAGGAGCTGCTTGTGTTCAAAACATCCGTTGACACTCAACGGCTATACGAATCGTAAACTTGAACCCTACAGTAAACGGTGAGTTCATACCCCCTTAATGAACCTTTCTAATGTTTTCATATGTTTTAGGGGGGGGGGGGGATACAAGTCTAATATACATTTTTATGGAAATCAATCACATGTGATTTACTATCCGTAGTTCATATCACATGTGATTTATCACTATGCTTTATAAAAGAACTTTACGCTTTGAAAACTACTTTGGAAAAATAAACTATTTTCTAAATGCTTTCTTTAGTCAAGATTTTTATTAAGTTACTTTTCTTATAAAATGTTTCTACACTAATATATTTATATAAGTAAGACTTGAAGGGCTTAGGACCGATAGCTCGCCTTATTTCCTGTTCTTGTTTGATGTGGGCTTAGGGTATTTGTTATCCGTCCGACTGTCGTTAATTTCTTAGTTATATATCATGTATATCGGTGTTAGATACGAGCATTTTCATCTCATTCGTTGCCTATGTTACTTAATTGCCAAGAACCATGCACACTAAGTTAACTATAATAGGTATAGTTAAGGTCACTACTACTTGTTACCGCTACTACTACACATACTATAATTCATACTGTTACAAAACGATACACTAATAAGGGAACACACTATGAACTACATAAAAGACTACTACACTATATTACAAGAGAAAACACTAATCCAGAAGATAACACACTAACTCTTTACAAGATACTCTACGCGCTACATAATGTGACCAGAACTTTCCGGAAGGAAGGCGACGCTACATGTATAGATCTATACGGAGCAGACACTATTAGATCCCGACTGTTAACTTCACTCCGAGCCAAGCAGGCCCAGGGATGACACTACTTCACTACATTGTGCATGACCGGGAAGGTCATGGGATCCTCTATTACTCACACTATTGGTCACATAAAAAGGTATACACTATATCCACACTAAAATACTAAGACTAGAGTGTCAGTTAATATCCCGAAGTAAATAGGTATCTATTACTAATGGAAGTTCGCACTACTATCACTGTCAACAGGCATAACTTTTCTATTATCAATACTACATACTGGAGATTTAGTACCCCACTTTTACAACAAACAGTTTTCTACGATAAAACTTACATGTAACTTAGAGTCTTTCACTCACGATGTATTTTCTGGAAAATATAGGATTTTCTAGTGTTTTCTACTACTTATAAATGTAAATTGCAGTTTTTCACACTATATGTTCTAATACATTTTATGCAAAATTCACACTAAAATCTTATGAACTCACCAGCTTTATGCTGATACTCGTTTTCAAAATAACTTGTATCCTCAGGTCAAAGATAGACAGGTACAGGTGCAACATTTTGGAGAAGATGGAGCATACAAGATTTATCTCTTATTTTTGTATTACTTTTGGTGTCTAATGAAACCTTACAGAACACACTTGTAATTAAACTCACTATGTAATTGAAATGGTTGTATGTTTCTTGTTTTTACTATTATGCAATTGTGATGATATTGTACGTGACGTCCTCCACCCCAAAACGTATTCCGCCGTTATCGGTTTTGGGGTGTGACAAATTGGTATCAGAGCATTGTTTATAGTGAATCAAGTATATCAACCTATAAAAGATATACGAACTATAAACACTTCGGGACTAAAACACTCTGACCAAGAATATATACTGTTAAGTATTTAAAAGATTTAACTAAGTATATATACGCACACCTCTATAAAACACAGAAGTCAGTATCGCACTAGAACAGAACAAAAGTATTAAGATTGTTGGGCAGCACAATTTGGCTTAGAGACATATAGTCACATCTGGGGGGATATAGCCTGATCAACTACATTTTTCTGGGAGTGACTAGCATGTGCCTAAGTTGGGTTGTGGTGTTGCAACAAGTCTAAAACTTACCAACACTACCACAATGACGTTAGAACAAGAATACTATAGGAGTATTCTGCATACCACTAACTACATATGTGATAACTAAAAGGGTCGTTACTGGTAGGACAATAGTTGCTAAGTGGATACACCACGGTTACATGTGACTAGGGCACTATAGACTCAGAATCTGTGGCCTTTGCTTCATTTCCTGTTCTTGTTTGATTGGGGATCTGAAGTTAAGGTTGCTTATTCAAAGGACTATCTTGCTTCGGTTGCATGTGATTGGTATGCACTACGCAAGTATTGGGTCGACTAATAACGATTCATCTTATAAGTAGCTTAGAGTAGTACGTCTATTAACCTTTCTTTCCCCCTTTCTCGCATAGATAGCATGGCCGGCTTCCACCATCCCGGTGATCCGTACTATCCAAACCAGGGCAATAAAGGATGGCTCGATGAGGAGTCAGACGATGATCACCCGATCCCTCTGGATGATCATCATGATGAAGGCTTCTCGGATAGCTCCAACTCCGAACCAGAAGTTAACAACCAACCTCCTGAAGCTCCAAACCCCAACCCCCGTCTAGAATTTCAGGGTTCCACTCCTATGTGGGCCATATCCTTGCACCGATGGAGCGAGGAGCAGGGCCAACCTTTACCTTACAATGGAGACCGAAGCTTCTACAACCTAAGCGAAGGGGGATCAGCGGATCGGGTTCTGCCCATCATGGTCTGAAGGATTGCCAGGAATGTCAAGTAGGGTCAAGCAGCCATTGGTCGAGTTGTAGAAGTGGATGCCAATTCAAATCTCAACACTGTTCGCATCCGCCAACTTGAAGAAGCCATGGACAACACCAGGAGGACCAACGAGGCTCTGTAGCATCAGCTAGCTGCATCCCGAGCCGAAGTTAGGGAACTCCGAGCATGCCAAAGGACTCATGAGTGACACCTTCAGGAAGTTATGCATCAACTAGCGGATCTGAGGGTTCGCCCAACAAGTAACCGTCGCACGTAGAAGACGTTTAGTTATCTCACTCTTTTGTTTAAAGGACTAGCTTTCCCTCTCTATGTTTCGTAGATCATTTGTCTGTAAACATTCCTAGCTTAAAAGTACTCTAACTAGACCTCTAAACTGCCAACATTTTCCTTATGGTTTGATATAAAACCTACTGTTAGGTCATTCTTTATGAGCTTGTATTACATCATTAACACTAGTTAATTGGTAGTTAACTACTCTATTGCTATGACCCTCATTGTGATCTTTGGATTATGATGATTTAATCCATGCAACGCTCTACGCGTATTCGCAATAGACTCTTACTATTGCTATCATTTCTATGGTCTTCCAGTGAAAGATGCCTCCTTGAAAGCGTCCAAACAGGGGAAGACCAGCAACTCAAACCCCTCCTCCACCACTTCCTCCTCCGCAGTTCGATCCAGTGCTGTTCCAAACGGCTGTGACCGCAGCTGTGACAGCAGCCATGGCTCAAATGAACTCTGGTGATGCGAGCGGTGGCAACTCTAGATTTGGTGAAGTCCATCAAAGAGCGCAGGGATGTATTTATATGGACTTCATGAACTGCAAACCCACTTTCTTCGATGGTACCGGAGGAATTCTAGCATTGTCTCAGTGGTTTGAAAGAACCGAAGCTGTCTTTGAAATGTGCTCTTGCCCCGAAGAGAGCAAAATCAAGTTCGCTACTGCCACCCTCACTAACAGGGCCTTGACATGGTGGAACGGCCATGTCAGTGCACTCTCCTTGGTAACAGCCAATGCCATGGAATGGGACACTCTGAAAGACCTCATGAGGGGAGAGTACTGCCCTAGGGGCGAAATATAGAAACTTGAGGAGGAACTCTGGAACCTCAAGATGAAAGGGACTGACATAACAGCTTACACGGCCAGGTTCTGCGACTTGGCGGCTATGTGTCCCAACATGATCCCTTCTGAAAGCAAGAAGATCGAACGATACATATGGGGTCTAATGCCTCCGTATCAAGGAAACGTTCTAGCCTCACGCCCTACCACCTTCGACAGCGCCAAGGAATTGGCCCAGAGTCTAATCAATCATGAAGTCTCTTCCACTCCAGCAACAACAACTGCAACTACCACTGCACCACCCGATTCAGCTGACAAAAAGAGAAAGCGTTGGGATAAGAAGAAAGGCAAGAAAACTCAAACCTCCTCCAAGGATCAACAAATTGTGGCGGTCCATGCTGCCACCACTCCAGCCACTCCTACACCAACAAAAGCTTATGTTGGGAATCTGCCCAAATGTCCCAAGTGCCCTTACCACCACAACGGCCCCTGCCATGAATTGCAGTGTTCCAACTGCGGCAGGAAGGTGTTGGATTAGTGTCTAAGTCCATAACTATTTTGGTATGTACTTGACCCGATGGTGCATGGTCCTTTTGGGTTGCCTTCACCAAAGCAACTTGATTGGAGAAATAAATAGAGAGAGAGGTTATTATGATTTATTAATATGTTATAAGAATAATATATTAAAGGAGAAATCATATTTTTTTAATTAATATTGGTCAATAATTAATTAAGAATTAATTTTGTGATCAAATGTAATTAATTAAACTAGAGGGGCTGAATTGTAATTATGTGATAGTTGCAAAATAGGGCAATGGTTATCCTTGTTAAAGGATGGACGAATTCAAGGATAAGGATATCCTTAAAATCGTCCAAGGTCCAATGGATAGGGGTTTTCAAGGCTTATCTTATGGTTGCTTGATGGGCAAGTAACTAGATAAGGATAAGGACTGAAACCCTAATCCCAACCCTATATAAAGACCCCTAAGGCCTTAGGATTTTGTGCACTTGATCCCTAGAGCATCTAAGGACGAATTTCTACCTCTTTCCTCTCTCTTTATACCTTCTCCACTTGCTTATGGTGTTTGTGAACCATTAGAGGAGTGACACTTGTGACTCTAAGCCTTCCAAAGTCAATTCAAGGAGGAATTGGGATTGTTATTGCTACATAACAATCAAGGTAATATCATAAACCTAATTATATGTTAATATCGATTTCCATATGCTAGAATTAGGGTTTATAGTCTTGGATTCAAAGCATGTACAATAGAGAAACCTAGATCCAAGCATTAGGGTTTGTATGAGCACATAGGATGTCTTATGACCAAAACCCATCAGAAGGGCCATACTGTCTGATTTTGCAGGGCCCCTCCCAAACCTATGTCACAAGTTTCCGGTTCGGGAGTGACCCAGACTTGTTATGGCTACGGTGAAGCTGGTCATTTCAAGAAAAACTGTCCGAAGGCTGGGAATGCTGGGGGAGTTGGACGACTACTCGCTGTTGGGCACAATGAAGCAGTGGCGGATCCCACAGTAGTCACGGGTACGTTTCTTCTCAACAACTCTTATGCCTGTGTCTTATTCGATAGTGGTGCAGAAAGGAGCTTCATAAACCAAAACTTTAAACACTTACTCAAACAATCCCCGCAACCACTAAAAGAAACATTCGTCGTAGAAATGGCTAACAGGAAGACCGAAAGCTCTAACGAAATCTACATAGGTTGTACCCTCACGTTAGACGATCACTTGTTTCCAATCGATCTCATACCAGTCTCAATCAAGAATTTCGATGTCATTGTTGGTATGGACTGGTTGAGTCTTCATCGTGCCGATATCCTATGCTTCGACAAAGCCATTCGCCTTAATCTTCCGAATCATGAAACTCTATTGATCTATGGAGACAAACCCGGTACGAGCCTTCGTATCATCTCCAGCGTTCAGGCCCAGAAATACTTGCGTAAGGAATATCGCGCCTTTCTTGCTCACATCGTCGACACAAGTCAGAAAGTGAAAGATCCAAAAGACATCCCCATTGTATGCGATTTCCCTGACGTTTTCCTAGAGGATCTTCCTGGTCTACCTCCCAAATGTCAGGTTGAGTTCAGAATCGACCTAGTCCCAGGAGCTACCCCCGTAGCAAAGTCGCCCTATCGTTTAGCGCCTACCGAGATGCAAGAACTGTCCGATCAACTTAACGAGCTACTCAGCAAGGGCTTTGTAAGACCAAGCTTCTTACCCTGGGGAGCTCCGGTCTTGTTCGTAAAGAAGAAAGATGGATCATTCCGTATGTGCATCGATTATAGGGAACTCAACAAACTCACGGTCAAAAATCGCTACCCTCTCCCTCGCATCGACGACCTGTTCAACCAACTACAAGGAGCGAGTTACTTCTCCAAGATTGATCTCAGGTCCGTATATCACCAGTTACGGGTACTTGAGGAGGATGTTCCGAAGACGGCCTTCCGAACCCGTTACGGGCACTACGAGTTCGTGGTGATGCCCTTTGGACTGACTAACGCACCCGCGATATTCATGGACTTGATGAATAGGGTATGTCGTCCATATCTAGATCACTTTGTCATCGTCTTTATTGATGATATACTCGTCTACTCTCGGAGCGAGGAAGAACACAGAGATCATTTACGACGAGTCCTGGAAACCCTAAGATCAGAGAAGTTATATGCGACGTTCTCTAAGTGCGAATTTTGGATCCGAAGAGTTGAATTCTTAGGACACGTGGTTAGTGAAGACGGATTCCACGTGGATCCCTCCAAAATTACAGCTATTGAGAACTGGTCAGCACCGAAGACGCCTACAGAAATTCGTCAATTTCTAGGCCTCGTTGGCTACTACCGCAGATTCATCCAAAACTTCTATCGGATTACAAAACCTCTCACCATGTTAACACAGAAGGGCATAACATTCGATTGGGAAGAGAAACAGGAGAAGGCATTCCAGACCCTAAAGCTAGCCCTATGCACCGCACCAGTATTATCCCTTCCCGAAGGAGCAGAAGATTTTGTTGTATACTATGATGCATCATACCAGGGGCTAGGTTGTGTCTTGATGCAGCGAGGCAAGGTCATCGCCTATGCCTCAAGACAGCTAAAGACGCATGAGGGAAACTACACTACTCACGACCTCGCGTTAGGAGCAGTCATCTTCGCACTAAAAATTTGGAGACATTACTTGTATGGGACGAAGAGCATAGTGTACACTGATCATAAAAGCCTCCAACACATACTGAACCAGAAAGAGCTCAACATGAGACAATGCCGATGGGTCGAGCTACTCAACGATTACGACTGTGAAATTCGATATCATCCGGGGAAAGCCAACGTGGTAGCAGGCGCCCTAAGTAGGAAAGAGTATCCTGGTCGAAGAACCAAGTCGTTAACAATGACTATCCATTCGCATCTATCCGCACAGATCAAGGAGGCTCAGCTTGAAGCCTTAAAGCCTGAGAATGTGACGGGAGAATCCATGCGCGAAATGGATAAGAGTTTGGAGGTCAAGGGTGACGGAGCCTACTATCTCATGGACCGAATCTGGACTCCACGCCACGGTGGTTTTAGAGATTTGGTCATGAAGGAAGCACACAACACTAGATACTCCGTCCACCCAGGTTCGGACAAGATGTATATGGATCTCAAAAAGCTATACTGTTGGCCTAACATGAAAGCAGAGATAGCTACTTTCGTGAGTAAGTTCCTTACTTGCGCGAAGGTCAAGGTCGAATACCAGAAGCCATCGAGACTCCTCCAACAACCAGAGATACCGGAATGGAAGTGGGAGCGGATCACGATGGATTTCATAACCAAGCTGCCCAAGACAACAAGTGGGTTGGATACCATTTGGGTCATCATCGACAGATTGACCAAGTCTGCACACTTCCTACGTATCAAACAAACAGACAAGATGGAGAAACTCACAAGAACATACATTAAGGAGATAGTATGGCTGCATGGCGTCCCTGTATCTATTATCTCAGATAGAGATATTAGGTTTACCTCGAGAGTTTGGCAATCACTACAAAAGGCACTAGGGACGAGGCTAGATATGAGTACATCCTACCATCCGCAGACTGACGGGCAAAGTGAGAGGACGATCCAAACCTTAGAAGATATGATGCGAGCTTGTGTGATCGACTTAGGTAAATCTTGGGATACACACTTACCACTTGTGGAGTTCTCCTACAACAATAGTTATCATACGAGCATCAAGGCAGCTCCATTCGAAGCCCTTTACGGCCGGAAGTGCAGATCCCTTTTGTGCTGGGCTGAGGTGGGTGACACTCAGTTAGCTAAAGGACGAGTTCCTGACAACGCTCTCATGGGTCCGACGATTATCAGAGAGACGACCGAGAAGATTATACAGATTCACGAACGATTAAAAGCTGCTAGGGATCGACAGAAAAGCTACGCAGACAAGCGAAGAAAACCCTTGGAATTCTAAGTGGGAGACCGAGTCCTTTTGAAGGTCTCACCCTGGAAGGGCACGATACGCTTCGGAAAGCGTGGAAAGCTGAACCCAAGGTATATAGGGCCTTTTGAGATTCTCGCTAGAATCGGCCCGGTAGCTTACAAAATCAACCTACCCCACGAGCTAAGTAACATACATCCTACCTTCCACGTCTCAAATCTGAAGAAATGTCTGTCCGACGAGACTCTGGTGATTCCGCTTGACGAGATCGAGGTCAACGAGAGCCTCAACTTCGTGGAAGAGCCTGCAGAGATTATGGATCGAGAAGTAAAACGAACGAAACAAAGCCGCATCCCGATTGTGAAGGTTTGGTGGAACGCCAAGCGGGGACCAAAATTCACTTGGGAGCGCGAGGATCAAATGAAAAATAAATATCCTCATCTTTTTGATTAGTTAATATGTAAAAGTTTAGTTGCTTGAACTATAATTTCGGGACGAAATTCCCCTAACGGGGGGAGGATGTGACAACCTGATACTTTTACACTGAGCAATCGATCCATATATCTATAATTCACTTGAATTTAGCATCTTTTAATAGTATATTGAGACCGCGCTAGTGTTTTAGGCTTAATATAACATAGATATGGACCTTAGGAAGGGTTAGGAAGGGTGTGGCATCACAAAATCCAACCACACACATCAAGAGAGGTGTGTGCGGCCGCACACTAGTGTGTGTGGCCAAGCCAGCCGCACACCCAGCAGCAAATCCCTCCAGCCTCACACTCAACCCTATATAAAGTAGAGGACCCCCTTAGGGTATTTGTTATCCGTCCGACTGTCGTTAATTTCTTAGTTATATATCATGTATATCGGGGTTAGATACGAGAATTTTCATTTCATTCATTGCCTATGTTAGTTAATTGCCAAGAACCATACACACTAAGTTAAATATTGATCACATAAAAAGGAATACACTATATCCACACTAAAATACTATTGGTCACATAAAAAGGAATACACTATATCCACACTAAAATACTAAGACTAGAGTCTCAGTTAATATCCTGAAGTAAATAAGTAGCTATTACTAATGGAAGTTCGCACTACTATCACTGTCAACAGGCATAACTTTTCTATTACCAATACTACATACTGGAGATTTAGTACCCCACTTTTACAACAAACAGTTTTCTACGATAAAACTTACATGTAACTTAGAGTCTTTCACTCACGATGTATTTTCTGGAAAATATAGGATTTTCTAGTGGTTTCTACTACTTATAAATGTAAATTGCAGTTTTTCACACTATATGTTCTAATACATTTTATGCAAAATTCACACTAAAATCTTATGAACTCACCAGCTTTATGCTGATACTCATTTTCAAAATAACTTGTATCATCAGGTCAAAGATAGACTGGTACAGGTGCAGCATTTTGGGGAAGATGGAGCATACAAGATCCATCTCTTATTTTTGTATTACTTTTGGTGTCTAATGAAACCTTATAGAACACACTTGTAATTAAACTCACTATGTAATTGAAATGGTTGTATGTTTCTTGTTTTTACTATTATGCAATTTTAATGATACTGTACGTGACGTCCTCCACCCCGAAACGTATTCCGCCATTATCGGTTTTGGGATTTGACATGATAAGACACTTAGGGACATTATTCGTTCATCTGACAGGAATAAAACTTTTGGTGGCAAGACCATTATATTTGGAGGTGAATTTAGACAAATTCTTCCAGTAATATAAGAGGTAATCGTTCGGATATTGAGCAGGCATCGTTGCATTCATCAAGATTATGTAGTGAATGTACAGTTTTACGTTTAACGATAAACATGAGGCTTCAGGTTGGTTGTCCAACTAATGATTTGGATGAGATAAAAACATTTGTTGAATGGATTCTTAAAATTGGTGACGGTAACATTGGTGGTCCTAATTATGGTGAAGCTGAAGTTGAATTTCCACTCTACAGGTGACCATATTCATGCAATTTTATCAACCATTTATCCGTATTTTGAAAACCATCTTGATGATCCATCATATTTTCAAGATAAGGCTATTTTGGTCCTTACAAATGAAGAAGTTGATGCTGTCAATGACTACATTTTAGGACTAATGAAAGACAAAAGGAAAAATTATCTGAGTTCAGATTCTTTGTGTGAGACAGAATCAATGGATTGTTTTGAGGAATCAGTTTACTCTCTTGGTATACCGAATGCTTTTAAGGCATATGGAATTCCATACCATAAACTTACACTAAAAACAGGTGTTCCGGTTATGTTGATTCGTAATATTGGCCAAACCAAAGGTCTATGCAATGGTACTGGATTACGAATAATTAGGCTTGGAAAACATGTCATTGAGGCACTCATTATAGCTGGTAGATTATTCAATGAGACTACTTATATACCTCACAAGAAGTTAACTCCGTCAAAAAAAGAATCCCCTTCCGTTTAAAGCAGAGACAATTTCCCGTAGCTGTTTGTTTTGCTATGACCATTAACAACAGTCAAGGATAGTCAGTGTTCTAAAAGGCACACCATGGGGCGCGCCAAGGCGCGCCATGGCGTCAGGCGTGGCTTCGCCGTTACAAAAAGCTTCATGACGTTGCTGTTAGGCGTGGTGCGTGGCAAGGCGTGATATGGCGTGCCATGGCGCGTTATGGCGTGTTATGGCGCGTGTTTTTTTCGTTTGAGACACAGTTTTTTTCATCGTTGTTATGTCTTTTCGAATCGGAGATACAAGTACTGTGGTTTTTGTTAACTTTTTGTTATTAGTTATTGATCTAACACTTCTAAAAAGTAGTTATATTTAATATAAATTTATATTTATGTGGTAATATAGTTTTAAATTAATACAAAATTGCCGCCTTACATCACGCTTTGAAAAACGTCATGGCTCGCCATGGCTCGTTAAGCTTGAGGCTTGGCCTTGCCGCCACGCCACACCTCACGCCATTTAGAACCTTGAGGATAGTCATTATTAATTGTTGGATTGTATTTGCATAGAGTCGTCTTCACTCATGGTCAGTTATATGTAGCTGTATCACGTGTGACAAGTAAAAAAGGCTTGAAGGTACTCATATGTGATGAGGAAAGTTGTCCAACCAATAAAAAAAATGTTGTCTGTAAAGAGGTATTTCAACGATTATAGATAATAAAACATTTCTTTTTATTTTTTTTAGACATTTCAATATAATCAATAACACGACGTCTGTTTATGTTACTTTATCTTATTTTATTTTATTGTGTCGACTTTTTATAACTTTATATGTATTTTTTTGTATGTTCCCCCATATTTATGACATCATCTTAAACAATCAGGGTCTTTGATTGTGTTTCCTTTATAGGTTTTACACCCTTAGAGAACTTTGCACCCAAACACTAACACCAGTCTGGTACATCGAAAGCCAGTTAAAAAATCGGAATCGCTCCGGAAAGAGTCTAAAACCCATAATTTTGTTTTTGAAATTATAGTTATGATCCTTTTGCAGAAATTATAACATTTGTTCTGAAAATAAACATCAAAATGATCGTAAACAAGTTGATCATAACATAAATGGAGACTATATGGGTCATGATACTTAATCATGACATTACTTTTTGTTTTTTGTACAGTAAAATATGCATATAGCAAATGCGCAATCACAGTAGCATATGCCATGAAAATCAAATATGTATATCTATTAAACTTGCATCATGCTTTGTAATTCAAATTAACTTATTTATAAAAATACTCTCATTTTATTTATCCATGATAAGCCACAAAAATATCAAATAAACTCATCTATAAAAAATGTTACTTCGAAAAAAGATTATTCTAAACAATAACCGAAAACTGGTACTGGGAAAGGAACCAGCACCGACACCCACATCGGTGGTTCGGTTTCCGGTTCTTGTAATATTTAAATTCGGTTCTGGTTCCAAACCGATCCTGTTTCTGTTTTACAACCCATGGAAACCACGGAAAAATATTTATAAAAAAATAAATTATTAATAATATTTATGATTTTTTAAGACTTTTTGTATTGATATAAAGAAAGAATCAAACCATTTTATGTATAGATAGTAAATGCTAAAAATTAGGTACAAAAATATAGCCTCTACGTAATTTTTTTAATATAAAATAGAGGGATGGCCCTTGCTTCGCAAGGGGTGGATTGATGCAGATGAACCATCGGGGATCCTATATCATCAATCCACCTTATTTGTTACGATGGATGAAAGTCTATTTTCCCTTCATAGATTATAGTCAAGGAACTTAGAAGATGCAAAAAGAAAATCTAAACCCAAATAGTGATGCATGTAGTATAATTAGCATAACATTATATGTCTTGAAGCAACATAAAGCCAATGACATGACCAATACAACAAGCTGAAACAGATTAATTATTTGTTAAAAACAATCATTTTGGACATCAACATGTAAATGAAAAATGATCTAAAGGACACATGAAAGAAATCATCGATCCAAAGCCCACAATTTAGTCAAATCTGCACATATCAATCCATTCGAGTTCATCTTCATTCTCCTCTTCACTTTAAACATAAAAGTACTTAACATGGGAGCATAAAATAAATAATTGAAGGCCTGTTGTTATGCTTTTATTACCTCAGTAAAAAATGTCAAAATTGGTCAAATGGAGTTCAAACCAAGCTCTTGTGACATTAGCTCATGTTGGAACTTTATATATATAAAGGAATTGCAAGTTGGCAATTTCCTTTGTATCCCACATTGGTGGGGAGAAGAAACTTTTGAGGGTTTATAAGCCTATTCCCTTGGTAAGCCTTCAAAGGCTTTAGTGGATCAAAGGAATGGGCCAAGCCCGCGCGCGCCTAGCCTAGCCTAGCACTAGCCGACGCCGCGAGTGCGCGATTTAGGCGCACTTTGCACGACGCATCGGTCGCTGGGAGCCGAGGAGCTTTTATTTTTGGTGAGTTCGGGTCAAGCCAATTTGACCGACCCGGTCAAATGGTTGACCGGCGTTGACTTCGTAATGGATAAGTCATCGGGGCATTCTAGAAGGATCAGGAAACGGCTTGCTTGGAGAGCAAGCTGTCGCCCTAGGGTTTCTGGGGCCGGCCTATGGGGGCCCGGTTTATGCCTTCTAGGGTTTCGATACCTATAAATATAGCCCTCTAGGAACCATTCAGAACACACACGAAAATCTGAAAGCTCTCTCCCTCTCTCTGCGTTTTTCTTCTAGTTTCCGAGTAGTCGCTTTGTGTTTGTCGATTTCCAGTGCTGTTGGAATATCGATCTAGCTGCATTAAATCCTGGGGTTTTACTCTGTTGCTTACAGCCAATACAAGCGAAGTAAAAACCTTTTAAGGACAGGAATCTGATCCGTGCAGTTGCTTCAAGATCAAGTCAGCAATCAACAGGTCGGTTTTACTTTTCTGTCTTGTGTTTAATTCGTCCAATAACAGGACAGTCTTCTTCTACCTTTCTTATAATCAGATCTAATCGAGAAGGATAGATCTAGTTTCAGACGAAACTTGGTAAATTTAATAATAATAATTGAATTTATTATTCGCAACTAATGTAACAACTCAAATTTTCAAACAAATTTTCTTTTTAATAATAGAGTAATTTCATTCCAAACACGGCATAAATAATTTAAGTGTCATGTCAAATACAAACTGTCTAAATCCCAAGATCATAAAAACATTCTTCAGTGTGTATCGATCACGCCGGCGCCTTCCCACGGTCCTCGCTAGTACCTGAAACACATACATAACCACTGTAAGCATAAATGCTTAGTGAGTCCCCCAATATACACTTACGCACATACGCCTTTCCAGGCCCTGACCTTCCGGTCCTCAACACAACGCCTTCCGGCCCATAACATAATCGCCTTCCGGCCCACATAACATACATAGCACACATATAACAAATAACTTACCACATATAGCATACATATCACATATCATATCTGACCTTCCGGTCACAAAGTCAAACCCTTCCGGGTACAGTGTAGTTAGAAGACTCACCTCGTAAATGCTGAAAGCTAGCAAATCCTGAAATCACTCGTGCACAATCCGACGAGCTACAACCTCCCTATAACATCACATATCTCTCATTAACACTTATATCTTCTAAGTGTGACTATCCCTAAGAAGTCAGACTTAGGTCAACTCTGGTCAACGGTCAACGGTCAACGGTCAACTCGACCAGACTCGGCGAGTGCCATGGCGACTCGGCGAGTCTAGACGTTCTCCAACTCTCTGAGAGTCCCTATCTACTCGTCAAGTATCCTCCTTGACCCGACGAGTTACTCCTGGAAGAATCGCGGGGCCACCCCGACTCCACTCGCCGAGTCTGGAGAATAGCTCGACGAGTTCCAGTCAATCTCCAAGCTACTCGCCGAGTCTGTTCATCAGGCTCGACGAGTCCATGCCATGCAGTCGATCAAACTGCTTCCTGAGATAAGTTTCGTCCTGAAATACACAAGCATGGGACCTTCTGGACCTCTAAAGGTCCTAATACAGGATTATAGTCGTTGGGTAACAAGGTACTAATTCATCTAATCACCAAATGGGTTCCATAAACCCTAAATCCATGCACACATCAACATAACAGAAAGGAATCCGAAATATTACCTGAAATATGCACTCTCTGTGTCCCCAAACCGCAGAACTCGAATCCCTTGTTGTTCCTTTAGCCAAAGCTCTTCTCCTCCTTGCACAACAATTTCTTCAAAGCCCTAATATCCTTCAATCTTGCTCTAGATGCCCACAGCCGTTTAGGGTTCTTCTCAATCGACTAAAGACGGACAATGAAGGCCTATAAGTGCATTATATACGACCCAACCTGAACGGTTAGGGTTTTCGCTAAACAGCGTAGACTCGCCGAGTCCATATCGGACTCGTCGAGTCCAGTCGCGAACCCGCGACCAAGTCTGCGATCCTACTCGGCGAGTCTAGGCTCCAACTCGCCGAGTCCCCTCTTAACTCACCCCAAAAACATAATTTAACAATACCTGAGATTCCGGGCTGTTACAACTCTCCCTCACTTGGATTAGACTTCGCCCTCGAAGTCTCACTCTGAAAATAGTTCTGGATGCTGCTCCCGCATCTCACGTTCCGGCTCCCAAGTCATTTCCGACCCCTTACGGTGTTGCCACTGGACCAACACCAGAGGTACTTCCTTGTTCCTCGGAACCTTGATCTTCCGATCCCTGATGGCCACTGGTCTCTCGGCATAATTCAGGCTCGCATCCACCTGAATATCCTCCAATGGAACCACTACCGACTCATCGGCTATGCACTTCCTCAATTGCGACACATGAAAAGTGTCGTGGATCTGTCCCAACTCCGCTGGCAACTCCAACCGATATGCTACCCGACCTATCCTTGCAATCACACGAAATGGCCCAATATACCGGGGCCCCAACTTGCCCCTCCTCCTGAATCGAATCACTCCTTTCCAAGGGGAGACCTTCAGGAGAACGAAGTCGCCGACCTGAAATTCAAGCTCGGATCGGCGCCTGTCTGCATAACTCTTCTGTCGGCTCTGGGCAGTCAATAACCTCTGCCTAACTTGCAGAATCTGCTCTGTCGTCTGAAGCACGATCTCCGTGCTGCCCATCACTCTATGTCCCACCTCTCCCCAGCAAATGGGGGTCCGACATCTCCTACCATACAACAGCTCAAAAGGTGGCATACCAATGCTCGAATGATGGCTGTTGTTGTAGGAAAACTCTGCCAATGGTAAATACGCATCCCAACTACCCCCGAAGTCTAACACACACGCCCGGAGCATGTCCTCCAGCGTCTGAATCGTCCGCTCGCTCTGACCGTCTGTCTGGGGATGGTATGCGGTACTAAAATGCAATTTAGTACCCAGCTCCTCATGGAACTTCTTCCAGAATCTGGAAGTGAAGCGCACATCATGGTCTGAAACAATCAAGATCGGTACTCCATGCCGAGATACCACTTCTCTCACATATATCTCTGCCAACTTCTCCGCTTAAGAACTCTCGCTGATGGAAAGGAAGTGTGCACTCTTCGTCAACCTATCCACAATCACCCAAATTGCATCAACTCCCCTGGTAGTCCTCGGCAATTTGGTGATGAAATCCATAGTGATTTGTTCCCACTTCCACTCGGGGATCTCCAATGGCTGTAACTTGCCATGCGGTCTCTGGTGCTCGGCCTTGACCCTACGGCAGGTCAAGCACCTCTCAACGAACCATGCGACGTCCCTCTTCATACAGGGCCACCAATACTCTTTCCTCAAGTCCAAATACATCTTCGTAGCACCGGGATGGATCGAAAATTTCGATCTATGAGCCTCTTCCATCAAAGTAATACGCGTACCGCCCACAAACGGTACCCAAATCCGACCCTGAAATGTCATAAGCCCTCGCCCATCCTTAACGAACTCTGAAATTAACCCCACAACCCGCTCTTTCTTCTGCATTTCTGGTCGCACAGCTTCTGTCTGCGCCCCACGAATAGCATCCAATACTGGAGTCATCACAGTCAGTCTCAAGCATACATCTCGCAATGGAGTGCTCTCCGCCCTGCGGCTCAACGCGTCGGCTACCACATTAGCCTTACCTGGGTGGTACAGGATCTCACAATCATAATCCTTGACCACATCCAACCACCTCCTCTGACGCATATTTAGGTTGGGCTGATCCATCAAATACTTCAAGCTCTTATGGTCCGTATATATTGTACATCGAACCCCATACAGGTAGTGACGCCAAATCTTGAGAGCGAACACTACTGCTCCCAACTCTAAATCATGTGTGGGGTATCTCGCCTCATGAGGCTTCAGCTGCCTCGATGCGTAAGCTATCACATGGCCCCTTTGCATCAATACTGCACCCAGTCCCGAAATCGATGCGTCGCAATATACCACAAAATCTTCCATCCCTTCTGGGAGAGCTAATATCGGGGCTTCGCACAACCTCTTGCGAAGTGTCTCAAAGGAGGTCTGCTGCTCGGGCCCCCATGAGAATGCAACACCCTTCCGGGTCAATCTGGTGAGTGGCACTGCGATCTTGGAGAAATCCTTGATGAATCTCCGATAATACCCGGCCAACCCAAGGAAGCTCCTGATCTCAGAAGGTGACTTCGGCACTTCCCAACTCATCACCGCCTCAACCTTGGCCGGATCGACCAATATCCCTTTCTGATTAACGACATGTCCTAGAAATTGGACCTCCCGCAGCCAGAAGTCACATTTGGAGAACTTTGCATAAAGCTTCTCCGACCTCAATACCTCTAGGACCTCCCTCAAATGCTCCTCATGCTGCTCTCTAGATCTAGAATACACCAGAATGTCGTCGATAAATACAATCACTGATCGATCCAACATCGGTCTGCATACCCTGTTCATGAGATCCATGAACACAGCCGGGGCATTGGTGAGCCCGAAAGGCATCACCACAAACTCATAATGCCCATATCGCGTCCTAAACGCTGTCTTCTAGACATCCTCATCCCGCACTCTCACCTGATGGTACCCTGACCTCAGATCGATCTTGGAAAACCAAGACGCTCCCTGCAACTGATCGAATAAATCATCGATCCTCGGTAACGGGTAACGGTTCTTGACTGTCAACTTGTTCAACTCCCGGTAATCAATGCACATCTGGTGTGAACCATCCTTCTTCTTGACGAACAGAATAGGTGCTCCCCACGGCGAGCTGCTCGACCTAATGAATCCCTTCCCCAGCAACTCCTGGAGCTGCAAGGACAACTCTTGCATCTCTGGAGGTGCAAGACGATAAGGAACTTTAGCAATAGGCGCGGCCCCCGGAACCAGATCGATACCAAACTCTACTTGCCTCACAGGAGGTACTCCCGGCAGCTCCTCGGGGAAAACATCTGGAAACTCACGCACCACAAGGACCTCCTCAACTGACTTCGGTCTCTCGAAAACCACCCGCGTATCCATCGCATACGCCATAAAACCCTTACAGCCCTGCTGTAGACACTGCCTCGCCCTAGCGGCCGAACAAAAAGCTGATCCCGAACGGGTACCCTCGCCGTACACCGAAAGAACTCCCCCACTATGGTCTCGTATGGTCACCAACTGACGCTCACAGTCGATGACAGCGCCGAATCGGCTCAACCAGTCCATGCCTACGATGACACAGACATCACCCATCGCAATAGGAATCAGGTCAATCGGGAATTCGACCTCGAAAATCTCTAGCACGCATCCCCGAAGAACCTCCGTGGCACAAATCACTTTCTCGTCAGCTATAGAAACCCTCAAAGGTCGACTCAACGACTCACGACTAGCGCTGATATGCTGACTAAAGGCTAAGGACACAAAGGACCTACTCGCACCCGAGTCAAATAACACTAAGGCAGGCACAGAGTTCACAAGGAAAGTACCTACGCATATAATATCATAAGCATAACATCTCGACATTAAAATAAATACATGAATTACAACATACCTGCCACGACATCGGGCGCAGCGCGGACCTCCTCCGCAGTCAGCTGAAAGGCTCTCCCACGAGCCCTCGGGGCCTCGACCTTCACCGGTCGAGCCTCAGTAGTCCTGGCAATAGGTGCAGATCCCTGACGAAGCTGCGGACACTCGGCCTTCCGATGGCCGGTCTGGTTGCAATGAAAGCAAACCATAAACCCCTTGGGGCACTCCCTAGCAATGTGCCCCTCCTTGCCGCACTTGTAGCAAGCACCGACTCGACACGCCCCATCGTGAACCTTGCCGCACTTTCCGTAAGTGCGGCTCTTCGGACCTCCCGTCCTCGAATCGGCGGACTTGATCCGCTTGGCTGCCGGCTGAGACTGAGCCGGCCGCCGGTCTGCCTGCTGAGACTCGGCCTCCTCCCTGGCCTGAGTCTCCAACTCGATCTCACGCTTCCTGGCATTCGCCTGAAGCTCCGTAAAAGTATGATAGGTGGAGTTCGACACAAACTCCCGGATATCCCTCCTCAAGACACCCAAGTACCGGCTCATCCGAGCCTGCTCTGTGGACACCAGCTCGGGGCAAAACATCGCCCTCTCATGAAACTTTCGCGTGATCGCCGCCACCGAATCTGTACCCTGCTTGAGGGTTAAGAACTCCTGAACCAATCGTTCCCGCTCCACCGGGGGAACGTACTCATCCCTGAACATGGCAGTAAACCCCTCCCATGTCACCGCTGTAGTCTCTGCCAAAGTGAAGTTCGCCGTCACGAACTTCCACCAGTCCTTCGCTCCCAGACGGAGCTGGTTCAAAGCGAACCGTACCCTTAGGTGCTCCGGGCATGAACAAGTGTAGAAGCACCCCTCTATGTCCGCGATCCACCTCATCGCAGCAATCGGATCCTGCGTCCCATCGAACTCCGGTGGCTTCGTGTTGCTGAACTCTCGGAACAGCAACGAGTCACCCCCCTGTGGCCTAGCAGCGGCCACAGCTGTGGTAGCTGCAGCGGTTGCAGCCTCAGTCAATGCGGCGTACCGGTCATCGAATGTCTCCATCAGGGTGGTCTTAATAGACCCAAACATCTCCGGGATCTCAGCCCGGATCGCCGCCGCCACCTCCTCGTGAATCATCTGACGAATCTCCTCGTCACTCACACCGCTCGTACTCGCTCCGTGGCGTGGTCTAACCATGATGTCTCTGAAATACAACATAAAACTATCAGAGACTCCATCGAGTGTAATTGCACTCGATAACGCAACCCTACTCAGTCTCCGATATCCAGGGATTCGTACTTGGGTCTCCCACTGACCAGGTGTCTTCGGTAGTACGGGCCCAATACTACCGACCACACCGCATCAGCATTCATCCCAAGTCTTCCTCCCCAAACCCCGGACAGTGAGTACTCTACTTCTGATATGCACTATCTACCCGCATACTAGCAAAGCATCTCATATCGGCAAACTTTCCTAGACTAAGGCATCACAAATCAGGCCACTCTAGTCCTATCATGAATACCTAGTCTTCTAGCATGCATAACAATTTACATCATATAACATTGTAAGGTATTTTGGGGATCTTTACCGTTCGGGCGCTGACTGATCGTACACACTGCTTCTTTCTTGCTTACCACAAAACCATTTACAAAAGTTTATGCCTTTATTTAAAAAGTTTTCCTCAAATCCTCGGTTTGAGTTCAGTTACTCCCGAAGGTGCACCCGAATCCCTCAAACCAAGGCTCTGATACCAATTGTAACAACTCAAATTTTCAAACAAATTTTCTTTTTAATAATAGAGTAATTTCATTCAAAACAAGGCATAAATAATTTAAGTGTCATGTCAAATACAAACTGTCTAAATCCCAAGATCATAAAAACATTCTTCAGTGTGTATCGATCACGCCGACGCCTTCCCACGGTCCTCGCTAGTACCTGAAACACATACATAACCACTGTAAGCATAAATGCTTAGTGAGTCCCCCAATATACACTTACGCACATACGCCTTTCCAGGCCCTGACCTTCCGGTCCTCAACACAACGCCTTCCGGCCCACATAACATACATAGCACACATATAACAAATAACTTACCACATATAGCATACATATCACATATCATATCTGACCTTCCGGTCACAAAGTCAAACCCTTCCGGGTACAGTGTAGTGAGAAGACTCACCTCGTAAATGCTGAAAGCTAGCAAATCCTGAAATCACTCGTGCACAATCCGACGAGCTACAACCTCCCTATAACATCACATATCTCTCATTAACACTTATATCTTCTAAGTGTGACTATCCCTAAGAAGTCAGACTTAGGTCAACTCTGGTCAACGGTCAACTCGACCGGACTCGGCGAGTGCCATGGCGACTCGGCGAGTCTAGACGTTCTCCAACTCTCTGAGAGTCCCTATCTACTCGTCGAGTATCCTCCTTGACCCGACGAGTTACTCCTGGAAGAATCGCGGGGCCACCCCGACTCCACTCGCCGAGTCTGGAGAACAGCTCGACGAGTTCCAGTCAATCTCCAAGCTACTCGCCGAGTCTGTTCATCAGGCTCGGCGAGTCCATGCCATGCAGTCGATCAAACTGCTTCCTGAGATAAGTTTCGTCCCGAAATACACAAGCATGGGACCTTCTGGACCTCTAAAGGTCCTAATACAGGATTATAGTCGTTGGGTAACAAGGTACTAATTCATCTAATCACCAAATGGGTTCCATAAACCCTAAATTCATGCACACATCAACATAACAGAAAGGAATCCGAAATATTACCTGAAATATGCACTCTCTGTGTCCCCAAACCGCAGAACTCGAATCCCTTGCTGTTCCTTTAGCCAAAGCTCTTCTCCTCCTTGCACAACAATTTCTTCAAAGCCCTAATATCCTTCAATCTTGCTCTAGATGCCCACAGCCGTTTAGGGTTCTTCTCAATCGACAAAAGACGGACAATGACGGCCTATAAGTGCATTATATACGACCAAACCTGAACGGTTAGGGTTTTCGCTAAACAGCGTAGACTCGCCGAGTCCATATCGGACTCGTCGAGTCCAGTCGCGAACCTGCGACCAAGTCTGCGATCCTACTCGGCGAGTCTAGGCTCCAACTCGCCGAGTCCCCTCTTAACTCACCCCAAAAACATAATTTAACAATACCTGAGATTCCGGGCTGTTACAACTAATCGACATATAATTCACAATATTATTTTTCGGTTTCCTTGCGTGTCTTTTGATTTGATATATAAAAATCTTAAAGGTTTTTATTGTGATAAATCAACAGACTAATGGACACTACTGCTAGCCTCCACTTCATGAACCAAGAGTTTGCCAAACTTGACCAATTCGATGGTCAAAACTACACTCGTTGGGCCGAAAAGGTCAAGTTCATGCTTCATGTCTTGAAGCTCTCCTTTGTCTTGGACCCAAAACTGCCACCAATTCCAGATAATCCAATTCCCAAGGAAGGGGAATCTGTGGACCCAGCGGTCATTGCAGAACTCAAAAAGCAAAGGATTCTGCGTAGAGAATCCGAGGAATTGTGTGTGGGTCACATCAAGAATTCCCTATCTGATCGACTCTATGATCTTTACTCGCCGGTCAAAGATCCAAAAGAGCTATGGAATGCGTTGGAACTTAAGTACAAGGCACATGAGGAAGGTACTAGCAAGTACCTTGAGTTTCAAATGGTTGATGACAAATCGATTATGGAGCAAGTGCATGAACTCCAAGTCATGGTCAACAAGTTGAACGCACTCACCATCTCTCTTCCAGAACTCTTTCAGGTTGGTGCGATCATCGCAAAACTGCCACCCTCGTGGAAAGATTTCTCTAAGAGAATGATGCACAAGTCTGAGGACTACTCCTTGGATGATCTGATGAAACACCTCCGCATTGAGGAGGAAACTCGCACCAGGGACAAGAAAGGTAAAGTTGGACAAAGTGTGCATCAAGTGTCAGCTGGGAGTTCTAGCCACAAAGGCAAATCTGGGGGTCAGAACAAGAAGAACTTTGGACCCAAGAAACAAAGCTTCAAGAAACCGGGTCATCAGAATCCTAACTCAAAGCCAAAAAGAGTCGGTCCTTGCCACGTCTGCGGAGAGATTGGGCACTATGCAAGAGAATGCAAAGATCGCAAATCAGTACCGGTTGCACACGCAGTCGAGAAGGTGACTGACATGGTGGCCAGTGTGAACCTTGGAGAGATTTTCATGATCTCCTCTCTTACTCGAGCAATCTGTGCTCGAGGTTGGTTCGTGGACACTGGAGCCACTGTGCATGTTTGTGGGCATCAAGAAAGCTTTAGCACCTACCACCCCATGCCACAAGGTTGGGTTCAAGATGGTGCTTTAGAGAGGCAAAATCGTGATCACTAAAGGCAGAAGACATGTTGGGAGGGCGAACAATACTTCGGGAATGTATCGCTTGTGTCTTAGTGATGAGGGTAATGTGAGTGGTCCTAGTGTTGAGTGTGGTGTTTCTAGTGTTGCTAGGGTGTCGAGTGTTGGTAATGATGTAATTGATGGATTGGTTGCTAATGTGAATGAAGTGAACTTTTCTGGTTATATTGTTTGTTCAATTTCTTTATGGCATAAACGTTTAGCTCACACTAATGTTAAAAACATTGAAAAAATGCAAACTAAAGGTATGTTAAAATATGACTCAAAAGATTTTGAAAAATGTGAAACATGTGTAAAATCAAAGTTCACAAAAAAAACCATTTCCATCAGTTAAGAGAAACACATCTTTACTTGAGTTGATTCATTCTGATATATGTGAGTTAAATGGAATCCTTACTCAAGGAGGAAAAAGGTATTTCATCACATTCTGTGATGACTTCAGTAGATATCTACATGTTTATTTGCTGAGATCAAAAGATGAAGCTTTTGATGCATTTAAACGATATAAGGCTGAGGTCGAAAATCAACTTGAAAGACACATCAAAATTCTTCGCTCGGACAGAGGCGGAGAATATTTCAACCAAGAGTTTGACACATTCTGCGAAGAGAATGGAATCAAACATGAGAGAACATCACCATACACCCCTCAACAGAATGGTTTGGATGAAAGAAAAAACCGAACTCTTTGTGAGATGGTCAACTGTATGTTGAACCAATCGGGCCAACCAAACAATCTGTGGGGGGAAGCACTATTAACTGCTTGTTATGTTCATAATAGGATCACTAGTCGTGTGATTCCTACAAGCCCTTATGAGCTGTGGAAAGGTAGAAAGCCTAACCTAGACTATTTGAAAGTGTGGGGGTGTGTTGCTTATTATCGGACTCCCGATCCTAAGCGAACCAAATTGGGAGCACGAGCTAATAAGAGTATATTTATTGGATATGCTCAAAATAGCAAGGCTTACCGATTACTAGATATTGAGTCTGGTGTTGTTGTGGAATCCAGAGATGTGGAATTCTTTGAGGACAAGTTTTCTAAGGATGAAGAAAACTCTAGTCATACAACACTTACAAGTACCTCTCGAGAAATACTCCCACCTTCTCTCATTGTGGAGGAACCAAGGAGAAGTACTAGGGCTAGAATTGAGAAAACCTTTGGAGAGGATTTCTATTCTTATTTGGTCGAAGGAACACAAAAGAAAGTGACGAGAGAGGTCATCTTTTCAATTAATTTGGATGATGATCCTAAGACCTTTACTGAAGCCATGACGTCTCGGGATGCTCCTCTGTGGAAGGAAGCAATCAATGACGAAATGGATTCAATTATGGGTAATGGAACTTGGGAGTTAGCTGATTTACCCAAGGGGAGAAGACCCATAGGATCCAAATGGATTTTCAAGAAGAAATATCATCCTGATGGATCCATATCTGCTTATAAAGCAAGGTTGGTTGCAAAGGGCTATAGGCAGCGAGAAGGGATCGATTATTTTGATACCTATGCCCTAGTTGCTAGAATTAGTTCAATTAGAACTCTCATAGTAATATCAGCTTTGAAGGGATTGTACATTCATCAAATGGATGTGAAGACAACCTTTCTGAATGGTTATCTCAAAGAGGAGATTTACCTGGAGCAACCTGAAGGTTTCGTAATACCTGGACAAGAAAACAAAGTATGTAGACTTGTTAAGTCTTTGTACGGGTTGAAACAAGCTCCTAAACAGTGGCATGAGAGATTTGACACCACTGTGACTGCCTTTGGTTTTCAGCACAATAGTGCTGACAGATGTATTTACTCAAAACATACATCTGATTACATAGTAGTTATATGTCTTTATGTTGATGATATGTTGATCATTGGCACTCACCTAGAAGGTATTCTTGAGACGAAGAAATACCTATCCTCGAACTTTAAGATGAAAGATCTTGGAGAAGTAGATACTATTCTTGGTATCAAGGTGAAGAGGACGGGTGGTCAGATTTCTCTGAGTCAATCTCATTACATAGAGAAAAATCTGACAAAGTTTCAACATTTGAACATTAAGGAATTTAACACTCCTTTTGATTCAAGTGTGAAACTTAAGGTGAATTCTGGTCGAGCTGTGGCCCAACTAGAATATGCTAGTGCAGTTGGGAGCATGATGTATGTTACTCACTGCACGCGACCTGACATCGCATTCGCTGTAAGCAAGTTGAGTCAGTATACAGTTAATCCAGGGACGGAGCACTGGAAAGCAGTGGGTAGAGTACTAGGATACCTGAAAAGGACAAGTACTTTTGAATTGACATATTCGTCATCTAATGGAATACTTGAAGGTTATTCTGATGCCAGCTGGATTGATCACACCAGTGATTCAAAATCCACAAGTGGTTGGATTTATACTCTAGCTGGTGGTGCTATTTCTTGGGCGAGCAAGAAACAGACATGCATAGCTCATTCAACGATGGAAGCTGAGCTAATTGCCTTAGCAGCAGCAGGCAAAGAGGCAGAGTGGATTCGAGATCTACTTATGGATATATATTTGTGGGATATTCCGATGCCTTCAATACCCATGTACTGTGACAGTGAGGCCACACTGTCTAAAGTATATAATGCGGTATATAATGGGAAGTCAAGACATGTAGGTCTACGTCACAATTTTGTGAGACAACTAATTGAAAGTGGTACCATCAAGGTTGTCTATGTCAAGACAAGTAGGAACTTGGCAGATCCGTTCACCAAACCTCTGACGAGAGATTTGGTTACATCTACCACGAGAGTTATGGGTCTAAAACCACAATAGAATCGTTTAGTGATGGAAACCCAACTTGACATTAGTGCTCCTAATTTTCAAGTTTAAAGGGTAACAACGAAATCACTAACGATAGAAGGTACTATCATTCATGATAGATCCATGTGGGGTAGGATAGTGCGTCGTTGCCGAGAATGAGGTTGAGTTACGACTCTTAACGTAGTTTTGGAGACATCTAAGCAACGAAGATGTTGTAAAACTATGCCTATATGATCTAGAGGTGGTGCCGCCTCAAGTGAAGATTAGTGGTTTATCTTCTAAAGGGTCATGAAAAGGATTTATAGCGCATGGCCATAATAGCGCTCAGGGAGAACACAAATATGACTTGTGGTGTGTGGGGGTAAACCGGAGAGGTCATTAAGGTTCATGGTTTAAACCTATAAGGATACCATTGAATCGGTCTCTTCTTGTTTGTTCTCATTAAACTAGGGTTTAATCTTCATGACACCCGAGTGACATCATCTGTCTGAGTGAAAGGAAACTTACCAACTTGGTGGGGGATTGTTGGAACTTTATATATATAAAGGAATTGCAAGTTGGCAATTTCCTTTGTATCCCACATTGGTGGGGAAAAGAAACTTTTGAGGGTTTATAAGCCTATTCCCTTGGTAAGCCTTCAAAGGCTTTAGTGGATCAAAGGAATGGGCCAAGCCCACGCGTGCGCCTAGCCTAGCCTAGCACTAGCCGACGCCGCGAGTGCGCGAAATGGCGCGATTTAGGCGCACTTTTCACTTCGCACGACGCATCGGGAGCTGAGGAGCTTTTATTTTTGGTGAGTTTGGGTCAAGCCGATTTGACCGACCCGGTCAAATGGTTGACCGGCGTTGACTTCGTAATGGATAAGTCATCGGGGCATTCTAGAAGGATCAGGAAACGGCTTGCTTGGAGAGCAAGCTGTCGCCCTAGGGTTTCTGGGGCCGACCTATGGGGGCCCGATTTATGCCTTCTAGGGTTTCGATACCTATAAATATAGCCCTCTAGGAGCCATTCAGAACACACACGAAAATCTGAAAGCTCTCTCCCTCTCTCTGCGTTTTTCTTCTAGTTTCCGAGTAGTCGCTTTGTGTTTGTCGATTTCCAGTGCTGTTGGAATATCGATCTAGCTGCATTAAATCCTGGGGTTTTACTCTGTTGCTTACAGCCAATACAAGCGAAGTAAAAACCTTTAAGGACAGGAATCTGATCCGTGCAGTTGCTTCAAGATCAAGTCAGCAATCAACAGGTCGGTTTTACTTTTCTGTCTTGTGTTTAATTCGTCCAATAACAGGACAATCTTCTTCTACCTTTCTTATAATCAGATCTAATCGAGAAGGATAGATCTGGTTTCGGACGAAACTTGGTAAATTTAATAATAATAATTGAATTTATTATTCGCAACTAATCGACATATAATTCACAATATTATTTGTCGGTTTCCTTGCGTGTCTTTTGATTTGATATACAACAGCTCCAGTAATGTTTGTACCTTGGGGAAAGATTCATAGCCACGACCAATTCCATTTAACAAAGCTAAGGATAAAACCCTATCTAGAAATATATCAGTCAGTTTGCAAGCTATCATATCACCTGTATGAATGCATCAATGTATAAATTCTAAATTTATAATAGTGGCTATAATTATTATAAATGTACCGAGCATGGTGGCTGATATTGAAAGAAAATACAAGTAATAGAAATTTATGAGTCATTTGGAACCTTTAGAACTTTCAATCCAATGATTATTTTAGCTTTCACTTGTGTGTACTTGCATCATCCATATAGACCTACAGGGGAAAATTTGTTTCCAAACTCTCAAGTTTATAACTCCCTTATTGTGTTATTTTTGGTCATTGGTCCATTATAATCATCATTGCATCTCACTAATTCTGTTTCCTTTGACCACCATCATGAAGTATCCCATTGATCCTCTATAAAATCAGAAAAAAGACATTATTCTTACGTGGGTGAACCAAAAAAAAAAAATCCAAACTACATTGTTTTTTGTGGAATTTTTGGTGATATTTAAAAATATCTTAATTTTCACATATATATGAACAGATAAAGAACTACAATTGAACTGCTAAGCACAAAAGAACATCAAAATAGACTCTCGGATTTGTTACAACAGAAGGGGAGAGGGGAGGTAGGTGAGAGGAGAAATTCTTCATAAGATGCAGAAGTGAAGAGTTCGGGTGGAGATAAGAGATAAGAGGAAGGAAGTAGGTGAGTCGGTGATGATCGAATTACAGCAATCCAACTGTAATTGGCTACGAAAACGATGAACAAATTCGTTGAGAAACACGTGTATAGAAACTTTGTAGAAAAGATCAGTTCCTGCCCAGAAGACAAATTAAGCCAAAATATGAGACATCAGTATAAACCAAGGACAATTTCTGCAAAAAAAAAAAAACATATAGTTCACTATTCCTAAGGTGAGACGTCTTTAATATATATATATATATATATATATATATATATATATATATATATATATATATATATATATATATATATATATATATATATATATCACATAATGTCCCAAAAAATTAATATTTGATCTTGATATGTTATATTTCTAAATAATATTTTAGTCTAATTAAAACTTACCATATAAGTGTTATTTGCAGGTATATATATTTACATAAAACTTTTGTAGTTTCTTAATCCTTTACATCTTTTGCTTCTCAATCCGATCATCCGGTTTGCTTTAAAATTTGTTTCTTCTAAGGGGAAAACAGAACATCAGATAATACCATTTACCTTTCTTCAACTAAAACATTTGTGCATTGTTATCGATTCTGTTTCTATAGTTTCTTCTTTGGATGTGAGATATCGTTTCTAGATATAGAGTAAATTACATGAATGGTCCCTATGGTTGGCAGTAATTTACGCGTTTGATCCCTAACTTATTATTTTAACTCGGAAGGTCTCTGTTATTTGTTTTTGTTACACGATTGGTCCATATTATTTGTTTTTGTTACGCACTTGGTCCCTGTCTTACCTAAAAAGACTATTATTTAAGTAGAAAAAAATGGTGGGGTATGTAGGGTTAGATGAAGGGGTAGAGTTAGGGGTGTGTTTATTTAAATAAATTAAAAAATCAAGGGTAAAATAGTCTTTTTAGGTAAGACAGGGACCAAACGCGTAACAAAAACAAATAGTAGAGACCTTCCGAGTTAAAAAAATAAGTTAGGGACCAAACGCATAAATTAGCCTAAACCATAGGGACCATTCATGTAATTTACTCCTAGATATATTAAATTTCAATATATATATATATATATATATATATATATATATATATATATATATATATATATATATATATATATATATATATATATATATATATATATATCCTCCCTAATAAATGAAAATAATTTTACCAAATGTCACTCTTTCATTAACTTGGACACATGTCATTTTTTGGTATTTTTGAATAAATATTTTTTCCATGTGTCATTTTCTCATTGTTTATCTTTTTTTTAATTAACACAACATATTTACACCTCAATTAATAATTGTCTTATTTGAAAATAACCATTAAATGACAATATTACAACTCATATACTATTGAATATGTTTTTTTTTTTTTTTTTTTAAATTCAAATTATAAATTTAAAATTTCAAATTTAAATAGATATTTGTTTAGACCTTTATATTTAATTTTTTTTGTTTTACCCAACCCGTATAACATACGGGTCACACAACTAGTATATATATATATATATATATATATATATATATATATATATATATATATATATATATATATATATATATATATATATATATATATATATATATATGTTAGGTAATAAAAGTTAAATATGCATACCCTAATCTAATACATTGCATACACAACGAATCGATCTACCTCAAAACAAAGGAGTAATCAAAATATTAAATTATTGTAAGAAGTATAAGATAAAACCCGTGAAGATTTTAGAGGGAAAGCACCGAGATGGATAAAAATATCAAAATTTTGAAATCTTTTAGTTTAAGATAATCCGATCTAAAATCGAAAGCCATCAATCTGTTAAGCCCTATTAACATTTCTAAGATTTTGATTACTATTAAACTTAGAAAAGGTTAATTAAAAGTATAAAAAATATCAAAACCTAAAAACCTCTCCTCACCGTCTTATTCTTCACAAGTACACTGATATAGATTGGTCGTTTTCCGTCTCACCCTTTCCGCCTCTTGCCATTGCTGAAGATCTGTGTCTCACACACAGAGATACACACACTTCTTCGATGCCTCTTGCGGTCTTGCCCCGCTCCGATAGTAAGTACCTCACTATTTTAGCTACTTTTTCTACATCATAACGTGATTAATCTGCTCTCTAGATCTCTTTATCTCATTATTATGTGACTAGAGTGTAAAAAGAATTTGTCTTTGGTACTATGTCACCATGCCTCTCCCATTGTAATTGTAGAATTTTTGAACAATTGTTTTACTAGTGATATACTATATACCTATCTATATTCTATAGATCTAATTTGTATATATTTTTAATTTTTTATAATATTAATCTCAATAGAAATTTGGAATTTTTAAAAAAAGGAAATTTGGTTACACGATCGATTTGTTTTATCACGAGCTAATTGTAATTTATTTGTTATATAAACTAATTGTTTTATGAAATTAATATGCTCTGACCACATTTTCTAAGGTAGTTAATTTTGTTTTGGGCTTAATTTCTAAGGTTATTATTTCCATTAAAAAAAAATAAAACAACAACAAGACTTGAACTCATGACTTCTTAATTAAGAGTCACTTCTTATTGGTAGGTCAAACACCATTTGGTTGCTCAATTACTTCCATACCCTATTTTAATTCTCTAGATCCGACACTACGTTGAACTACAATCTGTCTTCCGCTGCCGTCGGAGCTGTTCAATTCTGTATTTGATTCCGTCGTTCTCAGAACAATAATCCAACCAAAAACATCACCGGGGCTACTCTTTTCTTTTCATATCTCCTTTTTTTCTTTATCTTTCTCTCCCTATAATGATATAAACCTAAGAAAACCAAAGATATAGCTTAACAGTTTTATTTTGTTAGTGGTTAAAACTTAAAGTTAAAAGAGTAAGAAAACAAAAAATTTAACTTTTTAAATTAACAAGCATGCAACACACCGACACATATAAATGTTATTTATTGTTTTGATGGTTTCTAAACTTTCATATTCTAAAATATGATTATAGTTTTAGAAAAAATCAATTAGTTTAAACAATTTTGTTTGTTAAATTACATGTAGTTTAAATGTTAATTTTATATTTATAAATTGTTACCTAATGTTATCATTCATTTTTTTTGTTAATCGTAATATAAAATAACTTTTAGTAATGTGTGTCAAAATGCAATTATAATTGTTATGTTATTTGGTTTCGGCCCCCCACGTTAAATTACTTGTGTCCGGCCCCTATGTGTGAGGTATAATAGAAACTAAACATATAATAGCATATTGAATTTTAAAATAATGTAATTGAAATTTATAATAACTATTAAAGTTTCTATAATATAACAAGACGTCTTTTTGTTAGAATTACTGTTAAAACGATCAAATTGTAAATCGCCTCATACATCCAGTAATCTTTATTTCTATATAATTAATCAAATGTGAAAAAGATAGTATGTTTGAAGAGTATTTCCGTTCTATAATTTTAATCTATAACCGTTTGCTTTTAAAACTTGATTATAAACCTTTAATGCTATTTTTTCTTAAGTTGAATGTGATGCACTTGTATCCCTTTATAAACGACCTACATATAACTCCATATCCTTTTATTCTTTTTTCTTTTAAACTCAAAAGCATCGCTAATAATACATAATTTGTATTATTCCTTATTTATCATCAGATCCTTAAGAATACTTAATTTTTTTTAACTAACTAACCAATGATCTATTTCCATATAATCAAACATACAAAACATATAATATAAATAAATATTAGATTTTATTAAGACTGTCACCAATGAATTGCTCTTTCAATCATCCGTAATCACAAAAGGTCACATGAGAAAGTTTGATTTTTTTTTTTTTTTTTTTTTTTTTTTTTTTTTTAAATAAGTCTCATTTTAGGATTATACTTCCTAAACCATTAAGTTGAAACAAACATTATTTTTTTCACAAAAAGATACATGGCTCAAAGCATGATTGCTAACTCTAACAACCATTCGTCTTCCACCATCTACTCTGAAAATAAAGACTTCATTCATAAGTTTGATTTCTAGAGTATTGTTGATCTCCAACAAGTACATGAGGTTTATATACGTAACGTTCATTTATAAAATATATATTATGTGAAATACTTTTTGGAATATTTTTATATTAATCTTTAATTTTACCTTTTTTATCATATAATTTAAAGTTACATAATTTTTTTTCAAGAAAAACCATTGATTGTTGCTGATACCATTAAGCATGTGTGTGCTGATGCGGAATGATACTATTTGGCTTGTATTGAATGCCAACAGAAAGCTATAAAACTTGATTTAATGCATGAGGATCTACTTCAAGATAAACAAGTTTTTTATTGTTACACTTTTGACAACCCGAAATCTCTGTCTGTAAGTCAACTTAATCAATCAAGGGTCAAACTTGTTTCTGCTATCTATTTACAGCGTTTAAGGTCAGTCGAGAGTCTCTAAGCCTAGTACACTCAAGGGTCGAATGATGGGAAGTGTTAGTTGGGAATCGGTGGTTTGCATCCGTGCCAGAAACATCTCCAAGGGATGTTCACGGCCGCAAACAAGATTCACGGTCGTGAACCCATGTTGGGCCGTGAAGCCGCCCCCCCCCCCCTTCTCTCTCTCTCTCTCTCTCTCTCTCTATATATATATATATATATATATATATATATATATATATATATATATATATATATATATATATATATATATATATTCTTCATTTCCTTCCCATTTCCCCAACTCCAACCGTGAACTGCCCTCTTTTCTCTATCATCAAAGGAAAAACCTCCTTTCTCTTCAAAAACGTAAGTGATTCATCCCTTTTACTTGTTATTCATCTTATTCACGACAAGTGCCTTGATGTCATCCATTAAAACATCACTTTCATCACTATCTTCAAGATCTTAAAGGTTCACGGCCGTGAACCCTTCATAAGGGCCGTGAACCCTTCAAATGATCTTGGGACATGAATACCTCATGAGGTCGTGAACTCTTAGGGTTAGTCATGAACCCTCCTTATGTGGCCAAGATCACCATTCAACCGTCCATTTGTGGATCTAACACTTTATTTAGAGTGTTTCCTACACCCTTAGGTTCTTTCCTATGCTTTTTAGTAGTTATAAACACTAATTTTATGCACATATATGTGATTATAAGCTTAATAAGATCCATTCGTGCGCATGACTTGTTTTAGTTTTGCCAAGCACTCTATCTTTGTCATACATCCAAGTCACTGACAATCAGGTGAGTTCATACCCATACAATTAACCATTTAAACTGTTTTAAATGCTCTTTGGGGGGGGGGATACAAGTTGAACACGATTACTTTTGTTATTATTATATACATTCGAACCACTTACAAAACATTAGAAAGATACTATTTTCAAAATGCTCTTAATCATTATTTTCGAAAGCTTATTCAAACTGTTTCTAAAATGACTTTCAAACTGCTTTTAAACTCTTTTAATTTCAAACCATATTCCTATATATATATAAGTATAAGTATGCTTTAATGGACTTAAGACTGATGTTAATGACCTTGACTCATGTTCCTTGTTTGGTTGTAGGCTTAGGGTAGGATACACTAGTCCGACTGTCGATTAACTCATAATTATACATGTTAAATGCATATATGAATATTAAATTTTACCTTTAAAGTTATACTTAACTTAATTGTACACGTTGAGCAATTGAGTCTTTTCTACAAGTCAGCTACAAAACAAACATACTAGTAAACTATAATAGACATAGTTTAGAGGAACACTATTCATATACATATACATTTACAAGTACAGAGAGGAACACTATACATATACATATATATTTACAAGTAAAGAGAGGAACACTATACAAATACAAATACATTTACAAGAAACTGAAGGAGCATTCACACTATACATGTACATGATAACTAGAATGTGAGATACTACTTCATGACATAGCAACACATTGTTGTGCCATGTTTTGTAACCATAGTCTCCTGGAGGGAGAGCATGAGTTTGAGTATAGATCTATACGGGATTGACCATCCCACACCTCACTGCTAGCTATAGTGGGACCTGCAGGTCCACGGGTGATCAAATGTCATACCACTTTGGCGTCCGAATAGAGGTGTGTGTATACTAGGTCGATCAAGTATGGTTATAACCACATCACATTTTAACCTTGATTAACCAACTCGGTTTTAAAGGCAATAAGACTCTCGGAAGCATATGGTTCATTTAGTACAACTATGAATCTTCATTTTTCCGTTTCATTATAAAGTGATGTTATCGCTGGGTTAAAACATACTATTTTCCAAGTAAATTATAGTAACTATATGGAAAACATACTTTGATACAGATATAAAGTACAAACATAACCATTATACTTTTACATGAGAACGAAATATACAAATAGTCAGGCTTTGGGTAGAAGGCTACATTTCATTATAAGCAGGAAATATAAGATTTTCTGGTAAAGAAAACAAACATTTTCATGATACAAATACAAACATTTTACTATATGGATACAAACATTTTTACAACACAAGTTCAAGCAAACGACACTAAATACTTATGAACTCTCCATCATTTATGTTGATACTCTTTTTCAAAAGGGAAAATGTCACCGTAGCCCCACGAACTTTCACATTTTTGTTTAAAATGTCCCTATTATTATTTTTTGGCTTTATAAGGGCATAAATTCTCTTTTTACCGGCTAATTAGGGATTTTGCCCCAATTTAACCGGTTTCTTTGCCTAGTCATCACCTAACTCAGTTACAGAGTCAACTCACCCAACTCAGATGACACATCAACGACTCACTAACGAGTTGCCTTGCTTGGGCCCTAAGGGTATAGTGGTCACCCAATTCATCACCCATTTTCGTTGCAAAATTTGTGAAATTCACCAAAATGTCAGGTTCTCAGCCATCTCATTGTATCTTAACATGAAATTGAATTAGAGATTTTTGGATGATGCAGAAGTGTATGGATGAAGTCCTTGACCTGGCTCTCGCCATCGAAATGGTGGAAAGGGCATCCAGGGCCGGGGGTAGAAGCCGGAGCCAACGAAAAATAATTGATGATTCTTATCCATGATTGTTAAATCTTTTGTTCATCTGTTCTGGAATCGATCTTTGTGAGTAATAGCATTATCGACATCAATTTTGATTTTATCAATTGATTCTTTGTTTACAAAAGTCTATCTACTCATTCTCGTTTCAACATCAATTTAGTTTCTTGTTTATGTCATTCGATGAAATTAATGATGATATGAAGATTCGATGTTTCAAAGTTTTGAAAATACAGATAATTGTGGTAATGAACTCGACTGACGAGTTGTTTGATCTTAAAATCGATTTGAAGAAGTGGGATTTGGTGTTTATGATGTGCTGGGTTCCGAATGGTTAATTTAACTCACAGGTTGTGTCATATGAGCGAATGAAATCGTGACAAGAACTCAATGGAATGAAATCGCGTTTGTAAGGGTGTTCTTGTGAGTCAAACTAAAAAGGTCAAAATTGGAATTATTGATCCGTGAATGGTGTAATTGGATTTGAAGTACAGATATCAGAAGCGCAACTTTCATCTGCCATCAGAAATTGAACAGATATTCTTACGAGTCAATGGGAAAGTCAAAGTTATGTTACTTGCGAACGTTCGGCTCGGAATTGGCGTTGTGTTTGATCGATTTGGACGAATGGGTTAGTTGTTGGATACTTGACCTATCTCAGATTCTTAATTGGGGGTCGACGGATGCAGCCTGCTGAGGTGTGCCAAGGAGTGCGAGTATGTATCCAGCAGTGGCAGTGGTCGTTGTTTCTTAGAGTTGACTTTCAGAATTGAGATGGAATGATAACGGGGGTTGGGGGTTGGGGGAGAGTAAGACAGAGAAGAAGCAATGAGAAAGAAAGAAAGAAATGATGAATGCTATTTTGAGGGGAAGTGATGATAATGGCGATGGATTCCACATGGTTGTTCTCCCTCAATTTCGTGTTCTCCTGTCACACCCCCAAACCAAGGATGGCGGAAACGTCCGAGGGTGGAGGACTTCATGTAGAGTATCACAACAACGAGTATAATAGTGCTCAAAGTAAATACAACCATCATAAATATAATTGAAAAAGTTACACCAAAGTATATGTTTACATGATTCGAATCAATTACATTATGATACAAGATGAACTGTTTGACGATTTATCGTCCCATCCTCAAAACGTTGTTGATTTCCTGTTTTCACTGAATTCCTGAGAATACAAGTAGTTTTGAAAAGTGTCAACACAAAGGTTGGTGAGTTCATAAGAGATTTTGTTGGAGAAATAAATCGTTTTCCTTGTAAAAACGATAGAATATGTATCCAGAAAATCCGATATTTTCTTTATAAAAGTTATGCAATGTAGTCTTATAACCGAAGACCAAAATGTATAAGTAACCTCTCTTACTAATAGAAAATGATATGTGTTTAAATTGACATGAACGCCCTTGAATTAAATGAAATTCCCGTAAATTCTTATGTTTGTTAATACTTTATGTATATGTAGTCCTAAATCCTAGGACCGAGAAAATAACAAGTATTGTCCATACTTAAAGATATAAATGTGGTTTCAAATGATGTGTAGTCATAAATACCAAAACCGAGAGTGTACAGTAATATCTGTACTTATTGAGATAAAAAAATGATTTTAAAATCGACATAAAACCCATTTAAGTTTTATAAAAATCCCGTAAACGTTATGTATTGTTATATCCCTATGTGAGTCGCTATAATCATACTATGACTAAATGAACCTGCCATGACGTTTCTCAGGCGTCGTAAAACTGAAATGACATTTGTCACCCGTAGACCTGCAGGTCCCACTGTAGCTAGCAGCAAGGTGTGGAGTGTCAAACCCAATATAGATCTATACACAACTATCACGTTCTCCCTCCAGGAGACTCTGATTATAACTAACATGAATTATATCCCGCACTCGGACGTACGGAAAGAGATTGTCTCACAATTTAGGTTAACAAGTTTACGAGTTGTGTGCGTGAGTGTAAAACCTTTCTGTATGAATGTACCCTTTTTGTACGTGTGTGTTATGTGATGTATCATAAACTATACCTATTATAGTTTTATCCAAAATGTTTGTAATATATAAGAACTCTTTTATGAAAAAACGTTAGTGTTATGAAATCCATTAAACTATGCTTATTATAGCTTATATACGTGTTCTAAATGAATGAATAATCTTATCATGAATGACTTATTTTCAGTTTATGATGATAAAATTTACAAAGAAACACATTCAATACTTAGAATTTATTATTATACACTTTGCTCAACATAATACAAAGTGTTATGAAAATTATATGATGTTAACTAAATTAGACCTTCCTGCACTGTTTTAGAAAAGCCATAGAAAAATCATACGAAGTCGAAAACTAAATCCGTAAATTCTGAGAGTTCCCAAAATGTGTCTAGCTTACTCATAATTATTATCATGATTTTTAATGATCTCTAACTTGGGTGAAAAAGTCCATAATCACAGACTGGTCCGGATTGGTGTTTGAAATGATAGGCAGTTTTGTAAAAATCACCATAAATTGTAGAAAAATCGTATGGAGATGTGCAAGTAGTCATTTTAAAGCTAAGAACTGGAATTACTTACACCTAAAACAGTTTTTCAAACAAAAATGTTTAAGTCGTCCAAAACAGTCCGTGAATGGAGTCCAACTTTTCTGATGAAAGCTGTTAGAAAAGTGTAGTTATGTTCTTGGTGTTTTAACTTGTATTCCCCCCCTAAAAACTTGAGAAAACATGAAAATATGGGGGTATGAACTCACCTTGAGTGATTTCAGTAGGTAAGTGTTGAAGAAGAGAAGTGTTCAACCCAAGAACACTTGAAGAATCACTTGAAGATTCGAAGATCTAACACAATTATGAAAGAGTTTGTGTAAGATATCCATGATTCGAGTAGAAAGAAGTGAAATAATCATAAAGAGAAGGGATTATTCTTACCAACTGTGGAGGAAAATCCCAAGATCAGCCCTCAAATCTCGAGTTCTAGAGAGGGAAAATGAGAGAGAAAAGAGTTTGCTCTTTTTGGTGAAAAGAGAGAAAATGAGAGAAATGAGGAGAGAGGAGTCTTTTCTAGCCTTTGACCAATTGTGGGGTTGGAAAAAGGTGGGAAAAGTACAATGAAATGACTAGGTAAGGGCTGATGGGGAATAGTGACATGGAGTGGGTGATGGAGGTTGCTTGTGTCATAAAATAAAGGAAAGTCAACACTCCATCTTTGTACTTCACCTACTCCCTTTTGGATAAGGTTTTATCCTTAAAAACGTGATTAATTAATAGTTTAGGGGCCTTATATGTTAAAATAAAGTTTTGGGTGAAAATCCCGTGCTAAAACAATTAAAAACGGGCTTAAAACGCGAATTTAATCGAAAACCGGGAGAAAAAGGCTTCCCAGCGAGGCCTCTCGGTCCTAGGCCGAGGTTCGGTCCCTAGGCCGAGGTTCGGTCCTTGCTGGTGCTGAGTCGGAAGCGAGAGGCGCGAGCCAGAAGCGAGAAGCGAAGGGCGAGGGTTCGGTCCTGAGAAGTCAGAACCGAATGAACTGTACCTTCGGTTCGGTTCCTCTTCATCAGGAGGTTCGGTTAGTAGTGAACAGTACCTTTGGTTCGGTTCCTCTTCATCAGGAGGTTCGGTTAGTAGTGAACAGTACCTTCGGTTCGGTTCCTCTTCATCAGGAGGTTCGGTTCCTAAGGGGACTTTCGGTTCCTAAGAGGGGTTTCGGTTCCTGAGAGGGGTTTCGGTTCCTTAAGTCCGTTTTTCGCGTGGACTTCCGTTTTTGGGCTGTTTTCGCCAAATTCGAGGGTCGGGATGCCCCGAGTGATTATAGAGATCTGGGAGAGATTTCGAGAGAGATTTGAGAGAGATTCCACATACTCAGAGAGATTTGGGAGAGATTTGACATACTTGGGGAGATTTCACATACAAAGAGATATTTGGGAGAGATTTCACATACTTAGAGAGATTTGGGAGAGATTTGACATTCTTGGAGAGATTTCTCATACAAAGAGAGATTTGGGAGAGATTTCACATACTTAGAGAGATTTGGGAGAGATTTGTGATACGAAGAGATGGAGTGAAAACGATTGAGAGAGGTTTCATGTGTGACGAATGTGAGTGTCCGGCTTCGCAATGCAAGGTCCGTAGACCCCGTTATGCCATGTTTTAGGATCTTACACACTCCCTATGAGTATGCAACATTGTTTTATTGTTCTTGTTCATTGTTTAGCACTAAGGTTAAAGAAATTTAAACACACGAATTCTCCAAGTGATGTTTTCTCATTAAGATAGTGAGGTATACAGAAATTACATAATGCAAACCCTATTATACGAGGTTTAATTGAGTTGACCGGTTTGACTTGTTGACTTTAGTTGACTTTGACTTGACCGGAAATTGACGGTTGTCACATCATCCCCCCGTTAGAGGGAATTTCGTCCCGAAATTTGAATTTAGGCAAGGTGTAGGCACGAATAATCGAACCATGAAGTGGGGATACTTCCTAATCGGCTGATTCTCGCGCCTCCAAGTGACTCCAGGTCCTTGGTTAGTATTCCTGCGAACTTTCACTAATGGGGAGCAGCGTTGCTGCGTTCGCTTAACCTTTCGGTCTATGGTCACTATGGTTCTTTCACGAAGATGAGGCTCTTGTGGAACTCGATCTCGTCGAGGGGGATTACAAGAGTCTCGTCGGATAAATACTTCTGCAAGTTCGGGATGTGTCGGGTAGGATATACTTTACTAAGCTCGCGGGAGTAGATTGAACTTGCGATTACAAGGCTGATTCTTACAAGAGTCTCAAAAGGCATAAATTATCTGGGGTTTTGGCTTTCCACACTTTCCAAAGCGTACTAAGCCTACCCAGAGTGAGGTTTCTAGAGGAATTTGGTCTCTTATTCTGGAGTTCTAAAGGTTTCTTCCTTTTGCTTCTCTTCCCAATCAAGGGTTGCTCCATATATGGTCAATGTCGTAAGGGGATTCTGAAATTCACGAGAAGTTCAAAAGGAGCTAAGACGGTAAGTCAGTGAGACCCGAAAGTTTTGGGGTATTCCTGCTGACGTCTTTTGCGCTGACTGTTTTCTCAACGGTTTCGATCAATTGAAAGAGTCCTTAAGGATTTCCACATTGATAAGGATGTGTCTTAGGAATTTGAGTCCTTAATTCCAAAACTCGTATCTAGAGAACTTCGGGTAAAGCTTCTCTGATCGTATTGCTTTCGCGGTTTGTTGTAGCTGCTCTCCTTGGTTTCCTTCTTACTATGAGGGTAGATAAGCAAGTTATTTACAATGACAAGGACTAACGGGTCCTAGTAAGAATGGCATATCCTATGAATACTGCGAGCGGGTTGGTCCTATCCGAGGGGTATCCCGACGGACTTGCAGTGTCCGCATTGGATTTGAAGGGTTGTCCTCGGACATCCTTTTCCAATACTCGTGACTGGTGATATTCAGATCTCAGGTCCAATTCCTGAAGGGTACCTCGTTCCTTGTGGGGGTCAACCTATTCGTCTATGCGATGCAGATAGTAAAGGTTTTTACTGGAGATATTGTCGGGGCCTTTGATGTTGATGGAACTATGAGCAATTTGCCTTTCTATTTGAAGAATAGGATCAGATGTTTTCCAGGGTGAGAAGCTTGGTTCTTTAATTTCCTTGTTGAGTAGTTCGACAGGTTTGACCTAAGAGTTCTTGTAGCTCGGTAGGAAGCATGTGGGTTTGGTTTACACGACTAGGCCTTCTTAGATGGTAGGACATTTACTCGTCCCTCTGGGCAACCTTGGCCCATAGTTCATGGCAGAACTTGTACCATATCTGTCCCAAGCTTCTGTGCTTGAACCTTGTCTGCTACATGCGTGACATTCCTAAAGGTCTCCTGTAAATACTTGTGATAAGGTTTCGGTAAGTATAACACTCCTCTGATGCGTGTTTTGGGGTTCCATAGCAAAAGATGATCCGTAGGTTCGTGCTGGATGTTTATGAGCGACGAAGGTTTCGATGTTGGGGGGAGGTTAGGTGAAAGGTCCTTTTGTAGACGTTAAATCGGGAAGATGAGGGCTATATCAATGAAAATTGGATGATGACAACAATATCTTTTTAGATAAAACGAGTTAAGCTGTATTCGCAAGAAGAGATCACTAGAGTGATTAAGTATCTTGTGTTTCTTTTCAGGGTGTTTCATTTTGTTTGATGTTATCATTATTGTAGATGATTCACACCATAGTGTCTAGCACTGGCAGTGGGTGTGTTTCGAGAATTAGTAATGATATTTGACATCATGATCCCTGACAGGTCTCCCTATGATCGAACGGTATATGAATGTCGTATGTAAGTTGATGTTGGCGAAATCGTCGAGTGGGTGGCCCCACTCAGTTCTTACTACTAGACACGGATTAGGAGTCGGGATGAAATTATTTGTTTCAAGACTTCAGTATTTTGATTATAATTAACCCCGATGTATGTATAAAGTCATCACATCTTACAGGTAACGATCCTAAGATCATATATGAATGTATTTGGTTCGATTTAAACGAGAGAGTATTTTAACTACTTTTAGAAAGACGGTGACTTTAGCAAGCATAACAATTTCATTACAAACATATGGTACTTAAACGTTTTTGTCGTTGGAAACATTACAAAAGTCCTAATATGGTTTCCTACTGTTCCTGCCGGTTCGTTTGTTACATTCCTCCGGCTCCTCCGTCATTCTTCTCAGTTGGACACTCTCTCTTGAAGTGTCCCAATTCACCGCATAAGTAGCATACTGGGTCCGCCCTGGTGCTGGTGATTGAAGGGAGATGCTGGGTCGGGGCCTTACAGAAACGGGCGGTGTGCCCTTTCCTGTTGCAGTTTTTACAATGCATTTCTCGGCAAGCCCCATGGTGATGGAAACCACACTTGACACACTTTGGGAGTGATCCCTCATATGGTCTGGCCGGCGTATGGGTGGCAGACCCTGTGGCTAGTGTCGAGGCATGTGTCGTGACTGCTGTTGTAATGGTGGGGGTGGCCACAGGTTGTTGTCTTTTAGTGGATCTTTGAGATTGGTGGCGCTCTTTCATGTTCCAAAACTTTCTCTTCTTGCTCGTAGGTTTGTGGCCCGAGGTATTTTTGCTGGCAGGCACCTATTGGTGTTCCTGATTGTTACCACAATCTGTATTGTCAGTACCGCTTCCACTCCTGCTGGCGTTGTTAGCGTCAAATTGCGCCATGACGGCTGTCACGGCTGCCGTGACTACAGCCTGAAAAGTAGCAGCGTCTATCTGCAGAGTTGGTGCTTTACTAGTTGGTTGGTTGCCTCTTGGTGAAGACATAGCTCTGTTTCACGATGAAAAACGTCTTCGTTAGTGGAATTGATTATCTTAAGTGCATCCTTACGATTTATATTTACGCATATAAATTTTTGCACATTACTGTACTATTCCTAGTGTTTCCGCTACTATTCTTGAAATGGAGTTACAGCAGTGGGTAGGAGTAGGTTTCATACGGCGTTAAGCTTTACTCATCTTAGAATCACGTGTGTCCAAACACGCTTGGCTGAGGAGTTTTGATGGGACCCGGTGTATTAGTGTTGGTATGATCGCACCCACAAGTCTATGAAGAAGGAACTTCTCAACAAAATGTTTAAGGGTGAGATGATAATGAGTTTTTAGAATGGCTATACGTCACGAGTTTCTAACTAAGTTTTATCTTATATCGATTTGTAATGTCATTTGGTCGTTAAGGGCGTTCTGAAAACAATTCATAACGGGAGTCTTTATATGGTAACTCATGTATTTTAGTAGTTCTGCATCCAAGTGGAGCCTTATAGTTGACCCAGGCTAGGTCCTTATTATGACCACTTGGAGCATGTTCTCGAAGATTTGACCTGCATCCCTATGATGCAGTCCTAATACAGAGTAGAAGTAAGTTCAGGTAGTGATCTTTTGATGTTTGTTGTTTGAAACCGGGTTCCATTGGTTGGTGAATAACATGATCCAACCTTGGAGAGAAGATCAGGAACTATTCCGGAGCTAGATTACTCTAGTCTTACAACTTGAATAGAGTGGGTTTTAGGCAGGCTCCTATGGCAGCATGATGGGAGTGTTTGAACAAAAAGGTGACACAGAATTCGGCTGATTGATACGTCATTGATGTTTAAGATGTAACAAATTAGGGAAAATTGACCTTGTAGAGGGTCTTACATCATATCGAAGTAGGAGTGTCTTGGCCGCCTAAAGGCCTCACTAAAGGTACCTACAGTACAAGATAGTTTCATAGGGAATGCCACATAGGGCATAGATAGGAAAAACGATTGCTTTTTAACATGAAATGAAGTAAGGCATCTACTACTGGCGGCGGTCATTTTTCTTGTGAACTCTCAGTTCAGCTAGCTGCCGCTCCATATCAAGCACGTGCCTTTCGTACACCCTCTGGCGTACTCGGAGTTTTATGACATCGGTTCGTGTTTCAGCCAGTGCTTGCAGCAAGGTTTAATGGTCTTCCTCAGACTTTTCATGAGTGTGTCCGAGGCGACTGGTGTGGATTGTATGTATTCTTGCATTTGCATCAACCTCTACGATACGATAGAGGGTTGTCCTGCCCTGAAATTCGTTTCGGGAAACTCTACGGACCAGGATTGGGAGAATTCTATCTGCTGAGCTTTCTTTGCTTATGTTGTAGAAGCTTCAGTCTCCATTAAACGACATAGGTTGGTCTTGCTCTTTGCCTGAGTGGCGATAAGGTCCTAAACAAGGAGTTGGTCCCCGAATAGTAGTTTCTTTCTGAGTCTCGGGTACGTGGGACAGTAGGGCCTGTAGTAGCGCACAGTTTCCGAACTCGGGTTGTAGTCTACCTGTTTTTAATCCCCGATGTTCGCAATCTGCCGGGTCTTCGCCGGGAGGGCTCTGTCAGTCGGTCCCCCGTGGTTGAGGTCATAGCACCCTCGTTGATCTCCACATGGTGGTTGTTGTCATTGCTGTCGACATTCAACCCTCGATCACGATTGCCCAACGGGCACAGGTTTGATGTAGTCGAAACGGTTCGCGGAAACCCTTGATATGCATGGAGGATTGATTACCTCCGGTTCCGCTTCTGATTCTCCTTATAATCATTCACCACTTCTTGGGTTCGGATTGGGAAAGTAGGGGTCGTCCGGTAAGTAGGATCTTGCTATGTTGTACTTGCAAGAATAAGAGTGGAAGAGATAATTACTAGGCGTCTAACTCTATAATTAATCACTTATAGGGGTGATCCTTATTAGTTACTTCTATGATGACATAGTTCATACTAATTACATATAACAAGATATGATAGACCTTCGAATAAGTGATCCTACCCTAGATCCACATCCAAACAAGGAAACGGAAGTAAGGCAATGACCACAAATTCTAAGTCTATGATTTCTAAGTTATATAATATCTTAGGGTATCCACTTAGGGGCTATAGATCTATTATTAAGGATCTATTTAGTTTTCATATAAGTTATGATATTACAAAATACTCCTATAGTATTTTAAACTCGTGTTCTGTTCTAATGATCTCATTGTGGTAGTGTTGGTAAGTATTTAGACTTGTTGTCATATCACAACCATTCTTGGGCATGTGCTAATCACTCCTCGGACTAGCATAGTTGATCAGGCTATGCCACTCCCAAGACTGACCATACATCCCCGAGCTTACCTGTGATATCCAACAATCATTACTTTTGTTTTGTTCTAGAATGATGCTGACCTTAGTATGTATGCATGCCTGTATACTTTTAATAAGAAACTACTTATTTCTAAAAGTGTAGTTGTTTTGAAAACTTAAAATCAAAGACTCTAGTCCCAATGCATTTATAGTTTGTATACCTTATGTGGTTCGATATACTGAGTTCACTATAAACAATGCTCCGATACCAATCTGTCACACCCCCAAACCAAGGATGGCGGAAACGTCCGAGGGTGGAGGACTTCATGTAGAGTATCACAACAACAAGTATAATAGTGCTCAAAGTAAATACAACCATCATAAATATAATTGAAAAAGTTACACCAAAGTATATGTTTACATGATTCGAATCAATTACATTATGATACAAGATGAACTGTTTGACGATTTATCGTCCCATCCTCAAAACGTTGTTGATTTCCTGTTTTCACTGAATTCCTGAGAATACAAGTAGTTTTGAAAAGTGTCAACACAAAGGTTGGTGAGTTCATAAGAGATTTTGTTGGAGAAATAAATCGTTTTCCTTGTAAAAACGATAGAATATGTATCCAGAAAATCCGATATTTTCTTTATAAAAGTTATGCAATGTAGTCTTATAACCGAAGACCAAAATGTATAAGTAACCTCTCTTACTAATAGAAAATGATATGTGTTTAAATTGACATGAACGCCCTTGAATTAAATGAAATTCCCGTAAATTCTTATGTTTGTTAATACTTTATGTATATGTAGTCCTAAATCCTAGGACCGAGAAAATAACAAGTATTGTCCATACTTAAAGATATAAATGTGGTTTCAAATGATGTGTAGTCATAAATACCAAAACCGAGAGTGTACAGTAATATCTGTACTTATTGAGATAAAAAAATGATTTTAAAATCGACATAAAACCCATTTAAGTTTTATAAAAATCCCGTAAACTTTATGTATTGTTATATCCCTATGTGAGTCGCTATAATCATACTATGACTAAATGAACCTGCCATGACGTTTCTCAGGCGTCGTAAAACTGAAATGACATTTGTCACCCGTAGACCTGCAGGTCCCACTGTAGCTAGCAGCAAGGTGTGGAGTGTCAAACCCAATATAGATCTATACACAACTATCACGTTCTCCCTCCAGGAGACTCTGATTATAACTAACATGAATTATATCCCGCACTCGGACGTACGGAAAGAGATTGTCTCACAATTTAGGTTAACAAGTTTACGAGTTGTGTGCGTGAGTGTAAAACCTTTCTGTATGAATGTACCCTTTTTGTACGTGTGTGTTATGTGATGTATCATAAACTATACCTATTATAGTTTTATCCAAAATGTTTGTAATATATAAGAACTCTTTTATGAAAAAACGTTAGTGTTATGAAATCCATTAAACTATGCTTATTATAGCTTATATACGTGTTCTAAATGAATGAATAATCTTATCATGAATGACTTATTTTCAGTTTATGATGATAAAATTTACAAAGAAACACATTCAATACTTAGAATTTATTATTATACACTTTGCTCAACATAATACAAAGTGTTATGAAAATTATATGATGTTAACTAAATTAGATCTTCCTGCACTGTTTTAGAAAAGCCATAGAAAAATCATACGAAGTCGAAAACTAAATCCGTAAATTCTGAGAGTTCCCAAAATGTGTCTAGCTTACTCATAATTATTATCATGATTTTTAATGATCTCTAACTTGGGTGAAAAAGTCCATAATCACAGACTGGTCCGGATTGGTGTTTGAAATGATAGGCAGTTTTGTAAAAATCACCATAAATTGTAGAAAAATCGTATAGAGATGTGTGAGTAGTCATTTTAAAGATAAGAACTGGAACTACTTACACCTAAAACAGTTTTTCAAACAAAAATGTTTAAGTCGTCCAAAACAGTCCGTGAATGGAGTCCAACTTTTCTGATGAAAGCTGTTAGAAAAGTGTAGTTATGTTCTTGGTGTTTTAACTTGTATTCCCCCCCTAAAAACTTGAGAAAACATGAAAATATGGGGGTATGAACTCACCTTGATTGATTTCAGTAGGTAAGTGTTGAAGAAGAGAAGTGTTCAACCCAAGAACACTTGAAGAATCACTTGAAGATTCGAAGATGTAACACAATTATGAGAGAGTTTGTGTAAGATATCCATGATTCGAGTAGAAAGAAGTGAAATAATCATAAAGAGAAGGGATTATTCTTACCAACTGTGGAGGAAAATCCCAAGATCAGCCCTCAAATCTCGAGTTCTAGAGAGGGAAAATGAGAGAGAAAAGAGTTTGCTCTTTTTGGTGAAAAGAGAGAAAATGAGAGAAATGAGGAGAGAGGAGTCTTTTCTAGCCTTTGACCAATTGTGGGGTTGGAAAAAGGTGGGAAAAGTACAATGAAATGACTAGGTAAGGGCTGATGGGGAATAGTGACATGGAGTGGGTGATGGAGGTTGCTTGTGTCATAAAATAAAGGAAAGTCAACACTCCATCTTTGTACTTCACCTACTCCCTTTTGGATAAGGTTTTATCCTTAAAAACGTGATTAATTAATAGTTTAGGGGCCTTATATGTTAAAATAAAGTTTTGGGTGAAAATCCCGTGCTAAAACAATTAAAAACGGGCTTAAAACGCGAATTTAATCGAAAACCGGGAGAAAAAGGCTTCCCAGCGAGGCCTCTCGGTCCTAGGCCGAGGTTCGGTCCTTGCTGGTGCTGAGTCGGAAGCGAGAGGCACGAGCCAGAAGCGAGAAGCGAAGGGCGAGGGTTCGGTCCGGAGATGTCAGAACCGAATGAACTGTACCTTCGGTTCGGTTCCTCTTCATCAGGAGGTTCGGTTAGTAGTGAACAGTACCTTTGGTTCGGTTCCTCTTCATCAGGAGGTTCGGTTAGTAGTGAACAGTACCTTTGGTTCGGTTCCTCTTCATCAGGAGGTTCGGTTAGTAGTGAACAGTACCTTCGGTTCGGTTCCTCTTCATCAGGAGGTTCGGTTCCTAAGGGGACTTTCGGTTCCTAAGAGGGGTTTCGGTTCCTGAGAGGGGTTTCGGTTCCTTAAGTCCGTTTTTCGCGTGGACTTCCGTTTTTGGGCTGTTTTCGCCAAATTCGAGGGTCGGGATGCCCCGAGTGATTATAAAGATCTGGGAGAGATTTCGAGAGAGATTTGAGAGAGATTCCACATACTCAGAGAGATTTGGGAGAGATTTGACATACTTGGGGAGATTTCACATACAAAGAGATATTTGGGAGAGATTTCACATACTTAGAGAGATTTGGGAGAGATTTGACATTCTTGGAGAGATTTCTCATACAAAGAGAGATTTGGGAGAGATTTCACATACTTAGAGAGATTTGGGAGAGATTTGTGATACGAAGAGATGGAGTGAAAACGATTGAGAGAGGTTTCATGTGTGACGAATGTGAGTGTCCGGCTTCGCAATGCAAGGTCCGTAGACCCCGTTATGCCATGTTTTAGGATCTTACACACTCCCTATGAGTATGCAACATTGTTTTATTGTTCTTGTTCATTGTTTAGCACTAAGGTTAAAGAAATTTAAACACACGAATTCTCCAAGTGATGTTTTCTCATTAAGATAGTGAGGTATACAGAAATTACATAATGCAAACCCTATTATACGAGGTTTAATTGAGTTGACCGGTTTGACTTGTTGACTTTAGTTGACTTTGACTTGACCGGAAATTGGCGGTTGTCACATCTCCTGTTCGTATACATTAGGTGACATCTGATCTGGCAAATGAGTTGGCATTTTTTTTAATGATGTGTACAAGATAACCGGCTGATTGTGAAAGGGGTGACCGGGTGACCCCTTCACTTTCTAGAAAATGGCCTTAAAAGCCGGTAAAAAGAGAATTCATGCCCTTATAAAGCCAAAAAATAACAATAGGGACCTTTTAAACCAAAATGTGAAAGTTCGTGGGGCTACAGTGACATTTCCCTTTTCAAAATAACTTGTATTCTCAGGGAACCAGTAGATAGGTACACCAATTCAGCTTTTGAGAAGACAGAGTGGATTCAAGACTCGTCATTATTTCGACTATACATTTTTGGTGTCATTTAAACTTTACAAAAGAACAAAAATGTATTTAACTATTCTATTAAGGCAATGGATATTGTTGCTTGTTTTACTATTTTGCATTGTTATGATACTGTACATGACATCCTCCACCCCCGAATGTTTCTGCCAATTCAGTTTGGGGTGTGACAGATTGGTATTAGATCATTGTTTATAGTGAACTGAGTATATCAACCCATAAAAGATATACAACTATAAATACATTGGGATTAAAACACTCTGACCAAGAGTTATACTTTTTAAATTATAACAAGTATTTTACTAAAAGTATACATACTTGCATTCATACTAAAACCAGTATATACTAGAACAGAACAAAAGTATTGTGATTGTTGAATAGTACAAGTAGGCTTAGGGACGTATAGTCAGGTCTGGGAATGACATAGCCTGATCAACTATGTCTATCCGAGAAGTGATTAGCATAGGCCCAAGAATGGCTGTGGTGTTGCAACAAGTCTAAAACTTACCAACTCTATCCACAAATACAACACTAGAGCATAAAGCAAACATTTATAATACTATAGGAGTATTTTGTGATACTATAACTAACTTATGTGAAAACTAAAGACCCTTGTTAGTAGGTCTACATATTGAGTGGATACGCTAAGGTTATATATAATTAAAGATTCTATAGACATAGAATATGTGACTATACTTTACTTCATGTTCCTTGTTTGGTTGTGGACTTAGAGTTGGGTCATTTATTCGAAAGTCGATTTTATCTCAGAAATTATATATAATTGGTATGCACTACTTAATTATAGAAGTAACTAATGAGGATCACTCCCCTATGAATATTATTAGATTCGATGTCTATTAACTATCTCTTTTACCCCTATTCTCACGTCGATATCATGGAGGGATTTCATCCTCCCGGAGATCCGTATTTCCCTAATTAAGGGAATGGAGGTTGGATAGAGGCCGAACCAGAGGAGGAGTTTGATGTAGAAATGCATGAAGATTCCGAATTGGAGACTAAAGTCAAAAATCTACCCCTTGCGGCTCCAATTCCAAATCCTAATCCTCAACCGGAGTTTCGAGGCCCAACACCTATGTAGGCTGAGAACTTGGGTAGGTGGAGCCATGAGCAGGGTTAATCCCCACCGTACAATGGGGACCGCAACTTCTACAACCTGAGCGAGGGATGCTCAGCAGACAGAGTTCTTCAAAGTCTTGGAAATGCTATGAGCAGAGAAACGATATGCGAATTTTGGATTCGAAGAGTTGAATTTCTGGGTCACGTGGTTAGCGAAGAAGGAATTCACGTGGATCCTTCCAAGATTAAGGCAATCGAGAACTGGTCAGCACAAAGAACGCCTATTGAGATTCATCAATTTCTAGGCCTAGCTGGCTACTATCGCAGATTCATTCAAAACTTATCAAGGATAGCTAAGCTACTTACCACCCTAACTCAGAAGGGTGTGACTTTTAACTGGGAAGAGAAGAAAGAGAAAGCATTCCAAATGCTAAAAGAAGTCCTTTGTAGCGCACCAATACTATCTCTCCCGAAAGGCATAGAAGACTTTATAGTATACTGCGACACATCTGTCACACCCCAAAAACGGAACGACGGAAACATTCGGGGGTGGAGGACGTCATGTCAAGTATCACGAGATATGTATATGGTAAGCAAGTAATGAACAACCATTTCATTTAGAAAGAAAGTGTTTACAATGTATGTGTTCATAAAACATAGAATTCATAAACAAATAACAAAACAAGACTTGAAGCTATAATGCTCCATCTTCTGTAGTCCCAGCACGAGCACCTGTCTAATAATCTCTTGAGAATACAAGTTATTTGAAAGAGTTGATCAGCAATTAAGCTGGTGAGTTCATAAGATTTTAGTGATGTGAGTAAGCTGTAAAAATGTGGTTGAAAATGTATAAGCACAAGTGATGTAAGCTGTAAGTTCTGTTTTGAAATGATCGCTTGTTCCTCTAGAAAATCCTATATTTCCTACTTTAATGGAAGTTAAGTAAAATGACACTACAAGCCTTTCTATGCATACTAAGTGGGTACAAGTTATATATACTTAGAGTAAATAAACAATCGATTGTGCGCATCTACCCTAAACTCACAACCCAACGGGAAGAGTAAGTAAGGCGGATAGCACACATTCCATTGGTTGTTAGATCGTTGTCATATATAACCTTGGTGTGTTCACTTGTTACTCATGGAGTTATTTGTAATGGTTCCTTTATATCTAATGGAGAGTTCTTTTAAGAAAACCTATATTTCTTATAGTAAAATAATGACTACGGTGATCACTTTTATAATAGCTTTGTTTATACTGCTATATATAATCTGAAATCGGGTAGATAGTTAATTGGGGGAATCTGCCCTAAGCCCACAATCCAACGAGAACAGGACGTCGGGGGAAAACACACATTTAACTATCTATCGGATATTAGTTCTATATATAAACATGGTGTATAAACTAAGGTATTATAGAGTTAACTCACTTAAAGTCTTTTAAAACTGCACTGCGTAATTAAATGGATTAAGCCCTTTTCTGGGAAATCTCTAGTTTTGTCTAACAAAAACACTGACTTTGATAAGTAAGTTCTGTACTAGAAAAACTGTACTTTGACTCTATTTCCTATAACCTGATCCGTACTTGGTACCCTTATGATGACTTAATGTATACTAAGCATATATATATATATATATATATATATATATATATATATATATATATATATATATATATATATATATTCGGGTAGATAATAGATTGGGGGAACTCGGTTCAAGACCACATCAAACGAGAAAAGGAAATGAAGCGAAGGCACACATCCTATTAGCTGTCGGAATCTATTGGCATATATATAGTCTATAGTGTATACATTAAGGAATCATAAAGCTGGCACTATGATCCTAACCTTTAATCATAGCCTTCTACCAAGGCATCTTCTGTTCTGAGTTAAACCCGACTGTTCCTTTGTCAAATGTAAAGTATATTCTCCCTAGTTTATATCTATCTCGAATAGAAAATAGATTAACCTTCAAGTGTTACCGACACTTTATGAAGGTAATGGGAGAAGTGAGTACCCTGATGTCGTTTATAATGACATGCAGAGGTACTATTAACCTATAACATATTTGTTTTATTACGGTCATAATGTGAAAGCTAGAATCCCTACTAAACGCTCTCATGTAAGGAGATTGAGGGAACGCAACGCAACCCTAGCAAATCCATGCAAGCCGTGTAATTCACATTAAAGTTATATGATCATGTATACCCAATAAAACTATCACTAATGCGTTAGAGATTCGTTGGTATAATTAGATCCTGTCTGCGTGTTGTCATGCTATAGCAAATTAACTTGTTTGTTATGTTCTATTTTGGTATTGTTTGATTCTCTTTACTGTTTGTTTTGTTCTGATATTGACTCTTTGTGGGCTTCTTTGTACTAGAAGTAATGAATAGCATCCTCCTAAACTATACCTATAATAGTTACTAATGCTCTACTTGGACTGTTACTGAAATGACTCATTTCGCTACTAAGTTATGCTTTAATTTTAATAACGGAGTTTTGAAATGTGTTAACAACTTATAATTAACATAAGTAACATTTTGAAGGATGCTTAATCAACAAATATTTACACAATTGTCATTGTGTTCAACTTGTATTCCCCCCCTTAAAACAGTTTAAAATAGTTAAATGATTCATTACAGGGTATGAACTCACCTGATGTGGGTGATTCAAACGGGTATGCGTGTAAGGATGAGAAGTTCCACGAATGAATTTTCGAGACACAATAAGTCCCAAATGATATTTTAGGACACATAATGACATGAATATAGTGTTTATAAACAACTATATGAAAGATAACACCTTCCGGGACTAGGAAACACCTTAGTTAGGTGTTGGAATCACATGTGATTCAACATAGGGAGGTATAAGGCACACGCATGAGTTTACTACCATGAGTTCACAATCCAAGAAAGTTTATGGCCGTAAACTCATGGCTACACATGTGAGAACGTAAGTTTGAAGGCTAGTGAACGATTTAGGGACATTAGCTCTAACCTAGGATGAGAAAGACCACCTTCTTTGGAGTTTTTGAGAAGTTCACGGCCCAAATGAGTTTACTACCATAAACTCATGGCCATTTATGCTTATGAGGGTCCTAAAGGTCATAAGGAAGCATTCTAAATTCATGCCTAAGCCTTAGGAAGTGTTTGTGGCATCAAAACACTCTTATCTTGAGTTTACGGCCCATAGACCATTTGGTCATGAGCTTGCGCCCGTAAACACCTATGTGTGTTGGTATTTTGGTTGCTTTGGGTCCTAGACACATCATGGTAAAGTGCTATGCTTTTCTCTTGGCTTATGGAAGGCATTTAGGGCATTTTGGCACTCTAAAATGGAGTTCACGGCCCAAGAATTTCCTTGGCCGTGAACTCACTTCTAGCCTTGTTTCTTAATGTTTTTGGGGTCTAAAAAAAGTAATGGTAGTCTCTAGGTTTAGTCCCAAGGCTTGGAGGGACATTGGGCACACTTTGGCCCTCAAAATTAGTGTTCACGGTCAAAGAAGATCTTGGGCCGTGAACACCATTTCCTTGGTGTTTTGGCTTGATTTTCATGTTATTATGGCATATAACACACTTATATACACTCTAGATTGAAATACTTACAATCCGGGGTGATCGGGCGAAGATCCTTGAGAGAGAAATTGGCTTTTCTCTTGCTGGAAATGCAACTAATGAATAAATATGGTCAAGAACCATATATATACCCCTAGGGTTTTTGGAAGAAAATATTTTATTCAAGGATTGAATTCTAATTTCAATGAGCTTTGGAAAAACAGAGTTGCACAATACCCTAGTGCAACCTCTCCCCTGATATCTCCTTAAGTGTAAATCCTGAAATGCTCAAACTTATCTAAAAAAGTTGAAAGTTAGCAGAACGGATTTGACTTCACTTGTTGTGGATGGTTTTACAGAATGGAAACTCTTGGGTTGTCACATCATCCCCCGTTAGAATGAATTTCGTCCCAAAATTAGTTCTCTTAACATCACTACTGGGGTTGAGCTCTTCTGCTTGGTAAAATACTCACTCGTAGACCTGGAAACTTTGCCCTGGTGTTCTTGATAGGATTCATACTTGGTCTATCTATCATTACCTAGTGTATACAAGTCATATATGATTAAGATTAGTAGGATTGTCGGATGTGCGACTCTGCCCCAGGTCCACAACTCAACAGAGAACAGGAGATAGGGCGGAAACACACATACTAGATTTGTGAAATCATACTCATATACCACCCTCACGTATACACTAAGTAATAATAGGCGGGCTGTGTTCATCCATAGCCTCTATGCTCGAACTTGGTCTACTGGACGAGTGGTATTTCGTGACGGTCTGCGGACGTCTGACGATAATGATTCAAAGGACAAAGTACTCTTCGCACAAGTACTTCGGGGGTTTGGAATGCGAAAGATAAAATTTCTAATTCGGGTCGGACTTTCGATACGAATGAAGAAAGTTTCGAGAACTTGCCGATCGAGGCGATAGAAACATATGAACTCAGTATGGTGAGGACCACGCCAACTCATGACGAAAGAAAACAACGGACTCTATACCGAACAAAGTTTTGGTCAAATGAAAGAAACGTATGATAAACAACGATATATCCCTGGTATGCTTGGTACTGTACTCCTGGTATGTTTAACAATGTACTCCTTGTAACTGTTCTCAAGTTTCCTGTTTTCTATTTTGAAATTAACACTCCCATGTATCGTACCGCTATGTGCGCATACATACAATTAAAAGTGCTTTACTTACTGAAGGGATACTTTTACACCATGATTCCCCATGGTACCACTACTATCGCCCGTCATATACAAGTTGTGAATACTTAAGATGAGCCAGCCAGTCGACTGAGCATCTCTGCCTCAAATCCTCAACCAATTAAGGAAAAGGGGACCTAAGCGGAGTCACTCACTCTAAGTCTGCAACATCTCAGTTGCGTACAACCCTGATGTATATGGTGAGTCATAATAGCTTCTCTAAGGGATCTTTTACTTCCCTTGAATATTACGACCTATTTCAACATGTGAGTTGTTATTGTTACTTTTAAGTGTCATCCCCAAATTTTAATCTTATATGAATATAAATTAATTTTTACAAGTAAATACTATTTTGAAAACGTACCAGTACTCGTCGACGACTCCGGGGTAGATTCTCCTGTGGTGATCATCAGAATACGTCCATCTGCGCCTGAGTTTTTGATTATCGGGCAATCCCTATGAATGTGTCCAGTCTCACCACAGCCATAACAGGCTTGGTCTACTTCAGCTCCGTGGACTTGGGAGGTCGGCTGAGCTGGTGCCCTGCAGTAACGGACCGTGTGTCCTTTTCTGTGGCAGTTTAGACACTACATTTCCCGGCACACTCCAGTGTGGTGAAAGTTGCATTTCCCACACTTTGGAAGGCTTCCAGCATAACGACTGGCAGGTGCTAAAGCAGTAGGCATCGTTGCGGCGTATATAGTACTCGTTTGTTGCTCTTGTGGGGTGTCTTGTGGCGTTTGTTTCTTCTTCCTCTTGTTCCCCGACATCTGATTATAGTCCTCTTCCCTAGATGACTCGGGAATAGGGACTTTTACGCTGTGGCGGACTCCATGATCGACGAGTCACCGAGCCAAGCGTTTAGCACTATCGAACGTGGCTGGGTCAGAAGATAACACATTTCCATGGGTCGGAGCAGTCAGACCCCAAATGTATCTTTCTATCTTCTTCTTCTCCGAGGTAATCATCTCGGGACATAGAGCTACTAGTTCGCTGAACCGGTCCGTGTTGGTCACTATGTCTGAGCCGATCATAGTGAGATCCCACAGATCTTGTTCCAATTTTTGAATCTCGCGTAACGGGCAATATTCTTCCCGCATTAACTCTTTTAGGTTTTCCCAACCTATTGAGTTTTCCACTGATAGGGTCAGTGACTGAACATGGCTATTCCACCATGTTAGGGCCTTGCCAGAGAAGGTACAGGTAGCAAACTTCACTTTTCTTCCTTCTGGGCATAAATAGATTTCGAAAACCGACTCGGTTTTCTCAAACCATTGCAGATGGGCAATGACTCCTTCAGTCCCTTTAAAGGACAGTGGTTGGCATCTGGTGAAGTCCTTGTAGGAGAACTCTCCATGGCGCACAGGGACCTCACCTTGAGTAGAATCAGTAGGCGTTTCACCTCCACGTGTACTGATGGGGTGATATTGTGCCATGGCTGTTGCCACAGCTGCGGCCACTACAGCGTTCAGAGTTGCTGCATCGATTTGTGGAGAAGGTATTGGAGTTATCGGAGTAGTATGTCTGGGTGATTTGCGAGGAGGCATCTTTGCTAAAAGAAAACAAAGATGAGAGGGAATAAGTCTATAGCAATGGACACAAGCCGAAAGCTAAAAAGACAAGGTTATCCTAGTCCTGGATGTATCAGGTCCTGACTTACACAGGGTTCTAGAAACAATTCATAAATGAGTCTATACCAAATAAATTCTATGAATTTGAAATAACTATCCTCGAAAGAATATCTGATTCCTAAATAACTGTTAACAGCTGCATGTAAGAAAATAATTCTAACACATGTAACATGAGCAGTATTTTACACTAATTTAACGGCACGCAATAATGCGTGACCTAAATCCTAAATTTTTTTTGAAGGGATGACACATTTTTAATGTCACTCTCTTTTGCGTAACATAAAACAACGAGTGTCGTGGTTTGCGCGTCGTAAAAGGGCCTTTTTCTTGTAGTGTTGGGATCTTCAGTTCTTGTTTTACGAGCACATATTTATGTATAGTTGATAGATAAACTATGTCTGATTTAGTTTATCTCTGTTTAATTTAGAGTATTATGCCAGATAATTTCATTGTATTAAACTGTTTTTACTGTATTATGTTTCAAAATGATTAGTATGTTTGATAATGACCGAGAACACCGTGAATAATTTAATACTAGCTTGTGAGAATAAATTCATTAAACCCTTCGGGTCAGCAGTAAATCCTCCCCGGAAGTGTAACCAGAGTCTCCTGGAGGGAGAGCGTGGAATTTATGAATAGATCTATTCGGGACTGACAATCCCACCCCTAAACTGCTAGCTACAGTTAGGCGGGCACGCCTGGGCTGACAAATTCTGGATATCGTCTGACGCCTGAAGAACGTCAAGGAGGTCTCGTTGTCATATCAGCATGGTTACCCAACTCACAATACGTATTAATGTAAGTTTATTGACAGATTTTTATATCTATCTTTGATCTATAGATTTTATATCTAGTACGTGATGGTATTCCCATGGTTTTCAATTTATAGATTTTATATCTAGTGCGGGATAGAATTCCCATGGTTTTTAATCGATAGTTTTACTGGATGGTATTCCCAGTGGTTTTGAACTTATATCTTCTCTTAATCTATAGTTTTACTGGATGGTATTCCCATTGGTTTTAAATCTATAGTTTTATATATTAAAACTACCGACTGTTGTACTGGATGGTATTCCCAATGGATCTTTCAATATATAGTTTTTTGTATTAAACTATCTACTGTTGTATTTAACGGAAATTCAGAATTTTAACTAACCTATTTTTATAAGAAAATATAGGATTTTCTTGGATAACAACATTTCAGAAAAACCAAAGGAAACATAATCTTTTTACAAAAACAAACAGCTTATGAACTCACCAGCTTTATGCTGATTTTTTTTAAAACTGCTTGTATTCTCAGGTTCTCCTTAGACAGGTATCCCGCGTTGTTTTGCAGAAGACAGAGCATATGGAAGTCACGTCTTACTTTTGTTTAAACTAATGTATCTATAAAACTTGTATTACTTTACTTTCAAACAAATGTAACAATTCTATGTAATGTAATGTTTTGTTTTTACTATGCTTACTATGTACATTGGTTACGATACTTCATGACGTCCTCCGCCCCGGAACGTTTCCGCCTTCGGTTTCAGGGTGTGAGAATTTATACCTCCAGCAGCAAAAACGGCGCACCTGCGATCGCATGTACACAACCTGCGATCATAGGTTTTGAAGTAAACACATCTGATGCCGATTTAATGAAGTAGGATGATATTTTTACATTTTTTGGCCAACCTGCGATCGCAAGGAGACAACCTGCGATCGCAGGTTTTGAGTTTTCACTTCCGGATGAATATTGGGCACAAAAGAACCTCGAAGGCAACCTGCGACCAAAATTACGATCGCGAAAAGGTCACCTGCGATCGTAGGTTGTGCCTATGACGTTCGAAATTTTGTCTACTTTTCAGATCATTTTGAATCGCGTCAATCAGAGTTACGGTTCTCGAGATATGGTCAGAATAATGACAGGGGGTCAAAGATTCCAGCAACGTCCTTTAACTTTGATATTGTATATTCTATCTTCGTGTGATCAATTCAGTCGAATGTTTCTTGACCAAAGCATCTACCAGACATTCCTCAACATACTCCAGAAGTTCCAAGCTCCATTTTAAGCTCCAAACACGCATCCAGCTGCTCCCAAATCATTGCTCCACATAAACTATCTGAAATCAACATAAAACATGAGCAGTACGAGAATTCTAACGAAATACATGAGCTGAACGTTATTTAAATAAATGACATGCAAATGTACAAAATATGATGCTAAAATGATGATAAAACTACCCTATAAGATGCATAAAATGGAATCTAACAGCTGTGACCCGAAGATCAGTTATTATAAGGCTTAAGGCCTTTGGGTACGACCCATATGGGTGTGGGTGATGTAAGTTACATGATTCTGGAGTCCAGTTTGTGATTTGGAGCCCATGGGTATATCTATAAATTGGTAGTTCGAACCTTCTATGAATTTTGGATTTTTTTTCGGGAATTTTTAAGGCAAGGATGAGTTGATAGAAGGTTAGAGCTTCTCGGTAACTTTATGGCGATATAAGGATCTTCGAAAATGGACTTAGAATCTCCCCAACTTAAACGTTACTTGCCCTCAAGTAAGAAAAAGAATAAAACATTATAAACAAATGGAAAGATGTTAATGACATAAAAAGGAATTTAGAATAAAATAAAATAAAATAAAAACTAAAGTACTTCACTCTTTTTTTGGCATATGATCAGATTTCACAACGAGGAAGCTCCAATAAAATCACTACCTAGACAATAGTCTCAATACTTTATATTAACGATTTATAATTATATTTAATAAATTTAACCAAGCTTGAGCAAATAATTTTTGAAAACAATGTATTTATTATAATAATTTCACGATAATTCATTTTTAAAAACTTAGCTTGACCAACCCCTCCTTTTTTTCCGAACTCGTCCAGTAAACGCGGTAAGCTCCATTATGGACAGAAAATCCAATCTTACCCCTATGATTCCACTATTGAGGGATCAATCTCATTATACCACACATATTCTTTATCTTGATCAACTCTTTAGATTTAACTTGCTTGCTTCTTGATTTCGACTTGAACTTGACTTGGATTTAACTTTGAAATTCAGATTTCTTCAAGTTGCTTGATATACCATTTCTAACATATATATATATATATATATATATATATATATATATATATATATATATATATATATATATATATATATATATATATATATATATATATTGATTGGGCGTGAATTTTACTTTGAGGCCCACCATATCTTCAATACTTAAAAAATGATAACTATTTTGTGGGTATAATGAGAGTTCCCTCTCAACCTCAAAAGGCGTAGAAACTATAGGGTTCGGTACTTCAAGGAATGATAAGGGTTATCCAATCTAGGTTCTTTTTAAGGCATTCAAGGAAATTATTTTCAAAACATAGTTCGTTTTTCCATCCCACACTTCCATTGTAAAAATTATCTGGCTGTTATATTGGTTCATATTGAAAACATTTAAAACACTTTAAAAGATAATTCTTAAAATTGGTTGTAATGAAAGCACCAAAGGTAAGCAGTTCCCAGTCGAAAGATAAAATTATTCTTAGCAGTTAAACAAGTGAATGGAATTTTTCCCCCTATTGGTTGACTGGGTTCCCTAGTGTCATCATCGACCCACTCCTGCACTATCTCATCCTTAGTGAATAAAAAAGGGTTCTTGTGCTTCTTAAGTAGCATTTACTTACCTTCTTCATCGAAGGTTTCCATTGATAGGGAACTGTTCTATCTAATGTGGCATTATCACGTGCGGCAAGTGTTTCTGCCTCATCCCCACCCCGATGGCTATAGTCGAGCAGAAATGACTTATCTATTTAGTAGCTGAACCAAAGAGAAAGTAAGCCCCGTCGCTCTCACTACAGCCTTTCATTTTAACCGGGCATAGGCCCTCTTTCCTAATTCATCTACTGGTCTTATCTTACAAGCACCAGAATGAGAGAAGGACTTCCTGGCTTGACTTTCTCACATAAAAACTTCATTAGTATAGATCTGTAGCCCGTTCTTGATGACTATTGCTTTTGGTAACTATCACACTTCATCTTAACAGAGCTATTGAATGTAAATAGATATCCTCATCTCATGTAAAAATTTTATTTTTTTTTTTGTTTTGGAATGCAAAAAATGAAAATAAAAATAACTAGAAATAAATTTTTTTTTGGGTTTTTCTTTGTTATGAACGCATAAAATAAAAATGGAAATATATATTTTTTTTTGGATTTTCGAATTTTTATGTGCAAATGGAATAGAATAAAATGCAAACAGAAAAAAACAAAATTTGAAAAATTTAAATGAAAAACTGAAAAAATAATTTTTTTAACAAAAATGCAAATAAATATGTTTACACTAACCCCCTCCCCAAGCATAAAATGATGCATTGTCCTCAATGCTTAGTGAGGAATGAACAACTCAATAAAGTAAAATAAAAGCAAAAATGTGCAGCTAGGAAAGAATGTACCTGATAAGTTGGTAGAAATCTGATTTTGACGACAATGTGGCAAAAAATCTTGATTTCAGCAACTCTGAAGATCCTCTGATTTCCCCAAGCTTGCTTGGAACTGCGGCCATCTCTTTATTGAAAGCATAAAAACTAAAAACTACTCATCGGGTTGCCTCCCGGAAATCCGCCCATTTTTAAAGTCGTTGGCTCGACTTTGTCCAACCAGATTTATGAACCCGTGTGGTTGGGACTTCCCTGAAGCTCAACTCTTTTCCTTGTAACTCCAGATCCCTTCAAATATGGCAATATGGGTGGATCTGGGACTTGTTCAACAATCGGGAAAAACTCCAAATTTTTATCAAATGACTCAAATTTTAGATTTTTGAGCCGTTTTCTTTTTCCATTCTTCTTGACAACGCCAAACTTCTTCTTTTTCTTTTTTAGCTTTCTTAGCTTCATGTCAGAAATCATCTTTTTCTCATCTTCCCCAACCTTAGCTTTTTCCATCAGCTTTGTACCAATTCCTCCAGCAGAATTTTACATGATCTTTCATCTCCCCAAGCTTATCTATGTTTAGCTCCTTTAATGTATAATTATCTAGTTTCCTGTCTAAAGATAAATCTTGCACAAAACCATTAGAAAAATCAATGTAGTCCTTAGAAAAAGGACTGCTGATACCCATATAATTAATAGAAAATTTATATGGGCTGTTTTGAGGGAAGCAGGGTCGAATCCTCAGGGACACAACGTAATGGTCAACGTCTTTTTGCATCAGGCACAGTCTAGTCAAGACAGAAATTATTAAAAGGGGGATTTGAATTAAACTAAAAACTAAAACTGCAGTGATATTAAACTAAACGAAAATCAATATAAAAACGATTTCAGTTCTGCTGCGACTTTCCTAATCATGTAACTGATCATTAGAGATGCGTTCTATCTAAGCTGGTACTGAGAAAAACTAACAAGCTCTAGTAATTTCTCTTTTACCTAAATTAGTTAATCAAAACAGGCTCTTCAATTAACCGTAACTTTTTACTGTTTAATAAAACAAGCTCTTAATTAAATCAGAAAAGCAGGTTTATGATCTGTGTAAAATTCCCAGCAATACCCAATACTTCTCACAAGCTCGGAAGCGTAAAGGTATGATTTTTTAGTTTATAATAAAGTCAAATCCCAAACACGGAACCGATTTATTACATGTTACTTATTACCAGTTGATAAGAACAATTACGTATTATGTAACTGATTAACTGGAATGATAAAACCCTAGCTAGGTGATCAAACTAACAAGAATCAAAATCAAACATTCATTAAGAACAAAACTGAAGAATCTAGATAGAAACACAAATCAAAAATCAGATCTAATGATCAATCACATGAAAAGGACTTGTCTTATGCAAAACTGAAAACTAGGGTTTAGCCAGACATGGACAAAATCTGATAAAAATAGATGAAAAAAGACATCAAACAACTAATCATACTAATCTACTTGAAGGAGATGATCCACAGTCTTCAAATCTTCAGAAATTGATGAAATCAGAGAAGAAACACCTCCAAAATCGTATTTTCGTCGTTTGGTACCTGTGGAATCGCCAACTTAGGTTACAGGAATGCTATCAGGGTTTATTTATACGTCCAGCAGCAAAAACGGTACACCTCCGACCGCAAGTTTTGAAATAAACACATATGATGCAGTTTTATTGAAGTAGGATGCTATTTTGACAATTTTTGGCCAACCTGCGATCGCAGGTTTTGAGTTTTCACTTCCGGATGAATTTTGGGCACAAAAGAACCTCGAAGGCAACCTGCAACCAAACTTGCGATTGCAAAAAGGTCACCTGCGATCGCAGGTTGTGCCTATGACATCCGAAATTTCGTCTACTTTTTAGATCATTTTGAATCACGTCAATCGGAGTTACGGTTCTCGAGATATGGTCAAAATACTGACAGGGGGTCAAAGCTGCCAACAACATCCTTTAACTTTGATATTGTATATTCTATCTTCGTGTGATCAAATCAATCGAATGTTTCTTGACCAAAGCATCTACCAAACATTCCTCAACATACTCCAGAAGTTCCAAGCTCCATTTTAAGCTCCAAACACGCATCCAACTGCTCCCAAATCACTGCTCCACTCAAACGATCTGAAATCAACATAAAACATGGGCAGTACGGGAATTCTAACGAAATACATGAGCTGAACGTTATTTAAATAAAAGACATGCAAATGTATAAAATATGATGCTAAAAGGATGATAAAAAATACCCTATAAGATGCATAAAATGGAATCTAACAACTGTGACCCGAAGATCAGTTATCATAAGGCTTAAGGCCTTTGGGTAAGACCCATATGGGTGTGGGTGATGTAAGTTACATGATTCCGGAGTCCAGTTTGTGATTTGGAGCCCAGGGGTATATTTGTAAATTGGTAGTTCGAACCTTTTATGAATTCTGGATTCTTTTTTGGGAATTTTTAAGGCAAGGATGAGTTGATAGAAGGTTAGAGCTTCTCTTTAACTTTATGGCGATATAAGGATCTTTGAAAACGGACATAGAATGAGGAAGTTATGGCCTTCAGAACATTGAGGGTTTGAGGGCTAAGCCTAGTACACTGGGCGTACATGGGGAGTACAGTGGACGTACAAGGCAGAGTTGTCTCAGGTTCCCCTTGGAGTATGTTTGGCGTACCAAGAGTACTCTAGACGTACTCCAGTCTGTACCAAACCCTAATTTAGGGTCTTGGACCCCATTTAAGCTCATTAACTCAACACCAAACCCTATTTCTTCAACCTCCATCCCTTTAAACCCTAGGAACAAAACCCTAGCCCCCATTTGAGTGGCTTTTGAGCTTTTGGTGGTATTTTATGCGTTTTAGTGTTCATAGAAGAAAATGGAGTTTGAGTGGTTTTTGAGCTTTTGGTGGTATTTTATGCATTTTAGTGTTCATAGAAGAAAATGGAGTTTCTTGGAGAAGTATGGGATTGCATGAAGCTTTTGTATCCAAGCTTTGTGCACCTTGATCTATCTTTTGTAGGTATAAAGTTTATATCTTGATGAATCTATTCTTATATCTTGTTATGGCATAGTTTCATAAGCTTTTTGTCCCAATGTTTGGATCTTTGTGAGTATGGAGTACCCTAGAGCATATTAGCACCCTTTCTGAGGTCTTGGAGTGTTATGAGTCATAAAAATGTTTGCTTAATCGTTTCCATAGAACCATGCAAGAGTTAAGTGGTTTAGAGTGTTGTGAAAGTAAGGATTTTGGAGATTTAGCCCTCTTTAGCCATGCAAATGCTAAAAGATTTCAACTTTATGGTTTAAGACATGATTTAAGGTCAAAATAAGTGTCTAGATGCTTTTTTTCTTAAACATTAAGAGCTTATTTCGGCCTTTTGGGTTCCTGATGAGTACGTTGGGCGTACGTAGGAAGTACGCTCAGTGTAATGCTGGTTTTGTGCATAGACGGCTCATACCTTATGCTTCGTGGGTGTGTACGCGAGGCGTACTCCCCAATAAGTCTATTTTGGGCCTTTCAAGGTTTAGGCTTTGTTGGGCTGTTGGACTTTTGTTTTTGGGTCATTCATAGACTTAGGGTTTTCTTGGAATTATTAGGGATTTGGGAAAATGGGCCATATTGGGCCTTGGGATTCTATTAGGGATTTGGGCCCAATTGGGGAGATGGGTCATATTGGGCCTTGGGATGATATTAGGGATTTGGGATTTTTGAGTAAATGGGTAGGGCCTTGGTTTTGGTCCAAGTAAGAAAAGGGCAAAACCTGATCCGGTGTACCTGCCTACTGATTCCCTGAGAATACAAGTTATTTTGAAAGAGAGTATAAACATTTAAGTTGGTGAGTTCATAAGTGTTTAGTATTTAATGTTTGTATTTAATCTATGAAAGTGTTAGTTTATGTTCTCCAGAAAATCCCATATTTTCTATAATAAATGAAAAGTAGTCTCCAACCCTAAGACCCAAATGTTTGTATGTTTTGTTGTAACAACATAAATTTTCAAAACAATTTTTCATTTTTAAAACATTCATTCACTCATAAAATGATGTCAAAACACATTGTATCAAATGTTATCATCACAAAACATCTCCCCAGAATCTCAAACATAAACTCCAATGCGTGTGTGTACGAATCATGTCGGCGCCTTCCCGCGCTCATCACTAGTACCTGAAACACATAACACAACAACTGTAAGCATAAATGCTTAGTGAGTTCTCCAAAATACTACATACAACAAATATGCCACTCGAGGCTATAATACGACCTTCCGGTCGATGTGTCTCAATGGGACCCTCTAGTCCCGTAGCTCGTTGGACCCTCTGGTCCGGTCATAGCTCGTTGGCCCCTCCGACCCGGTCTGTATCGTTGGACCCTTCGGTCCGGTCTATAAAATCATACATATAACACATAGCACATAAACTCATACATAACACATAGGACCCTCTGGTCCACACAATATACCACTCTAGGTAACGTATAGTGAGAAGACTCACCTCGATGTCTCGGTAAGTATCTGACTCGGTAGAAATGTGATCTAGCCTCCGCCTAATAACATAAAGTAAATACTCTCATAAATACAACTGTACTCAAACCTAAAAGTCAAAAAGGTGAATGGTCAAACTTTGACCCGACTCGTCGAGTGCACTAGGGCGACTCGGCGAGTCTACACGTGTCCACTGACTCTCTTAGTCCCCCTATTGGCACGTCGAGTTCTTCCCCTGTCTCGACGAGTTCCTCCTGGCATGAATCACGGGGCCACCCCGACTCAACTCGCCGAGTCTCAAGAACAGCTCGACGAGTTCCACTTGAACTCAGTCCCCCCTGACTCTCCATGACTCACCGAGTTATTCCCCAACTTGGCAAGTCCACTCATTGAGTGATTAACGGGCAATCTTCATACTACTCGCCGAGTCTGTTCTTCGGACTCGGCGAGTTCATGCCATGCACAAACTCTATACAACTCTTGAGGTCAGATTTGTTCCATACAATCATAGATCTGGCCTCCCCAAGCATGATAATCACGTAAAGTTCGGACCGTGGCACTCATATAACATCTAAATGGTCGAAAATGGTGGTTTTGCCCCAAAAATGATATCCCAAGCACATGGATCCCAAAGTGACTCATAAAGCTCCAAGGGTTAAGGCCACTAGACCTCTTTGGGTCCAGATCCAGAACACAAACTCGAGAAGGGACCAAATGTTCCACTTAATCAACCTCTAAAAGGGTTAGAAAACCCTAACTGAAAGAATCAACATCAAACTGAAGAAGGTCCGAGAATAATACCTCAATACAGTCTCTATGAACTCAAAAACCACCAAAATTGCACCTCCTTCAGCCTCCTCTTGCCTTGATCACTTCCTTCTTGCAAAACACCCACAAAAGGATCAAGAATGGCCTCTCCTTCCTCACAAACGCTCTAGATCTCTTAGGGTTTTCTCTGGGGGTTGGTGGCCGCAAATGACGGCCCTAAGACCCTTTAAATAGGTCTCAAACCCTGGAAATTAGGGTTTCATTAAACAGCGTGGACTCGCTGAGTCCACTCGTGAACTCGCCGAGTCTAGCTGTGAACTCGCATTCGATTCCGCGACCATACTCGGCGAGTTTATACGCCAACTCGCCGAGATCCCCACAACATTCAAAAATAAAGAAACAAAATATAATACCTAAGAACCCGGATGTTACAATTCTCCCCCACTAGAATTAGACTTCACCCTCGAAGTCTCTCTCTGCAAACAACTCCGGATGCTGCTCCCGCATGTCACGCTCCGGTTCCCAAGTCAACTCTGACCCTTTCCGATGCTGCCACTGGACCTGCACCAGAGGTACTTCCTTGTTCCTCAAAACCTTGATCTTCCAATCCCTGATTGCCACCGGTCTCTCAGCATAATTCAGGCTCGCATCCACCTGAATATCTTATAATGGCACCACTACCGACTCGTTGGCTATACACTTACGCAGCTGCGACACGTGGAAAGTGTCATGAATCTGACCCAACTCTGCTGGCAACTCCAAACGATAGGTTACCATGCCTACCCTCGCGATCACCCTGAAAGGACCAATATATCGGGGCCCTAACTTGCCCCTCTTCCTGAATCGGATCACTCCTTTCCAAGGAGAGACCGTCAGGAGCACGAAGTCGCCGACCTGAAACTTGAGCTCGGACCGACGTCTGTCCGCATAACTCTTCTGACGACTCTGAGCAGTCAACAACCTCTGTCTGACCTGCTGGATCTGCTCTATCGTCTGAAGCACAATCTCGGTGCTGCCCATCACACGTTGCCCTACTTCTCCCCGGCAAATAGGGGTTCGACACCTCCTCCCATACAACATCTCAAAGGGCGGCATGCCAATGTTCGAATGATGGCTGTTGTTGTAAGAGAATTCCGCCAAGGGCAAATACGTGTCCCAACTCCCACTGAAATCCAACATACATGCTCGGAGCATGTCCTCGAGCGTCTGAATCGTCCGCTCACTCTACCCGTCAGTCTGTGGGTGGTATGCGGTACTAAAATGTAGTTTTGTACCTAATTCCTCATGAAACCTCTTCCAGAATCTGGAAGTGAAACGTACATCTTGATCTGAGACAATCGAGATCGGCACCCCATGCCGCGATACCACCTCTCTCACGTACATCTCTACCATCTTCTCCGCGGAAGAGCTCTCACTGATGGCCAGGAAGTGAGCACTCTTCGTCAACCTGTCCACAATCACCCAAATTGCATCGACACCCCTCGCGGTCCTTGGCAATTTGGTGATGAAATCCATGGTAATCTGTTCTCATTTCCACTCGGGAATCTCTAATGGCTGCAGCTTACCATGTGGACGCTGGTGCTCAGCGTTCACCGTGCGACAAGTCAAGCACCTTTCTACAAACCATGCGACATCCCTCTTCATACAGGGCCACCAATAATCCGTTTTCAAGTCCAAATACATCTTAGTGGCCCCGGGATGGATCGAGAATTTCGATCGATGGGCCTCCTCCATCAAAATGGTACGCGTGCCACCCACAGACGGTCCCCAAATCCGACCCTGAAATGTCATAAGCCCTCGGCTATCGGTAACTAATTCTGATACCAACCCGACAACTCGTTCTTTCTTCTGGCTCTCTGGCTTCACAGCCTCAGCCTGGGCCCCACGAATAGCATCCAAACCGGGGTCATCACTGTCAATCTCAAACAAACATCTCGTATTGGGGCGCCCTCCGCCCTACGGCTCAATGCATCGGCTACCACATTAGCCTTGCCTGGGCGGTACAGGATCTCACAATCATAATCCTTTAACACGTCCGACAACCTCCTCTGGCGCATATTCAGGTTGGGATGATCCATCAAATACTTCAAGCTCTTGTGGTCCGTGTATATCGTGTTGGATTAGTGTCTAACCCCATAATTATTTTGGTGTGTACTTGACCTGATGGTGCATGGTCCTTTTGGGTTGCCTTCACCAAAGTAACTTGATTGGAGAAATAACTAGAGAGAGAGGTTATTATGATTTATTAATATGTTATAAGAATAATATATTAAAGGAGAAATCATATTTGTTTAATTAATATTGGTCAATCATTAATTAAGAATTAATTTTGTGATCAAATGTAATTAATTAAACTAGAGGGGCTGAATTTTAATTATGTGATAGTTACAAAATAAGGTAAGGATTATCTTAAGGATAGGTTGGACGAATTTGAGGTGATAAGGGCCTTAGAATTCAAGCATGATAAGGATTCAAGGCTTATCTTATGGGTTGCTTGGTAAGCAAGCAACTAGATAAGGATAAGGACTGAAACCCTATCTCTACACCTATATAAACCCACTTTGGCTCATGATTCGTCCAGACCTTCACAAGGCTTCTTAGGGACGAAATCTTATACCTCTCCTCTCTCTTTATACCTTCTCCACTTACTTATGGTGTTTGTAAGCCATTAGAGGAGTGACACTTGTGACTCTAAGCCTTCCAAAGTCAATTCAAGGAGGAATTGGGATTGTTATTACTACATAACAATCAAGGTAACATCTTAAGCCTAATTATATGTTAATATCGATTTCCATATGCTAGAATTAGGGTTTATAGTCTTGGATAACTTGCATGTACAATAGAGAAACCTAGATCCAAGCACTAGGGTTTGTATGAGCACATAGGATGTCTTATGACCAAAACCCATCAGTGGTATCAGAGCCTAGAATGGTTTCAATTGTATTGATGCATTACATGCTCAAAAAATTCGATTTTTGATGTTCTGGAGGCTGGACTCGCCGAGTCCATAGCTGAACTCGCCGAGTCCATGCAGACTCGACGAGCCCAAGCTTGACTCGATGGGTCAACTCGTCAGATGGAGTATATCTCGGGATTTCTTGCTGTTTTTGCTTTGGGATAGTTACCTTATCATATTAGATCAATATAAATCCGATTTTATGATATATTTGACTATATTCTTGATCTAATTGAAGATATTTATCAATTAATAAAATAATTGTTTCCTTATGTGATAATTGATTAATTATTTTGACTAAATTGATAAATTGTTTTGCAAGAAATCATTAAATAAATCAAATATAGATAATTATGTGATTAATTGTTAATTTAGATTATTTGTTATTTGATCCTTGTTGTTATGAAAAGTTTCATATTTTCCCTTTTAGGTTTTATAGTTTAAATTTGAACTCAATAATTTTTGTTGTTTTGAAATTTAAATAGTTAAAACCCTAATGTTTTGAAAATGGTTTCAAAACTTGCCCTCAAGTTTTGGAGTTTAAATTTTGATTAAATGGTTTAATTTTGATGTATATTTAAATTCTAAACCATAATGTGTTGAAATGTTTCAAAACTTGCCCTCAAGTTTTGGAATTTAAAAGTTGATCAAAAGTTTAATTAGGAATGTTAAATTCTAAAACTCTAGTATAGTTTTGAAAAAGTTCAAATCACACCCTTATGGTTTTATTAATTAATTAAGGTGTATAATTAAAAGAGGTTTAATAAATCCATAAAAGCTTAGGTTTACAATCTAATTAAATTAAAATTATAATTGTTAAATTAGACCACCTAGTATTTTGAAAGTATAAAATACACCCTATACTATATATAACATTAAAAGTCTAACATTATATATATGTATGAGTAAAAGTCAATCTTACCATTAGTAGGCCTCATTCACGAAGCTGGTCTATAAGGGGTGTTTAAGGAAATTGCCTATAAAATGGCGATTGAATGGGTATCCACTCTTACCCACCGCACTCTTGACTAGTGGAGGGTCGTTAGCCGAACGGGTAGGATAGGACAAAACCTTCCATTATAAGTATAATGAAGTACAAAAGTAACTAAATGTTTTTACAAATACCCAATCTTAGTTACTTAGGAAAAAGTGAATTGATGCAATTCCATGAAATTACACTTTGTGCCCTTGCAAAGACGTTAGTGGAGCGTGTGTGGTTTACCGGCACACTAAATGGTTCTAAGCAAAGGTAGCAAAGGGTGACTCAATGTTTGTCATAGTTCGGTGGAGTGTGTGTGGTTTACCGGCACATCGAATAGGTGACTGTAACATGTGGGGGCACCATGTAATTTTTCATGGTTATTCATGTTGGGTTTTGAGCATTCTAACACTCCTAAGTGTACATGCAACCCTAAATACCTTGGATCTATGTTTTCTCTATTATACATGCAAATAAGAACTTCCAAGGTATTATCCTAATCTAGCATATAAAAACAATGAATGTAACAAGATAGAATACATACCTCTTGATGTAGAAAGTCTTCATGAAGCTTGAGTGCCTAGCTCCAATAGTGTGGAACCCTCAAATGGAATCACAATCACCAAAACACTTAGAATAACTTGAGAGAATTCTACAACTCATGAAATCGGCTAGCCCTTTTACTTCACACTCTAGTGTCCGATTTTGGTCAAGAATAAGATGCTTATATAGTTAGGGTTACACCATGTAAGCCCTAATTGACATGGCCTTTCATTTCCATGATCCATGGGTACAAATACACCATGGAGCATCCATGGGCCATCCTATGGGTTTTAGCCCAACTTGATTATCCATGGAGCATTAGCCCACTATACAAGTATGGATGATTTACACAATCAACCCATATATTTAATTAGTCTTCTTTTGATCACTTAATTAATCCTAGATTAATTCTTGATCAATACTAATTAAATAATCTTATTATTCTTATTATTAATATACTAGAACTTATAATATATTAATAACCATAAGTGTCTTATTTCTCTCATTATAGTCTATCCAAGTGCATGATGGTATGCAACCCAAATGGACCATGCCGGGTCGGGTCAAGTCTTACCAATTATAGTTATGGACTTAGACATTAATCCAACAGTCTCCCACTTGGATAAGTCTAAAACTATTATTGCGTATGACTTCAGGAACCAACTGGCAATCGTAGCTCTCAAAAGCTTCTGTCGAACTCTAACCTTGTAGATGAACTCTGACCTTTGTCAATGACTTGTCCATTAGATAAGGGATCATATATTCCTCCATTCTAGATATCATATGGACTGAGACATGGATTATAATCATTCTCTCTATCCATTTGTTGTTTCCCGATTTCCGATTTATGACGACTGACTAATTGAACAAATCAAATCAGTCCTGGCCCGGCCGAGCACTTCCATTTGTCATCATCAAATCATCGAGGGGCCCACAGATATCGCTTTTATCCCGAAGGTAAAAGGAACAGATAAACTTCGACTCATATGGCTTGTTCTACTACTTGTTGAATCATACACAAAGGCACGTTTTATAGCACTGAGTTACCAAATGCGTTTTCATGCAATCAATGTACTATCAACTCATAGTAGCAACTCATATCTCTAGGTTTGAAGAATATAAGATATTATCGTCTCATGATCACTCGTGATAAAACCCATGAAGTGATTCCAATGAGTGCGGGTTGAATCCAATACTCAGAACTTATGAGCACTCATGAGTGTTGTAGCCCTTTGTCCAACACCTTAGACCTCTACAAGCCAACCCATGACAGTCTTAATTTATATCTACTTCCAACATATGACCGACTGTGGATGGTTTGAATAACTTAGTCATTCCGGAAGAATAACCCAGTTTATTCGGGAAGTCAAAACATGCAAAATGATACACAATAATAATTGAATCCAATATGGTATCAACCCTTTGAACATAAATAAAACACCTTTTATTTATCACCATATGATTACACATTATTCATTGTATACTGTTTCAGCTATCAACTTTATTCTTGAATTTAAAACAATAGTTGTCCCATGCTCCAAGCATGTACACTATGTTTTCTTAAACACTAGTCATGCCATACACCAAGTATGCATACTATGTTTGTCTATGATCTTTACTTTGTGAACTAGATCAATTGAACATAACTTCAATGATTCTTTTTTCACACTCCCAAATCCTTACTGCAAATGCAAGAATTCCAAATTCATGCCATTTACTGAAATTTGTTAGATTCTAAACTTATATGCATTGATACTCTTGTAACGATTATGCACAAACTCACAAAGACTTGGCAACAATCATTACAGAGTATTCGAAAGGAGATCAACTCCTTGGAAATACCCTTCTTGCATTAAGTTTCCTTAATCTTACACAGATTGAAAATTCTAACTTTGAAACATTTCCAGATTCCATTTTGACTATCACTCCTGAACAAGAGTTGCCTCCTTACAGATTATGTCAATATGGTCCTTCTAGAATTATTATTATACTTCCAACTGTCCTTGAGCAACCAATCTTTGGTAAACCTTAGATTGTTCTCGACAATTGTTTAATCCTTTTAGTCATATCCAGTTCTAAACCTTTTCCCTTCTTAATGCCCCAGGCATTTGGAAATTTTTAGAAAGGATGAATATACCACATGTAATCGATCCTATATCCGAAGCATATGGGACACGATTCATGATGCCTCACATAAAGAATAAACCAGTCTTTTGCTATAACATTTCCATTTCTATTTGCCAAGTTCTCATAATTCTGATTATGAAAAGGGATGCCGTAATCATAATCGAATTTTAGAACGCAAATAATGGACCCGTATACAGAATTTCCTTATGTTGAGCCATTCCAACATGAAATTCATATATATCCTTGACTAAATGATTAAAACCTCACGATCTAAGCTTATAGATTTGAGATGAAGTATAATTTCCTCTCCCTTAATTATAGCAAAACAACTTTTTCAACCCCTGCAACCTCACGAATTGAAACTTTTTGTTTTCTATAATTAACATTGCTAACTTGCAATACTTATCATAATTATCATGCTCCCACTAACATGATGATTATTAGCATAACGCTTATGCTCCCACTAGCTTTGACATGTACTCAGAAATCAGCTGACTTTCTCACCAAAGTTCAGATTTCTGATACTAGATTGTTTTGATAAGACTTTATCAAAGTCATACACCTTCCCTTAGATAGCACACTTGTGTGTCTAAACAATTATGAAGAGGTATTCCGTAATCATAATGGTTAGACCTTTTTGCCATTTCTCACAAGTCCAGGTTAGTGTGCCGGTAAACCACACACGCTCCACTAACGACTTTGAGAATGCAAATATCACAATTGCTATCTAGATAAAATCTACTTAGTGAAAGTGTTTCCTCACCATCATTTTCATGAATCGGAGAGAAACCTTATGACGCTTAGATTTATTTGGTGTATGAGTTTCTACCCATATGAATTTGTCAAAACCATAATCACAAGACACAGATAATGACAAATCCAAAACCATATGGATTGAACTCAATCTTAATTTCTTGCCACCTGGCAGCTCAAGGGCCTGCCATTGCTTCCAAGTTGTTGTGCAACCAATTGAGAACTCTAAGAACTCATATGCAAAGCCAACTTTAACTGGAATGGGCACAAAATATGTCAACATGAAAGGTTATAAACTTCAAGTCGTGTGCTAGAGAAGAACTTCAGGTTTTATTCTTGATTAGTTCTTGAGACTTTCAAGACCTTTAAGACTCCCACTGTCCTCTTGACCTATAAGACTCCCTTGTCAAACATCCAAGAGACAGTGTGGATTCTAATCAAGACAAACACTTCACACATTTGGCCTTAGTTGGTCTTTGTTTTATCCAAAACATCATAGCTTACCAATTTCAAATGTACAAGAGTAGAAAACTTTTACTCTTACATTTGACAAGTGTTTTAAACCTTCTTTAAGACATGTCACTCAAGTTACAATCTTGGAGTATGACTCTAAGACTTGTATTGGAACAAAGTATGACTCATCTTCTTGATTTAACCACTTCAACAATTCAAGATCCCTCTTCTTAGTCATAAGAATGCACTAAGATTTCCTTAGAGAACTAATTGTGCTATGGCTTCTTAATCATTAAGATGATCACAAAACTGATACTAAAGTACTCTCCCATCTTTTAAGATTTGAGAAACTTTTATCCTTCTGCCTAATTTGATTCTTCTTATTCGCTTTGTCATACATTGGAACCTTTTTCCAATGTTTTAGAATTACACTTAAGCATGTAAGTATAATCATATTTACTGAGCTTTAGTAAACTATGACGAATAGTCTTATCAATCTTTTGTGGTGGACTTAATCAGTGCACAAGACTATGTACTCGATCCCTTAGTCCATTACTTGACTCACACATCCATGTGAACGAGTAATTAGTCTTAATTTTTCCAATACTTGAAAGTTCTCATTCATCATGCTATACAACTTGCATGATTCCAAGTTCGGGTCCAATTGAAACTTGGGTAATGAGAATCTTTCCTTATTTGGTAAATTTAGACATTACCACAAATGAAAGAATCAATTTCATATTTCCACTTTTGCTATTAATGGAATCATATAAGCAACAATGTTTCCTCAAATGCCATTGTAAGGATATTTTAAAATAAATAAAATCAAAATTTTTTTTTATTTTAAAACTTTACGGAAAAACTATCCTTACAATCCATATGAAAACTTGTTGTTATCTATTCCTAAGCAATATCTCATAACTCCTAAGAAGTAGCTCAAGAGTCCGATCTTCAAACTACGCGATAGAAATCCATCTATGCGATCAGATTCAACATATTCTTTCTTTAAGTTTCTTCACTTTTTCAAGATAGTTGATTTAAAGTCCTTAATATGACACCCAATATGAAATATTAAGGCTAGGACCCAACAAACTATTTTATAACTTAGAAGAGGTATGTCGTAATCCAAGCTATAAAATATTTGAAGGTAGGTGAATGACGATTCTCCAATTTCCACCAAGATAAACGAAATGTATTATTAGGTTTTAATTGGTTTTGAAACTCCTAGATCTTTGAGATTCATTGAACTTTTCAAAGGCATGTTTCAATCTCGAGTGTGTCCTTCAGGTTTTATGACTGGGATGCCGAGGATCACAAAACAAGGTGTGAAGTAACCATGCAAATTACTTGGTACCCTTAAGTGTTTACCCCTTAATCGATGTGCCGGTTAACCACACACGCTCCATCGATACTATGATAAACATTAAGTTACCCTTTGCCTACCTTGTTAGATACGCGTTAGTGTGCCGGTTAACCACACACGCTCCACTAACCGACTTAAACAAAGTGCAAAGTGTAATTTCATGGATTAGCACCTTATTCACATTTTTCCTAAGTAACTAAGATTGGGTATTATTAAGAGTTTAGTTACTTAGTATTTATCATTAATACTTTTAATGAAGGGAGAATTTATAAGTCCTTGTCTTACCCGTTCGGCTAACGACCCTCCACCAGTCAAGCAAGCGGTGGGTGAGAGTGGACACCCATTAAGTTGCCATTTTATAGGCAACAACCTTATACCTACCTTATAGACCGGCTTCGTGAATGAGGCGTACTAGCGGTAAGACTGACTTTACTCTTATACATATATATATTATTAACTTATAATATTATAAAGTATAAGGGTTGAATTTTAACTTTTAAAATTCTAAGGGCTAACTTGGAATTAAAGTATTCATAAGGAAAACTTTTCAACTTCCAAAACTTGAGGGCATGTTTTGAAACTATTCAAAACTAATTAATTCCATAACTTATGTATTTAATGTAGTTTTAATCCAAAAACTCTTCAAGTTCCATAACTTGAGGACAAGTTATGGAAGACTTTAAACTAATAAAAGAACTAACTTTTTCTTTATTTTATAACTTATGGATTTAATTATGGTTACATATTTTCTTTAATGAAGTGACTCTTGAACTTCCATAACTTGAGGACAAGTTATGGAGTCATAAAAAAAATTATTCAATGACACAAGACTCTTCATTTTGTAACCATTGCCAACTTTTATGAGTTTTATGAGTCTTTAATGTGACTCTTCATGTAACTTGAGGACAAGTTACACAAACACATTTTATACTCAACTCTTAGATTAAAATGGATTGAAAACAACTATTTCAATTAACTTTTCTATTAATCTAAGCAACTCATAAGAACAAGATAATTCAAATCAAACTTTTTCATGTAATTAGTCTAAACCTTAAACTAATACAAAACATGAATCTATTGACAATTATCTTTGAAAATGGATTAGCATGAACATTACCACATCAAAAACAAGTTTATAAGTTCAAAAACAACTTAGGGTAATGTTCCTAGTCCATTTCTAGCCAAAAAACTCGAAAATATGATGTCTGGGGGTCCAACTTGTCGAGTGCATGAACCAACTCGGCGAGTTGGATCGAATTGATCACATTTTAGGCATGGACTCGCCGAGTCCTCTAATGGACTCACCGAGTCTGATGATCAGACAGCACCAAATTCGTTTTTTCAGCTTCTATTGCAGGTATAACAAGAAAACAAGCCTAGGCTCTGATACCGCTGTTGGGTTTTGAGCATTATAACACTCCTAAGTGTACATGCAACCCTAAATACCTTGGATCTATGTTTTCTCTATTATACATGAAAATAAGAACTTCCAAGGTATTATCCTAATCTAGCATATAAAAACAATGAATGTAACAAGATAGAATAATACCTCTTGATGTAGAAAGTCTTCATGAAGCTTGAGTGCCTAGCTCCAATAGTGTGGAACCCTCAAATGGAATCACAATCACCAAAACACTTAGAATAACTTGAGAGAATTCTACAACTCATGAAATCGGCTAGCCCTTTTACTTCACACTCTAGTGTCCGATTTTGGTCAAGAATAAGATGCTTATGTAGTTAGGGTTACACCATGTAAGCCCTAATTGACATGGCCTTTCATTTCCATGATCCATGGGTACAAATACACCATGGAGCATCCATGGGCCATCCTATGGGTTTTAGCCCAACTTGATTATCCATGGAGCATTAGCCCACTATACAAGTATGGATGATTTACACAATCAACCCATATATTTAATTAGTCTTCTTTTGATCACTTAATTAATCCTAGATTAATTCTTGATCAATACTAATTAAATAATCTTATTATTCTTATTATTAATATACTAGAACTTATAATATATTAATAACCATAAGTGTCTTATTTCTCTCATTATAGTCTATCCAAGTGCATGATGGTATACAACCCAAATGGACCATGTCGGGTCGGGTCAAGTCTTACCAATTATAGTTATGGACTTAGACATTAATCCAACAATTCACACCCGCTTTGTGATCCTCGGCATCCCAGTCACAAACAAGAGGGGCATATCAAGATTTAAACATGCCATTGAAATGTTCAATGAATCTCAAAGGATCTAGGAGTTTTAATAGATTTAAAACTTAATTTTCCTTTTCGTTTTTCGTGGTGGAAATTAGTGAATCGTCATTCACTTACCTTCAAATATTCTGCAATTAGGGTTACGGCATCCCTCTCCCAAGTTGTAGAATATTGTGTTAGGTCCTAGCCTTAGTATCTCATTTGGGTGATTTACTAAGGACTCAATCAATCAACTAACTTGAATTTGTTTTCTCTCGTTTTGTAGATGTCAAAGTTCGACAACTATGGTCTTCCCAAATCCCGTGGAACAAGCTTTCCACATGAAGATGATATTCCACGATTCGAACGAGGAACAAGAAATGATGCTTCACTTCCTCCACCTCCTCCAATTATTCACCCTAACCCACAAGTTCAAAGGCTTGAAAAGTTTAATATCACTCAAGCCCTATTGGCAAGTAAACATAAAGAAGGAAAGCCGGTGTGTGCACACGTCCTAGGGATGAAGTCACACATTGATAGGTTAAGAATGTTGGGATCCGTCGTCTGTGAGGAAATGGCTGTTGATTGGGTTCTTCAGTCACTTCCTAACTCATATTGTGAGTTCGTAAGAGAGTACTATATGAGGAACCGCGACGTGACCCTTATAGATCTCACCTATATGCTTATTGCTGCTGAATCAGAAATGGTTTGGCGCAATAGAAAAGCAAAGTTGATTGGTGAATCTGCCTTCAAGACCTCTATGGATATAGACAATGTCAATGAAAGACATGCTATGATCGAAAGGTTTGATCATAAGAAAAAGGCAATGTCTGAAGTAGTTCCATGTCATGTTCCAAAAAAGTCAATTTGCTTTTATTGCCAAGAGAGAGGGCATTGGAGACGAAGCTGCCCCATTAACCTAAGAGATCTAAGAGATGGGAGAGTCGAAACGAATGGCTCTAATATAGGTAAAATCCATTAACTAACTCTTTTAAGCTTCTATTCCAGACTCTTAATACATAATGTGATAAGATTACAATCAATGTTTTGTAGGATCGAAGAAAAGAAAGGAAGCTTAAGGGAAGAAGTGAGCAGAATCTAACCGTGAAGGAATGAATTTCGATCGCATTTCTCGAAGATTAGATTCTTGAGCTACTACTTAGAGTTAGAATTAGATTGCTAACAAAGATGTATTAGCATAGTTTTTCAATGAATTGCATTGTAAGGACAAATTTTACCGCAATAAATAAATTTTGATTTTATATTATCATTGCAATGGCGTATATGAAAAATTGATGTTTGAATGTTTCTATTATTAGCAATAATGGATTTGGTTCTTATTATGTTATTTATGGAAAATCGAGAATTTACCAAATAGGGAGAATTTCTCATCGCCTAAGTTTCAATTGGACATAAACTTGGAATCATGCAACTTGGTTGCACGATGAATGAGAAATTTCATATTTGGAAATTAGAATAATTCATTGACAAAGTGTCAAGTGAAGGACTAGGAGATCGAGTACACAAAGTTGCGTGTTGATCAAGTTCACCATAAGAATAACAAAGATATTCATCATGATTTACTAAAGGTTTAGTAAATATGATTATACTTACAAGATTAAGTGTAATTATGAATTGATTAAAAGGGTTTAAATCAATAGCAAAACGAATAAGAAGAATCAAGTAGGCAGAAAGATAAAAGTTTCTCCATTCTAAGAAGAAGGGAGAGTAGATTTTATGCTTTATGATAGGTCTTAATGATTAAGAACCATATCTGAATTGATCCTCTAAGTGAGTCTTAGTACAATTGTATGTCTAAGAAGAGGAATCAAGGATTGGAGAAATGGTTAAATCAAGAAGTCAATCATACTTCGTTCCAATAACAAGTCTTAAAGTTAAGATTGTGACATTGAGTGAAAAGTATTAAGAAGGTTTGTAAGATTCATCAAATGTGCAAAGTTGTGATGTCTTGGATAATAGAAAGACCAACTAGGACCAATTTATGAAGTGTTTTGATAAAAACTACACTAACTCTTGAATATTTGTTTGTCAAGAAATGTTTATTGACAAGAGAATCTTATATGTCAAGGAGTCAGTGGGAGTCTTAATGGTCTTGAAAGGTTTCAAGAACAAATCAAATAAACCTTATCGATCATCACTAGCACACGAGTTGAGGTTTACAACCTATCGTGATGACATTATTTTGTTTCTGTGCCAATCCAATGAGTTAATTATGAATGTGAGTCCTATGAGTTCTCATTTGAATGCATAAAAGGCAAGGACCTTGATCAATGGAAAGTACATTGATAAGAAAAGGTGAGATGCTTAACTACTTGGAAGACATGGTGGGCAGCTGTGCTACCATAAGGTAAGAAATCAAGACTAAGAAAGTTCGGTCCATATGAGTTTGAATTTGTCGTAAACTTTGGTTTTGACAAATTCACATAGATAGGAACAAATACACCATTTAAATCTAAGTGTCATAAGATTTCCTCCTTCATGAAACTGATTGTGAGGAAATGCTTTCACTAAGAAAGATTTTAAGAAAATAGTGATTGTAAAGTTGCATTCTCGAATTCGATTATGGTTACGGTATCCCTTTCCATGATTTGAATTGTGAAGTTTGGCAATTAGTCTTAATTGTTTAGACACACATATGAGCAATCTAAGACAAAGGTGTATAAGTTTAAGAGGCCTTGATAAAAGATTATCAAAGCATTAAGTATTAGAAACATGGACTTAAGAAATTCCATAGGTATTGTCTTTCTAGAAGTTAAGATGTTTATGAATACATGTCGAAGCTAGTGGGAGCATAAGTGTTATGTTTTGTAATAATCATCATGAAAGTGGGAGCATAAATGTTATGATTGTATGATTATTAAGGCACGTATTGCAAGTTGGCAATATTAATTATAGAAAACAAGAGTTATACCTTGCAAAGTTGTAAGGGTTGTAAAGTTGTTTTGCTATAATTAAGGGAGATAATATTATGCTTCATTTCAAATCTAAAGGCTTAGGTTGATAAATGTTAATATATTTAGTCAAAGGTACATAGTGTGTTCTTAAAATTTCAATTATGATTACGGCATTCCTCTTCACAATTCGAATTTTGAGAACATAGCAAATAAAACATAATGCATCGTGTCACATACGCTTCGGGTATAGGATCGATTGCAAATGCTTTAATATTTGACCATTCTAAAATTTTCCGAATGTCTGGTGCATTTAGAGGGAAAAGGGACTAGAATTAGTTTTTGACTAAAATAATTAAACAACTATCAAAGGACAATCCAAAGTTTGACGAGGATTGGTCGCTTGTGAGTAGTTGGAAGCATGATATTGGATGGACCATATCGACATTATTATGAATAGATAAGATTCTATTAAGAATAAGTTGTCATATGGAACATATGGAAACGTGTCCATATTGGGAATCGAATATTGAAAATCTATGTCTAGATTAGAAACTTTTATGCAAAAGGATGTTCAAAGGAATGTACTTTGAGTGAGAGACATCATATCTAAGGAATTGTCTTGTAACAATTTTCGATAGAAGACTATGTAGTATCATTGGCAATAGTCTTTGACTTTGGTGCAGTGATATTACGAAAGGATCATTGCATAAAATGTTAGAATCTAGCATATTCTATAAGTAGCAAGAATGTGATATTCTTACATTTATGAAAAAGGATTTGAAGTTATGAAACGAGAATGATTAGAAATGTGCTCAATTTGGTCTAATTCACAAAGTAAGAACCATAGGTAAACATTGTGTGCATGCTAGGAGCATGGGACAAATGTAATAATTCAAGTTAGAAGTTGATTACCCGAAATGACAAATAATGAGTAATCGATATGGTGATAAATAAAAGGTGTTTTATTTATGCTCAAAGGTTTGAGGCCATATGGGATTAGTATTATTCTTGTGTTTCACTTTGCATGTTTTAACTTCCTGAATAATTTAATTGGTTAAGAACAATCAAATTATTCAAACGGGCCACAGTCGTTCATATGTTGGAAGTAGATATGAATGAAGACTGTCATGAATTGGTGTGTGGATTGTCTATAAGGTATTAGACATAAGCAAATGTTTGATGCAATGTTCATGAGTGCTTATGAATATGATTTGAGCAATGGATTAAACCCACGCTCACTTGGATCATTCCATGGATTGTATCACGAGTGATTGGTGAGACGATAACATCTTATAGTATTGAAACCAAGATGTGTGAGTTGTATCTTGCGAATCGGTTGCACATCGATAATTTGTAAACGCACCAGTAACTTGGTGTTATAAAACATATTATTTTGTGTGATTCGGTGAGTGAGTGCAAGCATGCATTGTATCAAAGTTTATCCGTTCCTTTTATTCAAAGTAGGATAAAAGCGATATCTTTGGGCCCCTCGATGATTTAGTGATCACAAACGTAAATGCTCGGCCGGGCTAGGGCTAATTTGATTTGTTCAATTAGTCAGTCGTCATAAATCGGGAATCGAGATATAGTACAAAGAGAATGATTTGAAATCATATCTCATATGATATCTAGAATGGAGGAATATATGACCCCTTATTTAAGGACACACGTATCTGATATGATCAGAGTTGACAGCGGCTTTGAAAAGCTACGATTGCATATCAGGATCTGAAGTCATACGCATAATAGTTATTAGACTTATCCAAGTGGGAGACTGTTGGATTAGTGTCTAAGCCCATAACTATTTTGGTATGTACTTAACCCGATGTGCATGGTCCTTTTGGGTTGCCTTCACCAAAGCAACTTGATTGGAGAAATAACTAGAGAGAGAGAGAGGTTATTATGATTTATTAATATGTTATAAGAATAATATATTAAAGGAGAAATCATATTTATTTAATTAATATTGGTCAATAATTAATTAAGAATTAATTTTGTGATCAAATGTAATTAATTAAACTAGAGGGGCTGAATTGTAATTATGTGATAGTTGCAAAATAAGGTAAGGATTATCTTAAGGATAGGTTGGACGAATTTGAGGTGATAAGGGCCTTAGAATTCAACCATGATACGGATTCAAGGCTTATCTTACGGGTTGCTTGGTAAGCAAGCAACTAGATAAGGATAAGGACTGAAACCCTATCTCTACACATATATAAACCCACTTTGGCTCATGATTTCGTCCAGAACTTCCCAAGGCTTCTTAGGGACGAAATCTTATACCTCTCCTCTCTCTTTATACCTTCTCCACTTGCTTATGGTTTTTGTAAGCCATTAGAGGAGTGACACTTGTGACTCTAAGCCTTCCAAAGTCAATTCAAGGAGGAATTGGGATTGTTATTACTACATAACAATCAAGGTAACATCTTAAACCTAATTATATGTTAATATCGATTTCCATATGCTAGAATTAGGGTTTATAGTCTTGGATAACTTGCATGTACAATAGAGAAACCTAGATCCAAGCATTAGGGTTTGTATGAGCACATAGGATGTCTTATGACCAAAACCCATCATATCGTACACCGAACCCCATACAGATAATGTCGCCAGATCTTGAGAGCGAACACTACCGCTCCCAGCTCCAAATCATGAGTGGGATATCTCGACTCATGAGGCTTAAGCTGCCTCGATGCATATGCAATCACATGCCCCCTTCTGCATAAGCACCGCTCCCAATCCGAATATCGATGCATCACAATATACCACAAAATCTTCCATCCCTTCCGGAAGGGCTAACACTAGGGCTTCGCATAACTTCTGGCGAAGCGTCTCAAACGAGGTCTGCTGCTCCGGACCCCAAGAAAACGCAACACCCTTCCAGGTCAACTTGGTGAATGGCATGACGATCTTGGAGAAATCCTTAATAAATCTCCGATAATAGCTGGCCAAACCCAGAAAACTCCAGATCTCGGTGGGTGATCTCGGCACCTCCCACCTCATGACCGCCTCAATCTTGGCTGGATTGACCAATATCCCATTCTGATTAACGAGGTGCCCCAGAAACTGAACCTCTCGTAACTAAAACTCACATTTGGAGAACTTGGCATTAAGCCTCTCCGATCTCAGAACTCCGAGGATCTCCCTCAAATGCTCCTCATGCTGCTCTCTGGATCTCGAATACACCAATATGTCGTCGATGAACACGATTACTGAGCGATCCAACATCGGTCTGCACACCCTGTTCATGAGATCCATGAACACCGCCGGTGCGTTGGTGAGTCCGAAAGGCATCACCATGAACTCGTAATGCCCATAACGAGTCTGAAATGTTGTCTTCTGGACATCCTCCTCCCGCACCCTCACCTGATGATAACTAGACCTCAAATCGATCTTGGAGAACCAAGATGCTTCCTGCAACTGATCGAACAAATCATCGATCCTCGGCAATGGGTAACGGTTCTTGACCACTAGCTTATTCAACTCACGATAATCAATGCACATCCGGAGCGAACCATCATTCTTCTTGACAAAAAGAATAGGCACCCCTCATGGCGAACTGCTCGGCCTGATAAACCCCTTCCCCAACAGCTCCTGAAGCTGTGAGGATAACTCCTGCATCTCCGGAGGCGCAAGGCGATAAGGCGCCTTGGCGATAGACGCATCTCCCGGAAACAATTCAATACCGAACTCTACCTGCCTCTCCGGAGGCACACCCGACAACTCCTCTAGAAACACATCCGGAAACTCGCGCACTATCGGAACCTCACCAACCGACTTTGGTCTCTCTGAAAAAACCCTCGCATCCATCACATATGCCACAAATCCTGTACAGCCCTGCTGTAGACTCTGCCTCGCCCTGGCGGCCGAACAAAATGCTGACCCCGCACGTGTTCCCTCGCCGTACACCGTAAGAACTCCCCCACTAGGGTCTTGAATCGTCACCATTTGACGCTCGCAGTCTATCATAACTCCATACCCACTATAACACACACGTCCCCCATCGCGATCGGAACCGGATCTATCGGGAACTCCACACCGAAGATCTCAAGGACACATCCTCGAATCACATCCAAAGCATACACTGCTCGCTCATCAGCTATGGAAACTCAGAGAGGACGATCCAACGCCTCTCTACGGATACTAATACGCTGACTAAATGCTATGGAAACAAACTACCGACTCGCACCCGAGTCAAATAATACCGACGCAGGCACATCACTCACAAGAAAAGTACCTACGCATATCATCATATAAGTATAAAAACTCAACTCAAATAAAAGATGAAAAGAGAATACATACCAGCCACAACATCGGCCGCCACACGGACCTCCTCCGCGGTCAACTGAAATGCTCTCCCACGAGCCTTCGGGGCCTCGGCCTTCACCGACCGAACCTCGGTGGTCCTAGCAGTAGGCGTAGATCCCTGAAGAAGCTGCAGACACTCGGCCTTCTGATGACCGGTCTGGTTGCAATGAAAGCAAACCGAAAGTCCCTTAGGGCAATCCCTCGCGATATGCCCCTCCTTCCCACACTTGTAGCACACCCCATCCCTGCACGACTCCTCGTGACTCTTACCGCACTTCCCACAAGTGCGGCCTTTCGCGCCTACAGATCTCAAATCAGCGGGTCTAGCAGCTTGGCTACCAGCTGAGATTGCGCCGACCGCCGATCCACCCTCTGAGACTCGGCCTCCTCCCTGGCCTGAGTCTCCAACTCAATCCCCCTCTTCCGGGCATTGCCTGAAGCTCAGCAAATGTCCGGTAACTCGAGTTCGCCACGAACTCCTGAATATCTCTCCTCAGCACACTCAGATAACAACTCGTACGAGCCTGCTCAGATGACACCTGCTCAGGGCAAAACATCGCCCTCTCATGAAACTTTCTGGTGATCACTGACACAGAATCAGTACCCTGCCTGAGGGTCAAGAACTCCTGAATCAATCGTTCCCTCTCCACCGGGGGAACATACTCTTCTCTGAACATAGCGGTGAACCTCTCCCAGTTCACCTCAGAAATCTCAGCCAACGTGAAGTTTGCCATCACGAACTTCCCCCAATCCTTCGCTCCTAGGCGGAGCTGGTTCAAGGAGAACCGAACCCTCAAGTGCTCTGGACAAGAACACGTATAGAAACATCCCTCGATATCATAGATCCACCTCATAGCGGAAATCGAGTCTGCTTCCCGTCGAACTCTGGTGGATTCGTGTTGCTGAACTCCCAGAACAATAACAAGTCACCTCCCTGAGGTCTGGCAACAACAATAGCAGTAGCTGCAGCTACAGCAGCCTCAGTCAGCGCTGCGTACCGCTCATCAAAAGTCTCAATCAACGTGGTCTTGATGTCCCCAAACATCTCAGGAATCTCAGCCCGGATGGCAGCAACCACCTCCTCATGAATCAATCGACGAATCTCCTCGAGCATACACACACTCGATGACGCAACCCTACTTATCCTTCGTTGTCCAAAAGGTTCTTACTTGGAATGCCTACTGATGTGGTGTCTTTAGTAGTACGCGCCCAATAATACTGACCACACCGCATCAGTGTTAACTCCAAGTCCTCCTCCTTGGATCTTGGATTACAAGTACTCTATTCTCATGAGCTCCTAACTGTTATCTACTCGCTCTTAAAGCATCTCAGCAGCAGAAATCTCCTAGGCTAAGGCATCATAAATCAGGCCACTCTAGTCCTAATGTGTATACCTAGCCTACTCTAGCATGTATAATGTAACATAACATATCTCATAACACATAATGTAAGGGTACTTTTGGGATTCACCGTTCGGGCACTGGCAGATTGTACACACGACTCTGCTCTGTTTGTCTCAAAACTCTTTTTACTCTTTTCAAAAATTTTACTTCATTATCAAAATTTTCCTCAAATCCTTTTGAGTTTAGATACGCCCGAAGATGCATCCGAATCCCTCAGACCAAGGCTCTGATACCAACTTGTAACAAAGTAAATTTCCAAAACAATTTTTCATTTTTAAAACATTCATTCACTCATAAAATGATGTCAAAACACATTGTATCAAATGTTATCATCACAAAACATCTCCCCAGAATCTCAAACATAAACTCCAATGCGTGTGTGTACGAATCATGCCGGCGCCTTCCCGCACTCATCACTAGTACCTGAAACACATACACAACAACTGTAAGCATAAATGCTTAGTGAGTTCCCCAAAATACTCCATACAACAAATACGCCACTCGAGGCTATAATACGACCTTCTGGTCGATGTGTCTCAACGGGACCCTCCAGTCTCGTAGCTCGTTGGACCCTCTGGTCCGGTCATAGCTCGTTGGGCCCTCCGGCCCGATCTGGTATCGTTGGACCCTTCGGTCCGGTATATAACATCATACATATAACACATAGCACATAATCTCATACATAACACATAGGACCCTCTGGTCCACACAATATACCACTCTAGGTAACGTATAGTGAGAAGACTCACCTCGATGTCTCGGTAAGTATCTAACTCGGTAGAAATGTGATCTAGCCTCCGCCTAATAACATAAAGTAAATACTCTCATAAATACAACTGTACTCAAACCTAAAAGTCAACAAAGTGAATGGTCAAACTTTGACCCGACTCGTCGAGTGCACTAGGGCGACTCGGCGAGTCTACACGTGCCCACTGACTCTCTTAGTCCCCCTATTGGCACGTCGAGTTCTTCCCCTGTCTCGACGAGTTCCTCTTGGCATGAATCGCGGGGCCACCCCGACTCAACTCGCCGAGTCTCAAGAACAGCTCGGCGAGTTCCACTTGAACTCAGTCCCCCCTGACTCCACATGACTCACCGAGTTATTCCCCAACTCGGCAAGTCCACTCACTGAGTGATTAACGGACAATCTTCATACTACTCGCCGAGTCTTTTCTTCGGACTCGGCGAGTGGATGCCATGCACAAACTCTATACAACTCTTGAGGTCAGATCTGTTCCATACAATCATAGATCTAGCCTCCCCAAGCATGATAATCACATAAAGTTCGGACCTTGGCACACATATAACATCTAAATGGTCCAAAATGGTGGTTTAGCCCCAAAAACGACATCCCAAGCACATGGCTCCTAAAGTGACTCATAAAGGTCCAAGGGTTAAGGCCTCCGGACCTTTTTGGGTCCAAATGCAGAACACAAACTCGAGAAGGGGCCAAATGCTCCACTTAATAAACCTCTAAAAGGGTTAGAAAACCCTAACTCAAAGAATCAACATCAAACTGAAGAAGGTCCGAGAATAATACCTCAATACAGTCTCTATGAACTCAACAACGACCAAAACTGCACCTCCTTTAGCCTCCTCTTGCCTTGATCACTTCCTTTTTTCAAAACACCCACAAAAGGATCAAGAATGGCCTCTCCTTCCTCACAAACGCTCTAGATCTCTTACGGTTTCTCTCTGGGGGTTGGTGGCCGCAAATGACGGCCCTAAGACCCTTTAAATCGGTCTCAAACCCTGGAAATTAGGGTTTCATTAAACAGCGTGGACTCGCCAAGTCCACTCGTGAACTCGTCGAGTCCAGCTGTGAACTCGCATTCGATTCCGCGACCATACTCGGCGAGTTTAGACGCCAACTCGCCGAGTCTCCCCACAAAATTCAAAAATAAAGAAACAAAATATAATACTTGAGAACCCGGATGTTACATTTGTCACTGTAACAATGTAAATGTATGTTTCGTTCTCTATAACAGTGTAAATGTATGTTGTGTTCTCTTTAATAGTGTAAATGTACGTTTTGTTCTCTATAAAAGTGTAAATGTATGTTTTGTACTCTGAAATTGTATAATGTATGTTTTCCATAAAATTAGACTATCCTTACTAGAAAAATAGTATGCTTGTTCATGTATGAACCTTTCTGTGTGTAGGTAACGGAAAATAATAACTTACAGTAGTACTGTTTTAAAATACACCACTAAAGTAAGTTTGTTTTGTAAACCGACTGTAAGATTACTAATCAATTGAAGTTATATATATTACTCATAAATAGGTTAGGATTTTCTCCCTATGAGTTCTTATAACCATACTAACCCTGTCTGCCTGATAACGATGTTTTTCAGGCGTCAAAACTGTTAACAACATTTGCGATTCCGGGCCTTCCGACCGGAATTTAGCTAACAGTCGGGATGTGGGATTGTCAGTCCCAACATAGATCTATACACATAGATCCTTTTTGTTTATAACTTATCTTTGTGAAAATAGTTTTGTTTGTCCCTTAACTATATTCGTTATAAATTATAAGTCTGTTTCTGTTTTGTTATGGAAACTGTTGTGTTCTAACATGTTTGTAAATTTTTTGTAATTGTAATCATGCGTATGTATTTACATGTAATTGTTACTTTGAAAATAGAAATTTGTATGATCTGACCTCAAAACTATAGCTATTATAGTTTACTAGTATGTTAGTCTATATTGTAATTGTTTTAAAGAAAAGACCCATCTGCTCAGCATGTACAAATGAGTTAAGTATGTTCTTGAAATGAGTTTTAATACTCATGTATATATTTAGCATGTATAATTATGATTTAACCGACAGTCAGACTAGTGATCCTACCCTAAGCCCACAACCAAACAAGGAACATGAGTAAAGGTATTTAGCAATAGTCCTAAGTCCGTTAAAGCATGATTATACAAAAACATATAAATGAATATGATTTTGGTACTAAACAGAAATCTAAAATAGTTTAAAAGAGTTTGAAAATGATCTTTAACAATATTTGTATGCATAAGAAATCTTATGTTTGTTTGTTTCCATATGTAAGAGTTAACACAATTATGTTGTGTTCTACTTGTATCCCTCCTAAAAACATTTGAAAAGGTAAATTGTAAGGGTATGAACTCACCTTTTGTGGGTGATTCGTTTAAAGGTTCGATATAGGATGATATTTCCATGAGTTTGATCCCGAGACAAAACAAGTCCTAAAATGCATTTCACGTAATATAGATGGATACAATTAGTGAAAAAAATGATAAGGAATTGGGCTAATTTTTAAGTTTAACTTACAAATAAGAGTGTTAGAAGCAAAATGGAAGGCTGCTAGGAGTTTACGGCCCAAGAAAATCGTGGTGTTCTTGAGTTTGCGGTTGAGTGTTCTCGAAGAAATGAAGGAGATTCAAGGGTTTATGTCCCAATGATCTTGATGAATGAAGAACACTTGAAGATCCTAAGCAAGATCCTAAGAATATTCAAAGGAAGAAGGATGATAGTTGAGAGAGAATGAGGGTTTTCGGGTGGTGTTCTTGAGTGTGGGAGGGTGAGTTTTCGTTTGGAATTGAAGAAGTGAGGAATGATTTCGGTTGAAATCTTATATATACACAATAGTTTTTGGCTGTAAACACTTACCGAGGAGATAAGATCCGAGGATTTTTGGTCCGAGGAGTGGGTTCTCGACCGTGAACCCTGTTTGCGGCTGCGAACCATTTGCGGCTCATGCGAGGGTTTGCAGCTGCGAGGGGGTTTATGGTTCGGACAAGGTTCTTGTTTTCATGTGATTCCCTCCTAGATCAAGCAACACTTCTAATTTAAAGGTTTTAAACCAATCTAGAATTTAAATCTACTTAAATAAAATAGATCAAGAAAAGTAGTTTGACTTTAACCTGACTTTTATAATAATGAAAACAACAGGTTGTCACATCATCCCCCTGTTAAAGGGAATTTCGTTCCGAAATTAAGTCTAAGAGATACACATGGACTAAGGGAAAAGATACAGATACTTATGTTTCATTTGATCCTCCCGCTCCCAAGTGAATTTAGGTTCTCACTTTGCATTCCAGCGGACCTTCACTATCGGGATACGACTTTGTTTGGTTTGCTTGAGTTCCTTATCCATGATTTCTACTGGTTCTTCCATGAAGTTGGGGTTCTCATTAATCTCGATTTCATCAAGTGGGATATCAAGAGTCTCATTAGATAGACACTTCTTTAAGTTGGATATGTGGAAGGTAGGGAGTACGTTACTAAGTTTTGGAGGTGGTCGGAGTTTGTAAGCTACTAGGCCGATTCTAGCGAGAATCTCAAAAGGCCCAATGTACCTTGGATTTAGTTTGCCACAGTTTACGAAGCATATCATGCCCTTTCAGCGTAGTTTTTCTGTCTATCTCTAGAGATTTTCAATCGTTCACAAATTTGTACAATCTTTTCAGTCAACTCCCTGAGGATTTCCGGACCAGTGTGAGTGTTGTTAGGAACTTGTCCTTTAGCTAGCTGCGTGTCACCCATCTCAGCCCAACACAGAGGGTATTTGCACTTCCAGCCATACAGGGCTTCAAATGGAGCAACTTTGATACTAGTATGGTAGCTGTTGTTGTATGAAAAATCGACCAATGGTAAATGGATATCCCATGCTTTACCAAAGTCGATCACACAAGCTCTCAACATGTATTCCAATGTTTGAATCGTTCTTTCGCTCTGTCCGTCCGTTTGTGGATGGTAACAGTGTCATAATAAGAATCATATAAAAGTATTTAGAGGAGTTAAACTCTACGGTTAAGCCTAGATAGTTATGTAATCATATATGGGATAAATATAGCCTGATCAACTATATTTATATGAGATATGAACAACATGTGTTTTGGAATGGTCGTGGTGGGCAACAAATCTAAAACTTATGAACCTTATATACCAACAAACTCTATAATCAAACATAAAGATTAAAATACTATGGGAGCATTTTAGAATATTACAGGATCATACACTTAAGCCTTTCGTGTATTTCTCATATCTCTATTCTCGCATAGACGTCATGGCAGGGTTCAGATGCTCGGAGACCCTTACTCCCCTAACCAGGGAAATGGTGAGTGTGTCGAAGAGGATCCAGAGGAAGAGGAAGAAGAAAAGGAGGACTCGAACGCATAGCCTGAAGTCATAAATCCTCCTTACATCGTTCGTATTCCCGCACATTGTATGGGCTACCAGGGACCCACACCTCACTTTGCGGAAGATTTGGAAAGAGAGCAGACAGCAACACCAACGTTCTCCATACGACATAGAGCGAGGTTTCTATAACCTCAATCATGGAGGACCAACAGACAGGGCCCTCCCGGTTATAGTTCAACGAGTCACACACCTTAGAGATCAGACCAGGGTGTCGGCGAATCGGATCATGGAGCTGGGGGCCGCTGTTGAGGCCACTGATGCACACACTCGACTATGGGAGATGGACTACCCCCGAACATGCCATTTCTTAACCGACTCCATAAGGACCTCACCACCGCACGAGTGGAAACGAGGGAGTTCCAGGAGAGACACCCGACTCTTAAGGAGAGGGTAATCGAAACTAAAGCTAGGACAGACATAGCAGAACAAAGAGCAGAGGAGCCCACTCGTGAGATGATTGAGATGGCAGGGCACTTTGCCAGTCAACGAGGCATATGATAAGCTAGTATTTCCTAATGAGTTGGTGACTATGCTACTTCCACTATGTGTTAGACTTATTGCGTCTTTTACCACAATCAATAGTAGTAAATCAAGTGAGATACGCCCTCCGAAGCCAGTGTACCTCGAATCAACTTAATGTTTTGATGTTTAGGTTCTTTGATGGTAACTTAACATTTGTACAACACCTACCACTACATACTACCATAAAAGTACACTACGATGATGTTGGTCGAAACATTTGGGAATCGTACAACAAAACATGTAGTTTTTATATATATATATATATATATATATATATATATATATATATATATATGGGATACAACTAGAAAGGACCATAGTTACTTACGAACTCGTTTAATACCCTACATCAAAAATCATGCCTTCAACCGGAAGTAACAAGCACAGCGGCACAACATCAATTCTACGAATAGGCCCCGCTACATTCCAAGTCGCTGTAACAGCCACCATGATAGCCATCATGGCACAGCTTAGCGCTAGCAACACAAAAGGAAACGAGAACGGTGCTGACAATTCCCATCGTGGTGACAACCAAGGACACCAAGAAGTGTGTTACTGCAAGGAAAACCCAAATTACGAACCTAAGAACTACCACAATAATGGGGGAGTACTACCAAAGAAACAAAAGTTATGGAACCATAAAAAGGGCCGTCCGACTCAAGGACCTGCCAAGAGACAAGGAACTGTGGCGGCCCATATCACCACTGTTGTCCCTACAGCCTCAGTACCGACAAAGTCATATGCTGGGAACCTACCTAAGTGCAGCACGTGTAACTTCCATCATAAAGGATCCTACCGGGAGATGCACTACAAGAATTTCAATAGAAAAGGGCATACCTCTCGCTTTTGTAGGGTGCCAACTATACAGAGCACCCAATCCACTAATGTTGGACTGGGTCAGGCTTGTTACAGATGTGGATGTATGGGGCATTTCAAGAGGGTGTTCCCAAAATCTAATAATAGCAATGCTAGAGGCATGTGAAAAGTTTTAACAACGAGACCTGAGGAAGCGACAAGGAACCCCACTGTGATTACTAGTACGTTTCTCCTCGAATAACTCATATGCATGCATACTTTACAATAGGGGTACATAGAGGATACTCGTGAGTCACAAGGTATAAATACATATTCAAACAAAAACCCCAAACATTCATGAAAATATTTCTGGTGGAGATAGCTAGGGGAAGAACCGAAACCACCCACAATACATACCTAGGATGCACACTAACTATAAGAAAAAATTTCATCTAAATCGACCTAATACCAACGACAATAGGAAAATTTGACGTAATCATTTGCATGGTTTAGTCAAGCCCTCATCATAACAATACCATAAGTTACGAAAAGGCCGTTCGACTTAACTTACCAAATAATAAAACCCTTGTTATCAATGCTGAAAAATCCGACACAAACCTCTAAATTGTACCTTGTATCAAGGATCAAAAATACCTAGGAAAGAGGTACCATGCTCTTCCTTAGGCCGCGATAGGAATATGAATCAGAAAGAGGAGGACATCCAGGAATATTCCAGGAATCTGTAACTTTCCTGATGTACTTTCAGAAGGCCTTCCGATAATACCACTCGTACACGAAGTCAAGTTTAAAATCGAATTAATTCCTAGGGCCACCCCCGTAGCCAAATCCACATACCGCTTAGTGCCAGTTGAAATACGGAACACTATCCGCTCAGAGTTCCAGGGAAAGAGGTGCCCGAGACAACTCAAGACTCGTGAGGTCAACCTACACTATACACGACCTAGAACTAGGAGCACTGGTATTTGCCCTAGAGATCTGGAGACACTACCTGTATGGTACCAAACACACCATCTTCACAGATCATAAGAGTCTACAACACATCCTCAATCAAAAGGAGCTCAACATGAGACAACGACGATGGGTTGAACTGCTAAATGACTATGAATGCGAAATTCGTTATCATACGAGCAATGCTAACATAGTAGCAGACTCCCTAAGACGAAAAGAATACTCGAACCACCGATAAAAATTGTTGACCATGGCCATCCATTCACACCTGCCCACCCAAATAAAGGAGGCGCAGTTAGAAGCCTTGAAGCCCGATAACGTCGTAGGAGAGGCCTTACGGGGAATGGATAAAAACCTTGAAGTTCAGGATGACAGAGCTTTTTGTCCCATGAATTGAATCTGGACACTAAAATTCGGCAGGTACAGAGACGTCATGAACAAGGCTCACAAGACAAAATACTCTGTTCTTCCCGATTTAGGTAAGATGTATCTGGGTCTCAAGAAACTTTATTTCTGGGCGAATATGAAAGCAGAGATCGCTACCTACATGGACGGGTTCCTAATTTGTGCCAAGGTCTAGGTTGAATACCAAAAGCCCTCGGGTTGCTTCAGCAACTGGACATACCCGAGTGGAAGTGGGAGCGGATAACCATGGACTTGATAACCATGTTGCCCAAAATGACGGGTGGAATTGACACCATTCGGGTGATCGTTGACATATTAACCAAATCTGCACACTTCCTACCAATAAAAGAGACCGACAAAATGGAAAGGCTAACAAGGACATACATTAAGGAAATCATGTGACTACATGGGGTGCCAATATCCATCATCTCCAACCAGGATAGTAGATTTGACTCACGGTTTTGGCAATCACTCCAAAATTCCTTGGGAACCAAACTCGGTATGAGTAGAACTTATCACCCTCTAACAGATGGTCACAGAAAAAGGATCATTCAGACGCTGGAAGACATGTTGAGGGCATGTGTGATAGACTTTGGTATGGACTGGGATACCCACTTAACACTCGTCGAATTCTCCTACAAAGATAACTATCACACTAGCAACAAATTCGCACCATTCGAAGTCGTATAGGGACACAAGTGCAGATCACCTCTGTGTCGAGCTGAATGGGGTGACACACAACTAGCGAAGAGGCAAGTGCCTGATAGCACACTCATCAACCCAGAGATCACACGAGAAACTACGGAAAAGATCATTCAGATCTGTCAACGATTAAAAGCATCATGGGATCGGCAAAAGATCTATGTTGATAAGCGACGAAAACCCATGGAATTCCAGGTTGGTGACCGCGTTCTGTTGAAGGTCTCACCGTGAGACATTTTGGTAAACGTGGAAAATAAATCCAAGGTATATCGACCAATTGGCTTACAAACTCCGAATACCACATGAACTCAGTAACATACATCCCACCTTCCACGTATCTAACCAGAAGATGTGTCTGTCTGACGAAACTTTTGTAGTCCCACTCGATGAAATCGAGGTAAACTAGAGTCTAGACTTCATAGAGGAACATGTAGAAATCTGTTGGGTTTTGAGCATTCTAACACTCCTAAGTGTACATGCAACCCTAAATACCTTGGATCTATGTTTTCTCTATTATACATGCAAATAAGAACTTCCAAGGTATTATCCTAATCTAGCATACAAACACAATGACTATAGCAAGATAGAATACATACCTCTTTGGAGAAGAAAGTCTTCATGAAGCTTGAGTGCCTAGTGCCCCAAGTGTGACACCTCAAATGGAATCACAATCATCAAAACACTTAGAATAGCTTGAGAGAATTCTACACTTATCAAAATCGGCTAGCCCTTTTCCTTCACACACACTAGTCTCTCTAGTGACCGATTTTGTCAAGAATAATATCTTTATATAGTGTTACAATTAGGGCAAACCCTAATTGCCATGACTTTCCATTTCCTTGGATCCATGGGTTCAAATACACCATGGAGCATCCATGAACCATCCTATGGGTTTTAGCCCAACTTGATTATCCATGGAGCATTAGCCCACTATACAAGTATGGATGATTTACACAATCAACCCATATATTTAATTAGTCTTCTTTTGATCACTTAATTAATCCTAGATTAATTCTTTATCAATACTAATTAAATAATCTCATTATTCTTATTATTAATATACTAGAACTTATAATATATTAATAACCATAAGTGTCTTATTTCTCTCATTATAGTCTATCTAAGTGCATGATGGTATGCAACCCAAATGGACCATGCCGGGTCGGGTCAAGTCTTACCAATTATAGTTATGGACTTAGACATTAATCCAACAGTCTCCCACTTGGATAAGTCTAAAACTATTATTGCGTATGACTTCAGGAACCAACTGGCAATCGTAGCTCTCAAAAGCTTCTGTCGAACTCTGACCTTGTCGATGAACTCTGACCTTTGTCAGTGACTTGTCCATTAGATAAGGGATCATATATTCCTCCATTCTAGATATCATATGAACTGAGACATGGATTATAATCATTCTCTTTGTCCATTTGTTGTTTCCCGATTTCCGATTTATGACGACAGACTAATTGAACAAATCAAATCAGTCCCCCACAGATATCGCTTTTATCCCGAAGGTAAAAGGAATGGATAAACTTCGACTCATATGGCTTGTTCTACTACTTGTTGAATCATACACAAAAGCACGTTTTATAGCACCGAGTTACCGAATGCGGTTTCGTGCAATCAATGTACTACCAACTCATAGTAACAACTCATATCTCTAGGTTTGAAGAATATAAGATATTATCATCTCATGATCACTCGTGATAAAATCCATGAAGTGATTCCAATGAGCGCGGGTTGAATCCAATACTCAGAACTTATGAGCACTCATGATTGTTGTAGCCTTGTCCAACACCTTAGACCTCTACAACCCATCATGACAGTCTTAATTCATATCTACTTCCAAAATATGACCGACTGTGGATAGTTTGAATAACTTAGTCATTCCAGAAGAATAACCCAGTTTATTCGGGAAGTCAAAACATGCAAAGTGAAACACAATAATAATTGAATCCAATATGGTATCAACTCTTTGAACATAAATAAAACACCTTTTATTTATCACCATATGATTACACATTATTCATTGTATACTGTTTCAGCTATCAACTTTATTCTTGAATTTAAAACAATAGTTGTCCCATGCTCCAAGCATGTACACTATGTTTTCTAAACACTAGTCATGCCACACACCAAGTATGCATACTATGTTTGTCTATGATCTTTACTTTGTGAACTAGATCAATTGAACATTACTTCAATGATTCTCTTTTCACACTCCCAAATCCTTACTGCAAATGCAAGAATTCCAAATTCATGCCATTTACTGGAATCTGTCAGATTCTAAACTTATATGCATTGATCCTCTTGTAATGATTATGCACAAAGTCATAAAGACTTGGCAACAAACATTACAGAGCATTCCAAAGGAGATCAACTTCTTGGAAACATCCTTCTTGCATTAAGTTTCCTTAATCTTACACAGATTTGAAAATCCTAACTTTGAAACATTTCCAGATTCCATTTTGACCATCACTTCTGAACAAGAGTTGCCTCCTTACAGACTATGTCAACATGGTTCTTCCAGAATTATCACTATACTTCCAACTGTCCTTGAGCAACCAATCTTTGGTAAACCTTAGATTGTCCTCGACAATTGTTTAATCCTTTTAGTCATATCCAGTTCTAAACCTTTTCCCTTCTTAATGCCCCAGGCATTTGGAAAATTTTAGAACGGATGATTATAGCACATGTAATCGATCCTATATCCGAAGCATATGGGACACGATTCATGATGTCTCACATAAAGACTAAACCAGTCTTTTGCTATAACATTTCCATTTCAATTTGCCAAGTTCTCATAATTCAGATTATGAAAAGGGATGCCGTAATCATAATCGAATTTTAGAACGCAAATAATGGACTCATATACAGAATTTCCTTATGTTGAGCCATTCCAACATGAAATTCATATATATATATCCTTGACTAAATGATTAAAACCTCAGATCTAAACCTTATAGATTTGATATGAAGTATAATTTCCTCTCCCTTAATTATAGCAAAACAACTCTTTCCCAATTGAAACTTTTGTTTTCTATAATTAACATTGCTAACTTGCAATACTTATCATAATTATCATGCTCCCACTAACATGATGATTATTAGCATAACACTTATGCTCCCACTAGCTTTGACATGTACTCAGAAATCAGCTGGACTTCTAGAAATCAATACTTCATTGACTTTCTTACCAAAGTTCAGATTTCTGATGCTAGATTGTTTTGATAAAGCTGTATCAAAATCATACACCTTCCCTTAGATAGCACACTTGTGAGTCTAAACAATTATGAAGAGGTATGCCATAATCATAATGGTTAGACCTTTTTGCCACTTCTCACAAGTCCATATTAGTGTGCCGGTTAACCACACGCGCTCCACTAACGACTTTGAGAATGCAAATATCACAATTGCTATCTAGCTAAAATCTACTTAGTGAAAGTGTTTCCTCACCATCATTTTCATGAATCGGAGAGAAACCTTATGACACTTAGATTTACTGGTGTATGTGTTCTTATCCATGTGAATTGTCAAAATCATAGTCACAAGACAAGGATAATGACAAATCCAAACTCATATGGACTGAACTCAATCTTAATTTCTTGCCACCTGGCAGCTCAAGGGCCTACCATTGCTTCCAAATTGTTGTGCAACCAATTGAGAACTCTCAGAACTCATATGCAAAGCCAACTTTAACTGGAATGGGCACAGAATAAGTCAACACGATAGGTTATAAACCTCAAGTCGTGTGCTAGTGAAGAACTTCAGGTTTTATTCTTGATTAGTTCTTGAGACTTTCAAGACCTTTAAGACTCCCACTGTCCTCTTGACCTATAAGACTCCCTTGTCAAATATCCAAGAGATAGTGTGGATTCTAATCAAGACAAACACTTCACACAATTGGCCTTAGTTGGTCTTTGTTTTATCCAAAACATCACAACTTACCAATTTCAAATGTACAAGAGTAGAAAACTTTTACTCTTACATTTGACAAGTGTTTTAAACCTTCTTTTGAGACATGTTACTCAAGTTACAATCTTGGAGTATGACTCTAAGACTTGTATTGGAACGAAGTATGACTCATCTTCTTGATTTAACCATTTCAACAATTCAAGATCCCTCTTCTTAGTCATAAGAATGCACTAAGATTTCCTTAGAGAACTAATTGTGCTATGGTTTCTTAATCATTAAGATGATCACAAAAGGTGATACTAAAGTACTCTCCCATCTTTTCAGATTTGAGAAACTTTTATCCTTGTGCCATTTTGATTCTTCTTATTCGCTCTGCCATACATTGAAACCTTTTCCAATGTCTCAGAGTTACACTTAAGCTTGTAAGTATAATCATATTTACTGAGCTTTAGTAAACTATGACGAATAGTCTTATCAATCTTTTGTGGTGGACTTGACCAGTGCACAAGACTATGTACTCGATCCCCTAGTCCATTACTTGACTCACACATCCATGTGACCGAGTAATTAGTCTTAATTTTCCAATACTTGAAAGTTCTCATTCATCATGCTATACAACTTGCATGATTCCAAGTTCCGGTCCACTTGAAACTTGGGTGATGAGAATCTTTCCTTATTTGGTAAATTTAGACATTACCACAAATGAAAGAATCAATTTTATATTTCCACTCTTTCTCTTAATGGAATTATATAAGCAACAATTTTTCCTCAAATGCCATTGTAAGGATATTTTAAAATAAATAAAATCAAAAATTTTCTTTTATTTTAAAACTTTGCGGAAAAAAAAAACTTATCCTTACAATCCATATGAAAACTTGTTGTTATCTATTCCTAAGCAATATCTCATAACTCCTAAGAAGTAGCTCAAGAATCCGATCTTCAAACTATGCGATAGAAATCCATCTACGCCATCAGATTCAGCATATTCTTTCTTTACGTTTCTTCACTTTTCTTTCATTCTTAAAACATCACCATGTGACCCAGTCACATCATGTATCAAGAATCTCAGAATAGAAACTTAACAGAGTTAGATAGTGGAATTTACCTGAAGTAGAGTCAAACTTATTGACTTTAACATCCTTAGGTAAATTTGGCAGCTTCGTGACCAATGCCCCTTCCTTTGGCAATATAAACATATGGACCCTTTGATAATGGTACACGGGACTATCACAGACTTAGCTTTTTCTCTTTACCATTTGGTCAACCGAGTTGACTATGGCCTATCCCTTTCCATTGGGAAGAGAATGCTTTCCGGGATTTCCTGTGTCACTATTGTCAATGTCCATAAAGTTTTTAGGAAGTTGATCTTAGCAAATAGATAAGATCATTAAGGGTCCTATCATAGTCTGTTTCATAGGTGTCCCAAAGGAACTCACTATGTGACTTAGAAAGTGATTGAACCACCAACTTTCTCAAGACTTTGACACCCAACTCTCCCGGCTTGTCAATATGTGACTACATCTCCAAGATGTGATCACACCTAGACCTTGCCTTGCCAATAGGGCTTTGAGTGACCTTAAACTTTTCGAAAACTTGTGGGTTAGGGAGAATGATTGGAGGAGGAGAAAGAAGTATGATATCCATGGGACATCAACCTCATTAGGAACCTTGTTTCAAGAGATTTGGGAAGATCATAGGTGTCTAAACCAGACATCTTTTGGGAGATATTCAAGATAGTTGATTTAAAGTCCTTAATATGACACCCAATATGAAATATTAAGGCTAGGACCCAACAAACTATTTTATAACTTAGAAGAGGTATGCCGTAATCCAAGCTATAAAATATTTGAAGGTAGGTGAATGACGATTCACCAATTTCCACCAAGAAATCCGAAATGTATAATTAGGTTTTAATTGGATTTGAAACTCCTTGATCTTTGAGATTCATTGAACTGTTCAATGGCATGTTTCAATCTCGAGTGTGCCCTTCAGGTTTTGTGACTGGGATGCCGAGGATCACAAAACAAGGTGTGAAGTAACCATGCAAATCACTTGGTACCCTTAATAAATTACCCCTCCATCGATGTGCCGGTTAACCACACACGCTCCATCGATGCTATGATAAATATTAAGTCACCCTTTACCTACCTTGTTAAGTCCAAGTTAGTGTGCCGGTTAACCACACACGCTCCACTAACGACTTTGACAAAGTGTAAAGTGTAATTTCATGGATTAGCACCTTATTCACATTTTCCTAAGTAACTAAGATTGGGTATTATTAAGAGTTTAGTTACTTAGTATTTTCATTAATACTTTTAATGAAGGGAGAATTCTGGTCCTGTCAAACCCGTTCGGCTAACGACCCTCCACCAGTCAAGCAAGCGGTGGGTGAGAGTGGACACCCATTAAGTTGCCATTTTATAGGCAACAACCTTATACCCACCTTATAGACCGGCTTCGTGAATGAGGCGTACTAGCGGTAAGACTGACTTTACTCTTATACATATATATATTATTAACTTATAATATTATAAAGTATAAGGGTTGAATTTTAACTTTTAAAATTCTAAGGGCTAACTTGGAATTAAAGTATTCATAAGGAAAACTTTTCAAATTCCAAAACTTGAGGGCATGTTTCGAAACTATTCAAAACTAATTAATTCCATAACTTATGTGTTTAAAGTAGTTTTAATCCAAAAACTCTTCAAGTTCCATAACTTGAGGACAAGTTATGGAAGACTTTAAACTAATAAAAGAACTAACTTTTTCTTTATTTTATAACTTATGGATTTAATTATGGTTACATATTTTCTTTAATGAAGTGACTCTTGAACTTCCATAACTTGAGGACAAGTTATGGAGTCATAAAAAGTTATTCAATGACACAAGACTCTTCATTTTGTAAACATTGCCAACTATTATGAGTTTTATGAGTCTTTAATGTGACTCTTCATGTAACTTGAGGACAAGTTACACAAACACATTTTATACTCAACTCTTAGATTAAAATGGATTGAAAATAACTATTTCACTCAACATTTCTAAGCAACTCATAAGAACAAGATAATTCAAATCAAACTTTTTCATGTAATTAGTCTAAACCTTAAACTAATACAAAACATGAATCTATTGACAATTATCTTTGAAAATGGATTAGCATGAACATTACCACATCAAAAACAAGTTTATAAGATCAAAAACAACTTAGGGTAATGTTCCTAGTCCATTTCTAGCCAAAAAACTCGAAAATATGCTGTCTGGGGGTCCAACTCGTCGAGTGCATGAACCAACTCGGCGAGTTGGATCGAATTCATCACTTTTTAGGCATGGACTCGTCGAGTCTCCTGATGGACTCGCCGAGTCTGATGGCCAGACAGCACCAGATTCGTTTTTTCAGCTTCCATTGCAGGTATAACAAGAAAACAAGCCTAGGCTCTGATACCAAAATCATGGACAAGGAAACCAAGAGAATGAAACAAAGCCGAATACCAAAAGTGAAGGACTGCTGGAACGCCAAACGAGGACCCGAATTCACTTGGGAACAAGAAGATCAAATGAAACAGAAATACCCATAACTTTTCCTCTAGTTGCAAGAACTATTCCAAGATGCAAATTTTGGGACGAAATTCCCTCTAACGGGGGGATGATGTGACAACTGGAACATTTCAGAACAAGCAGGGTATAAAATGTATCTATGTATAAGTACAACCACAACGTAACCTTGTTGCAATAAAACTTTGAAAGCCAAAAGGACATTGGTTGTATAAGTATATATATAGGTATATGTATATTTTGAAAATCATAATTGTAACAAACACTTGAAAGTAGACAAGAAAGACTAAGAATAATAAAACTTGCATTTACATTTAAAGTATTTAAGGCATAGGACCCCACCACCCTAATGATTTCGGTTTGCTTAGGACCGAAATCACCCTTTAGTGGGTAGCAAAAAACCGAAATCCCATGTTAAAGACCACTAGGGCTGAATACCCCTTTAATGGGTGATACCAAAATCGAAATCACAAGCCTAGAACACACTTAGGCAGAAATTACCAAGACCAAAACCACTAGGACCGAAATCAGTTGGTTAAAGTCATACCTAGAGCCGAAATCACATGTGATTTCGGTCATACTAAGGAGTTTTCAATGAGTTTTTGGCTGGAAAGAAGATAAGGAAGTTGACTTTGTGATTTAGACGTTTCCTCCCTTCCAATGCAAAACCATACCCAGCAAATATCATTGTTATTAACCAAAAGATAACAAAGTAAACATCACCTCATATTTTCCTTTTTATACACGACAGAAAACCACTCCATATCTTATTCTTCAACTTCTTTCATTTCCCTTCATCCCTTCTCTCAAAGAACCAAGTCTAAGCTTCCAAGGATTAAATCTCCAAGCTTGTTCCTAGAATTTAGTAAGTGTTTGTTCGAAATCTAGTGTTTTTATACACTATCACGTTAGTTTCACCTTATTTACACATACTATTATGTGTTGAAAACTCTTAGGATAATATCCTTTCTAAAGAAGTTCATCAACCACATCCAAGTGTTTAGGATTGGAAATCTTCACACAATCTCTTCAAACAACCCACAAATCCACTCAAGATGAGTTCACACCCCCACATTTTCGAGTTTTTCATGTTTTAGGGGGGAGTAGGGGGGGGATACAAGTCAAAAATTTGTTTATCATACAAATACTTGCATGTTTCATATTTATGTTAAAGTATAAGCCATTATTTGCATAAGATGTGATTACTACTAGTTTTTGTACATATATTTGTGATAGATTAGTTTTCAAATGCAAAACTAGCAAAAACAAAAGATGAACTATGTTATAAAAATCGTGAGAAAAATTATGATTTGTAAAACTATAAGGTTTTTGGAAACTTTTTTTTTCTTTCCCAAATATAGCTTTTCTAACAAAAAGTAGTACATTCTAGTTATTTCACTATATTGTGGGTTACAACCCAAAAAAATATGATGTTTGATCTTACATTTTGAAACTAGATAAGATAATTACTATGTATTTATATAAATGATTATATAAATGTTCTTGTCAAACAAACATGATAAACTATAATCGGTATAGTTTGGGAGACACAAGACTACTTTATCATTTTAGAAGAAACATATAATTATTTAAAGGTATAATTATTTCAATTACAAGAAAACGAATTTTCAGCACAATAGATGTAAACCGGTTGATACTGGTTGTGAGACATTTAGCTTCACCGTACCTACCCGAGTACACAACTAAGACCTTCATCATAAGTAGAGTCTCTTGTTGGGTGACAACCCCACACCTCAGCTGTTACCTATAGTTAGACCGGCCAGTCTAAGGTGACAAATGTAGTAACAGTTCTGACGCCAGAAGTGTTGGATTAGTGTCTAAGCCCGTAACTATATTTGGTATGTACTTGACCCGGTTGTGCATGGTCCTTTTGGGTTGCCTTCACCAAAGCAACTTGACAAGGTAATATGATGAGAGAGAGAGAGAGAGGATATCATGATTTATTAATATGTTATAAGATTAATATATTAAAGGAGAAATCATATTATTTAATTAATATTAGTCACAAATTAATCAGGAATTAATTTGGTGACTAAAAGAGATTAATTAAATAAAGGGGCATAAACTGTCAAATGTGTGATAGTTGAGTTTTGGGCTGGGAAACCTAATTGCCTAAGGGGGAACGAAATTATGATGAGGAATCATCATATTTTCATCAAAGGCCCTATTCCAGAAGGTTCCTTGGGCTGCTTGGTGGCTAAGTTGTCCATTAGGGTTTAGACTGAAACCCTAGCAGCCTACAGTATAAATAGAGAGCTCCACTTGCAATTTTCGGCTACTTGATCTCTAAAGAAACCCTAGGCTGAAAATTAGCATCCTCCCTCCTCTGTCATAGTTTCCTTCTTGCTTGTGGTGTTTGTAAGCCATTAGAGGAGTTACACTTGTGACTCTAAGCTCCAAGAGAAGAAGATTCAAGCGACTATTGAAAAGGTAAACATGTAGATATGGTTCTATATGTTAATTTTGAAATATGTATGCTAGCTTATGGTTTATAAGTCTTGGATACATTGCATGTACAATAGAGAAACCTAAATACAAGCATTAGGGTTTGTATGAGCACATATAATAGTTCTTATGCATAAATCTCATCAGTGGTATCAGAGCCTTGATTGGTTTCTGTTGTATGTGATGCTATGATCGATCATTTGCTGAAAATAAGTTTTCTGCCCTCTGCCCGAACAGACTCAGCGAGTCACTATCTGGACTCGGCAAGTCTGCCCAACTCGGCGAGTCCAGGTAGTGACTCGGTGAGTCCGGGCCCTAAACACAGGGAGTTTCGGGATTTTTAGCTGTTTTGATAAAGGATAATTGCCTAATCTGTTTTTAACTGATAAAATTCGAGCTTTTATTGTTATTAAAAGATTATCCTTGCCAAAACACATGATAATTACCAATTGATTAGATAACACATTCCTTATATGATTAAAATTGATTATTTGAATTAATTGGGTAACTTATCTTGCAAGAAAACAGATTAGGTCAAATATAGATAATCACTAAATTAATTGTGTGATTTATATTATTTGTTATTTGATCCCTTGTGTTTTGAAAAGTTCAAAAACTTGCCCTCAAGTTTTGAAATTTAATTTTTGATTAAAAGTTTAATTTTGAGAAATTTTAAATTTCAACCCTTAGATTTTTACAAGTTTAAAAATCAACCTTATACATATTTATGACAAGATTTATATATATATATATATATATATATATATATATATATATATATATATATATATATATATATATATATATATATATATATGTGTGTGTGTGTGTGTGTGTGTGTGTGTGTATAAGAATAAGCTAGTCTTATCGCTAGTAGGCCTCATTCATGATGCCGGTCTATAAGGGGGTATAAATTTGCTGCCTATAAAATGGCGCTTAATGGGTGTTCACTCACATCCACTGCTTCCTTGATTGGTGGAGGGTCGTTAGCCGAACGGATAGGATAAGGCATTTAATCCTCATAATAAGTATCATGAATATTGAAAAGTGACTACAATGTTTTTACAAATTCCCAATCTTAGTTACTTTAGGGTAAAATGTGAAGATGATGCTATTCCATGGAATTACACTTTGTACCCTTGTCAAACATTTGTAGAGTGTGTGTGGTTAACCCACACACTAATTTGGGATTGACATTAGTGGCGAAGGGTGGCTCGATGTTTATCATAGATCATTGGAGCGTGCGTGGTTAACTGGCACATTGATTAGGTGATAGAGACATTAAGTGCACCATGTTGATTCCCATGGTTATTCACAACTTTTTTGTGATCCTCGGTATCCCAGTCGCAAAATTGAAGTGCATATCGACATTTAAACATGCCATTGAAAAGTTCAATGAATCTCAAAAGATCTAGGAGTTTTCAAATACATTTAAAACTTAATCTCTTTTTCGTTTTTCATTGTGAAAATTAGTGAATCGTCATTCACTTACCTTCAAATTGTTTAGTTTTAGAGTATGGCATCCCTTTATAAGTTGTAAATAATGTTGTTGGATCCTAGCCCTAATTTCTCATTTGGGTGTTTAATTGGGGATTCATTTGTAATCAAATTTTGTTCCTTTCTATTTCAGATGTCTAACGCAAACGCAAACAACAACACTTCTGGGTCATTCTCACTGATGAACCTATGTCAAAAGGTGACATTTGATGGTTCAAACTTCAACGAGTGGATGAGATACATTCGTATGATCACTCACTATGAGGACAAAGAATATGTCCTCGATGAGAAGCTCGAAAAGATCAACCCAGATACTGCTACTCCTAAAGAGTTGGCCGCCTTTGAGGCCCATGAGCGTCATGCTACGAAAGTTCATTGCGTTATGCTGGACACTATGAACCTTGAACTCCAAAATTCCTATCAGGACATGTATCCATATGAGATGCATCAAGATTTGCTAGACAGGTACCACCAAAGCGCGAGGCAAGAGCGCTATGAGATCATTACTAACATGATCACCGCTAAGATGGGGAGTGGAGAATCCCTAACCTCACATTTGAAGAAAATGCAGAGGTATGTTGATCGTCTTCTCAAACTTAATATTAAGTTTGATGAGGATTTGGCCATCGACATCATCCTCCACTCCTTGCCTTCCTGTTACAACCAGTTCAGAATGACCTACCACATGAATAAGGAAGAGGTCACCTTAAGCAAACTTCAAGGGCTCCTGAGGACTGCTGAGAGCAACCTCAAGGACAAATCTGTTGCATCATCCTTTACTATGGCTTCTTTTGTGTTGGCAATTGGCCAAGGAAAGAGTAAGAAGAGGAAAGATCCTTCCAAGAGCCACCAAAAGGGTAAGACCCATGATAGATCCTCTTGTAGTGGGACCAAAGCAGGTTCTGTTAAACCCTATTCTGACCCCAAGGAAGTAGAGTGCTTCCTTTTCCACGAGAAGGGCCACTGGAAACGAAGTTGCCCTAAATATCTGCAAGATATTAAGGATGGGAAGATAAAGCCCACCTTTGCAGGTATGTATTTAATTAAATCTAATAACTCATCACTTGCTACTTCATGGGTCCTTGATACTGGATGTGGTTTCCACATTTGTTCTGATTTGCAGGGGCTAAGCGAAAGTAGGGAAGTGGAGCATAGGAGGATAAACTTGATAATGGGAAAAAAAGATCATCACCAGTAACCAAGATCGGAGTTTATTCCTTAGTGTTGAGTAGTGGGTTAAAGTTAGATTTAAATAATTGTTGCTATTTGCCAGATATGACAAGAAACATCATTTCTTTTCATGGATTATATAAACAAGGTTTCATATATTCATTTGATAAGAGTAATGGTTCTATTAATGTTTATTTGAATGGTGTTTTTTTTATTTCAATGCATCACCTTGTAATGGGATTTATGAATCTGTGTTAATTGATGATAATTTAGAAAATGATGTGTTGAATATTGATTCGTCCAATAGTTTGGACAAAGCATGCTTGTGGAATTGTCGCCTTGGCCATGTAAACAAGAAACGCATAGCCCAACTCCAAAAGGATGGAGTCTTGGAGTCATTCGACCTTAGGGACGATGATTTGTGTGAGTCTTGTTTGCTTGGGAAGATAACCAAGTCACCCTTTACTGGTTCTTGTGAAAGGGGTGAGGGTTTATTAGATCTCATACATACAGATGTATGTGGACCCTTTAGATCCACCACAAGTGTCACACCCCCAAACCAGAACGGCGGAAACGTTCGGGGGCGGAGGACGTCATATTCAGCATCATAACAGTTCATAGAAAGGAAAATACACACCACCATATATAATAAAGTTTCCAAAATGTTTACATAATTGTATTCGTTACATGTTCAAAAGTTAAATACATAAACATCTTTCAAAAGAAGTAATTGACGTCAGCACGTTAATCCCCAAAAGTTGATTTCCAAATCTGCTTAGCGGTTCCCTGAGAATACAAGTTATTTCAAAGAAAAAGTGTCAACAATTAAGTTGGTGAGTTCATGAGTAGTGTTTTGAGAAAATGTACGCCATTCGAAAGTTCGTGTATGTTTTCCAGAAAACGCAGTATTTCAAATGTAAAGAGTTATGATTCGTTGTGTTGAAAATGAATGTATTAGATCCAGAAAATCCCATATTTTCCCTAATAGTTGAGATATGAATTGTTGTGTTTTCCAAGAAAAACCCTTATTTTCTTATAAATGTATGAAATGCATATGGATGTTCGTGTTATAAGTTGTAAATAATTGCACCAGGAAAATCCCTTATTTTCCTATTAGTTGTTTGGTTTGTATACAGGAAAAACCCTTATTTTCCTGACATAACTGGCAGTCTCCAAGACCGAAAATCGCAAGCAACCGACGTGCTAAAAGTTGTATCATAGCTTTACATTGTAAAGCTATACGAAGATCGCACTTGTTAGATGAAGAATAGTTTTAATAACTACTCGTTCATAAAAGCATAATACCATAATAATTGTATATCCGGTGAGTTTTATAACCATACTAAACATAATATGCCTATAGCGACGTTCTTCAGGCGTCGTAGCGTTATGACAATTGTCACCCCAAAAGACGGACTGTAGTTAACAGTCAGAGCGCGAGATCATGACTTCCGGTATAGATCTATACACATTTGACACGTTCTCCGAATGGGAGACTCTGGTTATAGACAGGACTTAAAGCGATACCTTTTAGCAAAAAGGTAGTATTTGAAGATGTACACGTCTCACGGATTCTCAACTAAGTCTGTATTAAAATAGTAGTTTTGTATGCAAAGTTTATCCTTTTTCACAATGTTTGACAAAGCATAAATCATAAGTTCTTTGAATGCATAAAAATGGTTTAGCAAAGATGGTTACCCTTGATATAATGTATTTGTATGTATACGTATAAATAAAACATATTTCTATTTATAAACATATTGTATCCCAAGAGGGTAAAGTTGTGTTGTGAGGTGTTTTGCATGATAATGAATTCATAAGATAGTTAAAACAACAATATGAAAAGTATATAAAAAGATCGATGTTTCACACGATTTTAGTCGTGTGTTTACTTGTATTCCCCCTTAAAAGAGTATAAAAAGCATTTAAAAACATATTTAAAGTGTGTTTGCAGGGGTATGAACTCACTTGGAAGTTTGAAGATAGCGAGATGGAAAACCGGGCAGAGTTTCGTCTCGGGAAACAGATTTTTCTCGGGATTCTCGGAAATCTCGGGAGTAATATCGACCCTCGGTACTTGAGCAAAAAGACCAGAGCTTCGGGGTAGTGCGGGCACGGAAAACGAGGCAAAACGTAAGATAATAGAGAGAGAATGAGCAAAATTTCCAGAAACCCTCGCATCCCTTTTATAGGGGCTGAGAGGCCTCGGTATGCGGGGCGTACGCTTGTATGCAGCGCGTACTCGTGCGTCACCCGTGACCGAGTCCTCGACTGCCTCGGCTTCGGATGGGACGGAAAGGTGGGTAGCTCGCATAGGGGCGACATGGATGGTCCGAGACCAAGGCCCTCGCGTACGCGGGGCGTACTGGGTTACGCAGTGCGTACCTCGGATGAGGACGCTAGCTCTTCCTTCGGATATTACCGGATTTTTGAATTAAATTTATATATAATTTATTTAATATACTTCAAAAAATAATATCTTCTTCATACGAACTCCGTTTTCGATGGTCTTTGTATCCCCATGTAGGTGAGACTATGCTCTACAACTTTCGTTTAGACTCCGATGGCAAATAATGAAATTATTTTTATTATTTATTTATTAAAATGACGTGATTAAGGAATTTCTTTAAAAATTCATAACTTCTTTATCTGACGTCGGTTTTTGCCAGACTTTTTACTGCTGAAATACCAATGTCGTGACCTTCGATTCTCGTTTAGGTCATTCCGACCAAAAGTCGTTCGATCTCCGATTCGAGTTTTTACGTAACTTCGTATTGTCGGTTTTTGTCGTAAAACATAGAATGGTCATAACTTCTTCGTTATAACTCGGATTTTAGTGTTCTTTATATGCTTGGAAACCTTAAGACGATATCTATTACATAGCATACTCCAGACAGAGCCTTTGAATACTTTATTTTTCGATGATATTCTAATTACTTTTTCAAAGAGGTTACAAGACTCGAATTTCAAGGACCTGAAATGACGGGTTGTTACATCATCCCCCGTTAGAGGGAATTTCGTCCCAAAATTAGAGTTCATGCTACGGATAGAAGTTTTATTTGCTCCTCATGTTCTTAATTGAACTCGGTTCCTCGCTTGGCATTCCAGCAAACCTTTCACTATCGGGATACGACTTTGCTTCCTTCGTTTAACTTCACTGGCATGATAACCCTTCTTGGTGGAACGTATGTTGAATGTTTTTGTGGACTGTGAGAGTAGTACATCTTGTATCCTACAAGTAGTGTCTCCAGATCTTCGAAGTAATTACCGATGCTCCTGACTCAAGATCATGTGTTGTATAGTTAAATTCCTGTGTCCTAATTTGTCTTGAGGTATACCTTTCCTTTTGCATGAGAACACAACTAATTCATACTGATTATGATGTCAAAATCTTGGAAGTGGATTAGATGCCATGAAGATCTAAAAGAAAGTATAATTACTCTCGAAATAAGGAAAAAGGATGGATATTTTTGTTCTATTTGTCTCTCTTGAACCAATCGACAGAAAGGGGCATGTGTTGCGCTTCTATGTTTATTTGTATGGTAGCACGATCACTCGTAGTCTTAGGCAGTCTCCGTCCTGAAGTTCATATTCGAAATTCATACATGGTTCAACGATCATAATCTTGTGTATACGAGTTGTATATAATTCAGATTGAAAAGGTAGTCGAATAACTGATTCTTCTTTAAGCTCACATCCCATCGAGGAAAAAGAAGTTAAAGTGGAATCGTCAATTCTAAACCTGCAGAACCTTGATTATATATCATCTCTACGTATACATTCATCAATGACAGATCAACTGTATGGATCTTTGGATTTGAACTTGACGTACTGTACGAGTGGCACTTTAGGGGTTTCTTTAGAAAGGAAAAGAATTATGAGGTACTCCATTCATGAGTAATTGGTGCTCTGATATGACGGCTTCGCTGGAAAGGTGATTTCGAAGAAAGGGGTGTACGTATGAAACGGTTTTTGTGAGAATCAAATTGAATCAAGTCGTATGATAATGTTGCAATCATAAGGAAACTTAAAGACATTAGATTTGAACATAAGACGTTTACAGACAAAACACAACCATGCTGTTGTCAATAGAGTTACAGTACTTTAGACTACTATAAGACTATTGCTACGAATGAGGTATACTACAAAGGCAAGTATACGCAGGATGAGTATCCCTATACTGACGGGATCCCGCAAAAGACAAGGCTCTGGTTGCACTAGTTTTGGATGGTTTATAAGTCTGTTACAACGAAACGTCTAAATTACATTAATATAGGTTCGGAGTAGGTTCTCCTGCAACTGTGGTCCTGAGAATCCTACCGTCTATGCCAGAATTCTTTGTGATAGGGCAATCCTTCTTGAGGTGCCCTTATATCCTCGCCTTGGCGGCATGACTGGCTAGTGCTAGCCTCAGTGGCGGGAGTGAGGTGTTTAGCCAGTGTTAAGTGGACACGAGTGCCTTTCTCAATACCCCACCTTGGAAATTGCTTCCTAAGGCGTTCTGCAGGAGTTGCCACTTGTTTCTTTATGAATCTAGATCCTAATGTTCGTGTTTCAGCGGACCTTCATTACTCTGCCTATCACTTCGATTGATCGGAATCGTGTGGTTTTGGGTTTAATTACTTACGTTCTTCTAAATGTTAGCATATTCACTCGATGCATTAGGGTAGCTACGTTTTGAAGTTCATGGTTGAATTCACTACTAGTTTTTGGGCTTGGATTTGACTTGTTGCATGCGTGGTATTTCTAAATGATTTGTTGGGGGATACTACGGGAAGGTTGTAAAGATTCCTCATATGAGTACTTCGGGGTTTTGAAACTAGAAACCAATTGGGGTTTGTTTGGGGTTTGTCGTTATAAATCGATCAAGTTTCGTTTGTCGATGGTTAAAGTGAAAGGGTATTTTATAACACAGGGAACTGGTTTGGGTAGGGCCACACCAATCCACTTCGAATGCCAATGCCGGTACTTCTCATTGTAAGACGTTCGTTAGTGGTATAGGGCATTCTACGTATGTGTTTTCAGTGCTTTTTAGTCTATCTCTATTATTACTACTATGAAAGTTTTGTTTAATGATTAGGGTGTTTGTTCGAGTAGATTTTTAAACTTGTGACTCACGGAACTCTTCTGCGTTCCTACTATCAAATAGAACGTATGCAATTAAGTTATCAAGGAGAAATGTACCCAGAATAACCGTGGGGTCTGCAATAGCCTCCTCTTGGCCCATTGCGAATACTTGGCCTTCTCCACCAGCATTCATGATGCTTGACTCTAGGCAGTCCCTTCGGAAGTGTCCCGTTACTCTGCACTTATAACAAGCATGGCCTACTCCTACATTTGTGGCTAGAGTAGTTAGTTGGGCTAGGTCTCTGCAGTAGCGAACGGTGTGTCCCTTTCTATTACAACTAACGCAATGCAATTCACGGCAGGGTCCGTGATGATGAAAGTTGCATCGGTTGCACTTAGGCCGGTTGCCGTTGTACGACTTTTTGGGTGTAGGGGTATGGTTTGTTGATTGCTTTTTGGCGTTTCTTTGAGTTGATTTGCCTCCCCTCTTGCTTCAGGGTTTTCGTTTCATGTTCTTGTGTTCGCACCTTGCGGTATTCTTGTAGGTAGCTACTGGTAGGTGACTTCGATTGTTTCTTTGATTAGGATTTTTGATATCGTTTCCTTCCCTGCTTGAGTTGACAGAGTTATTGTATGCTATAATGGCTGCCACTGTGGCTATAACTGTAGCTTGCAAAATGGCGGTGTCCAATTTTAGGAATGGGGTTGCGTTGGTAAGTTGATTATTTCCGGCCCTTGCTGCGCCGCTAAAGTTTGCTTGAGACAGTGCAACTGTTACTGCCGCAGCGATAGCAGATTGCACTATGTTGGGGTCATATTGAGGAGGTGGTGGTGGGGTTGCGTTTCTACGTGCTGATCTACGAGGGCACATTGTTCTGATAAGGAAATAACATGAAAACTATAAGTTTTAATGATTCGAAAGTCGCGCATTAGTGATTTGCTATATCTGAAGTTTGGCTCACCCCTGAATAGGGTTTTGAGTTCGTCTCATGAGGAGAGTAGATAAACTCATAAATTTGAGGGGTATGCAAAGAGTTTAATAAAGGAAATACATCATATATTATAAAACATGGTGCGTTACATTTTGTAGTTAGGAAAAATTTGACCTATCTAATGGTCTCCGATTACAAGGTTAAGAAAAGTAAGGGCTTTATCCGAGGTCTTATGGTATGAAAAACTTTTGGAAGTCAGACGGGTTTTATTTGTTACGCGAGTTGGCTACATGGGCCTTAGATTCTGCCAACTGACGCTCCATCTCGAGCATACGTAGATCATGTCTTGCCTGGCTTGCCCGAAGTTCTATCACATCGGTTTGAGTTGTTGTTAGCTCTCTCTGCAATGCTTCATTTCGATTTACGATCCTCCCGTGAGCTAATCCTAACTGTCGGATGCGAACTGTGATGACTCCAGTGTTCGCATCATTTTCCTCAGTTCGATGGATGGTCATCTGTCCTTGCTCACCAATGCGAGAAATCCGACGAACCAATATAGGAAGGGCTCTGTCTGCTGAGCCTCCCTCGCTTAGGTTGTAGATTCTTCGGTCTCCGTTGAATGGGAGAGGTTGATCCTGTTCGCGGCTCCACCTATCCAGGTAAGTTGCCCAAAGGGGCGTCGAGCCATGAAATTCCGGTCGAGGATTAGGATTTTGAGTTGGACCCGTTAAGGGTAGGTTTATTGTTCTCTGGATCTGAGTCTGATTCTTCTTGCATTCCTTCTTCAGGATCATTCACTATCCCTTCTCCGTTACCTTGGTTGGGGTAGTAGGGGTCACCGGGGTGATGGAATCCAGCCATTTGAGTCTATACGAGAATAGGGTTAAGAATTGACTATAAGCTAAAGCACTTGGGGTTTACACTTAAGTTTAATGGTTGAAGGCACTCGAATACTCCCTTAGTATTCTTTAACGATATGCTTTTGGTAAGTTGTAAATTTGTTGTCCATTGCAGACACTCCTTGGCATACGTTAGTCGGCTCTTGGACAAATATAGTTGATCAGGCTATATTCTTCCCAGTTCCGATTACATGTCCCAAGGCATACCTGCACTGCACAACTTATTTATAATACTTCTATATTGTTTTTATTATGATACTGACCATGTTTATTAATATGAAATGAATGCATGCCCACTTTACAAAAACTAAATACATTTAATTTTAAAAGTATGACTCTTACTCAGAGTGTTTTTGCCCAGTTGTGTTTATAGTTGTATACCAAAATGGTTTTGATATAATTAATTCACTATAAACAATGCTCTGATACCAATCTGTCACACCCCCAAACCAAAACGGCGGAAACGTTCGGGGGCGGAGGACGTCATATTCAGTATCATAACAGTTCATAGAAAGGAAAGTACACACCACCATATATAATAAAGTTTCCAAAATGTTTACATAATTGTATTCGTTACATGTTCAAAAGTTAAATACATAAACATCTTTCAAAAGAAGTAATTAACGTCAGCACGTTAATCCCCAAAAGTTGATTTCCAAATCTGCTTAGCGGTTCCCTGAGAATACAAGTTATTTCAAAGAAAAAGTGTCAACAATTAAGTTGGTGAGTTCATGAGTAGTGTTTTGAGAAAATGTACGCCATTCGAAAGTTCGTGTATGTTTTCCAGAAAACCAAGTATTTCAAATGTAAAGAGTTATGATTCGTTGTGTTGAAAATGAATGTATTAGATCCAGAAAATCCCATATTTTCCCTAATAGTTGAGATATGAATTGTTGTGTTTTCCAAGAAAAACCCTTATTTTCTTATAAAAGTATGAAATGCATATGGATGTTCGTGTTATAAGTTGTAAATAATTGCACCAGGAAAATCCATTATTTTCCTATTAGTTGTTTGGTTTGTATACAGGAAAAACCCTTATTTTCTTGACATAACTGGCAGTCTCCAAGACCGAAAATCGCAAGCAACCGACGTGTTAAAAGTTGTGTCATAGCTTTACATAGTAAAGCTATACGAAGATTGCACTTGTTAGATGAAGAATAGTTTTAATAGCTACTCGTTCATAAAAGCATAATACCATAATAATTGTATATCTGGTGAGTTTTATAACCATACTAAACATAATATGCCTGTAGCGACGTTCTTCAGGCGTCGTAGCGTTATGACAATGGTCACCCCAAAGACGGACTGTAGCTAACAGTCAGGGCGCGGGATCATGACTTCCCGTATAGATCTATACACATTTGACACATTCTCCGAACGGGAGACTCTGGTTATAGACAGGACTTAAAGCGATACCTTTTAGCAAAAAGGTAGTATTTGAAGATGTACATGTTTCACGGATTGTCAACTAAGTCTGTATTAAAGTAGTAGTTTTGTATGCAAAGTTTATCCTTTTTCACAATGTTTGATAAAGCATAAATCATAAGTTTTATGAATGCATAAAATGGTTTAGCAAAGATGGTTACCCTTGATATAATGTATTTGTATGTATACATATAAATAAAACATATTTCTATTTATAAACATATTGTATCCCAAGAGGGTAAAGTTGTGTTGTGAGGTGTTTTGCATGATAATGACTTCATAAGATAGTTAAAACAACAGTATGAAAAGTATATAAAAAGATCGATGTTTCACACGATTTTAGTCGTGTGTTTACTTGTATTCCCCCCCCCCCCCTAAAAGAGTATAAAAAGCATTTAAAAACGTATTTAAATTGTGTTTGCAGGGGTATGAACTCACTTGGAAGTTTGAAGATAGCGAGATGGAAAACCGGGTAGAGTTTCGTCTCGGGAAACGGATTATTCTCGGGATTCTTAGGAATCTCGGGAGTAATATCGACCCCCGGGAATTGAGCAAAAAGACCAGAGCTTCGGGGTAGTGCGGGCACGGAAAACGAGGCAAAATGCAAGAAAATAGAGAGAGAATGAGAAAAATTTCCGGAAACCCTCGCATCCCTTTTATAGGGGCTGAGAGGCCTCGGTACGCGGGGCGTACGCTCGTACGCAGCGCGTACTCGTGCGTCACCCGTGACCGAGTCCTCGACTGCCTCGGCTTCGGATGGGACGGAAAGGTGGGTAGCTCGCATAGGGGCGACGTGGACGGTCCGAGACCAAGGCCCTTGCGTACGCGGGGCGTACTGGGTTACGCGGCGCGTACCTCGGATGAGGACGCTGACTTTTCCTTCGGATATTACCAGATTTTTGAATTAAATTTATATATAATTTATTTAATAAACTTCAAAAAATCATATCTTCTTCATACAAACTCCGTTTTCGATGGTCTTTATATCCCCGTGTAGGTGAGACTATGCTCTACAACTTTCGTTTCGACTCCGATGGCAAATTATGAAATTATTTTTGTTATTTATTTATTAAAATGACGTGATTAAGGAATTTCTTTAAAAATTCATAACTTCTTTATCTGACGTCTGTTTTTGCCAGACTTTTTACCGCTGAAATACCAATGTCGAGACCTTCGATTCTCGTTTAGGTCATTCCGGCCAAAAGTCGCTTGATCTCTGATTCGAGTTTTTACGTAACTTCGTATTGCCGGTTTTTGTCGTAAAACTTAGAATGGTCATAACTTCTTCGTTATAACTCGGATTTTAGTGTTCTTTATATGCTTGGAAACCTTAAAATGATATCTATTACATAGCGTACTCCAAACAGAGCCTTTGAATACTTCATTTTTCAATGATATTTTAATTACTTTTTCAAAGAGGTTACAAGACTCGAATTTCAAGGACCTGAAATGACAGGTTGTTACAACAAAGGACACTTGTCGCTTCTACTTGACTTTTACAGATGATTATAGAATATATGGATATATCTACTTAATCAAGAATAAGTCAGAAATCTTTGAAAAGTTCAAAGAGTTTAAGAATGAAGTGGAGAATCAGCTGGGCATGAAAATCAAGATGCTTCGATCTGATTGAGGAGGAAAGTACCTAAGTCTTGAGTTTCACGACTATCTAAAGGAATGCAGAATTGTTTCGTAATTGACGCCTCCTAGAACGCCACAATTGAATGGTGTGGATGAGAGACATAATCGGACCTTGTTTGACATGGTTCGTTCTATGATGAGTCGAGCTTCGTTACCAATAGCTTTCTAGGGGTACGCCTTAGAGACGGTCGTCCATATCCTTAACTTAGTTCCCACCAAGAAGGTTGCCAAAACACCTCACGAGATGTGGACAGAGAAAGCTCCCTTGTTGGCACATATCAAGGTTTGGGGTTGTGAAGCTTTCATAAGACGAGAGACTCACAACAAGCTAGAACCTCATAGTGAGAAGTGTTATTTCATCGGTTATCCAAAGAAGTCTTTTGGCTATCTCTTCTATAGACCAATTGACAATGTTGTCTTTGTTGCTAGAAGAGGGGTTTTCAGAGAAAGAGAACTCATAAGTCAAGGAAACAGTGGGAGTCAGATTGACCTTGAAGAGCTTCAAGAGTTTGGCGATGAAGGAACCTCTGACACTGGCGTTCAACCTGAGGAGGAAGCTCATGTTGAACCAATTGACCAGTCCTTACCTCTTATACGATCTAGTTGTTGGGTTTTGAGCAATCTAACACTTCCTAAGTGTGCATGCAACCCTAATAAACCTTGGATCTATGTTTGTCTAAATACATGCAAAATAATAATTTTCCAAGGTTTATAACCTATCTAACATGGCATGGGGAACATTTCAACATAAAAGAGTTAGAAGAGATTACATACCTTTGTTGTGTTGGGTTCTTAGGAGTTTGAGGGCCAAGCACCAATAGTGTGAATGCCTCAAATGGAATCACAAACACCACAAACTCTTGGAAAACTTTGAGAGAGTATACACACTCTTGTATTTTCGGCCACACACATGCACACACACACTAGAACACTAGCTTTCTCTTAGGCTATCTTAGGCTCTCTTTCATGCTCCATAAGCATGCTTATATAGTATGCATGGTTAGGGTGAAACCCTAATAACCCATGTCTTTTCCTATTCCAAGGATCCATGGGTTAAAAGCTCCATGGATCATCCATGGACTTCCACATAAGCCTAGCCCATTAACAAATGAGTATTAGCCCACACTATATAAAACAAATAGCCCATAATTTAATTAGTATTCCTTTTAATCTCTAAATTAATCCATAATTAATTTAAGACTAAAACTAATTAAATAACGTAACTTCATATTAATATATTATAACTCATAATATATTAATAAACATATGTGTATAACTCTCATAAAATTATCCATAATAGTTTGGATGAGATGCAACCCAAATGGACCATGCCGGTCGGGTCAAGTATATACCAAATAAGTTATGGACTTAGACACCTTATCCAACAGACTCCCACTTGGATAAGTCTAATAACTATATTTGCCTATAACTTCAGGAACCAACCAACAATCGTAGCTCTCGAAAACTCCCTCGAACAATGAAGACTCTGTCGAACTATGAAGCGCCATTTTAGATAAGTGATCACATAATCCTCTGTTCTCATGATATCAGCCGGAAAAACACATGGAACTATGTCTTGCTTATTGTCTAGCAGTTGTTTCTCGATTATCCGATTTGTTTGACGAAGAACTTCACTGAACACATCGGTTTAGTTCTGACCAGGCCTGGTATATGGGTCAACACAAAATCATCGAGGGGCCCGGATATCGCTTCTATTTCTAGAAGGAACAGATAAACTTCGACTGATATGCTTGTTCTACTACTTATTGAATTGTACACAAAGGCACGTTTTATAACATCAAGTTACTGATGCGTTTACGTGCAATCAATGCACAACCAACTCATAGGTAACAACTCATATCTCTAGGTTTAAAGATTTATATGATGTTATCGTCTCACGATCACTCGAGATAAATTCCATGAAGTGATACAAGTGAGCGTGGGTTTATACCAATACTCATAACTTATGAGTACTCATGAATGTTGCAGCAACCATTTCCATGCCTAAACACCTTTAAGGCATCTACAAACCCAATTCATGACAATCTTGATTCATACCTACTTCCGACGTATGATCGATTGTGGAGGTTTGAACAAATTAATTATTCTGGAAGTCAAAACATGCAAAACTGAAACAATAGTAAATAATTGACAATGATAGTAACACTTTACTCATAAATAAATCACAAATTTTATTCATCATCAAACGTCGATTACATTTTACAAGTTTCAGGAAAACTATCTAATCTGTAAAACTAATATCGTCCCTCAGCCCGATGCGTCTCGCATGCTGAAAATGCTTAACCCTCGTCAGTCCCTTCGTAAGGGGATCTGCAGGATTCTCATCTGACGATATCCTCCTTGTCACAAGGAGTCCTTCTTCAATCTTGTGCCTTATGAAGTGATATTTTCTGTCAATGTGTCGGGATCTGCCATGATCTCTTGGTTCCTTGGCTAAGATAACCGCAGCATTGTTGTCACAGAAAATTTCTATAGGCTCCTTAATAGCTGGCACAACTCCAAGGTCTCCGATGAAGTTCTTTAGCCATATCGCCTCCTTCGCTGCTTCACTCGCTGCTATATACTCTGATTCACAAGTCGAATCAGCCACCGTCTCCTGCTTGGAACTCTTCCAAGAAATTGCCCCTCCATTTAAGGTAAAGATCCAGCCCGACTGAGAGCGGAAATTATCCTTATCAGTCTGAAAACCAGCATCACTATACCCTAATATTCTCAAGTCATCACTGCCACCAAGGGTAAGGACCCAATCCTTAGTCCTCCGCAGGTACTTGAGAATGTTCTTTACCGCGGTCCAATGAGCCTTGCCAGGGTTCCCCTGATACCTGCTGACCATGCTCAAAGCAAATGCCACATCAGGACGGGTACAAGTCATAGCATACATGATCGAGCCAACTGCGGAAGCATATGGTAATTGGCTCATCTCAGCTATCTCAGCCTCTGTACTCGGACTCTGAGTCTTACTCAGTTTGGTATTGCTTTGGATCGGTAAATCTCCTTTCTTGGAATTCTCCATGTTGAACCTTTTCAACACCTTATCCAAGTAGATACTCTGACTAAGTCCAATTAGTCTCCTACTCCTTTCTCTTAATATCCTTATCCCTAGGATATAGGTAGCCTCCCCTAGGTCCTTCATAGCAAAGCACTTCCCAAGCCAGGACTTAACCTCCTGCAAGGTTGGGATGTCATTTTTTATGAGTAGTATGTCATCCACATACAGTACCAAGAAGCTAACTATACTCCCACTAGCTCTGACATACACGCAAGACTCATCTTCGCTTCTCAAGAAGCCAAACTCTTTTACCTTCTCATCAAAACAAAGATTCCAGCTACGAGATGCTTGTTTTAATCCATAAATGGATTTCTTAAGCTTGCATACTCTATTAGGGTACTCTGCATTGACAAAACCCTCTGGCTGATTCATGTACACATCCTCAGCCAACTTTCCATTAAGGAAAGCGGTTTTGACATCCATTTGCCATATTTCATAATCATGAAATGCTGCAATGGCTAACATAACCCTAATAGACTTAATCTTGGCCACCGGCGAGAAGGTTTCATCATAATCAATACCTTGAGTTTGAGTAAAACCCTTCGCAACCAGTCGAGCCTTATAAGTATGCACTTTTCCTTCCATGTCGGTCTTCTTTTTGAAGATCCATTTGCACCCGACTGTTTTACGGCCTGGTACATTGTCAACCAAGTTCCAAACTTGATTGTCATACATGGACTGTATCTCGCTGTCCATAGCCTCCTTCCATTTAGCAGACTCCGGGCCTGCCATGGCTTCCTTAACACTGCTAGGTTCATCCAAATTTACTAGTGTACTATCACTAATAAACGTATCACCTTCCGTAGTAATATGAAAACCATAATAAAACGAAGGTGTGTTCCTAACCCGTGTGGAACGTCTCGGAGGTACAGACTCGTCAGCTGGATCAACAGGAGTTTCTACCTCAGGTTGATTGCTAGTGTCTGAGGTTCCTTCACCAATTGATTCTTGAATTTCTTCAAGATCAATCTGCCTCCCACTGTCTCCTTGGCTTATAAATTCTTTCTCGCGAAAGATCCCTCTTCGTGCTACAAAGACCACATTCTCACTGGGTCTGTAAAAAAGGTAACCGAAGGATTTCTGTGGGTAGCCGATGAAAATACACCTTTCACTTCGGGGTTCAAGCTTATCATGAGTTTCACGCCTCACGAAGGCTTCGCAACCCCAAATTTTGATGTGGTCCAAATTGGGAACCTTCCCAGTCCACATCTCATGAGGTGTTTTGGTAACCTTCTTTGTAGGGACTAGATTAAGGATATGGGCGGCAGTCTCTAAGGCATACCCCCAAAAAGAGATTGGTAACGAAACTCGACTCATCATAGAGCGAACCATGTCCAACAAGGTACGATTACGCCTCTCAGCTACACCATTCAGCTGTGGTGTCCTGGGAGGAGTCAATTGTGAGACAATCCCACACTCCTTAAGATAGTCAAGGAACTCGGTACTAAGATACTCACCACCTCGATCGGATCGAAGCATCTTAATGTTCCTGCCCAATTGATTTTCTACTTCCTGTTTGAATTCCCTAAACCTTTCAAAGGTTTCGGACTTGTGTTTGATCAAGTAGACATACCCATATCTACTATAATCATCAATAAAAGTCACATAATACCGATTAGCGTCCCTTGTGGCGGTTTTGAATGGCCCACATACATCAGTATGTATTAGGTCCAACAAACCTTCACCCCTCTCACAAGTTCCAGTGAAGGGTGATTTTGTCATTTTTCCCAGTAGACAAGATTCACAACTATCATCTGATTTGAGGTCAAATGATTCCAAGACTCCACTCTTTTGGAGTTGGTCTATGCGTTTCTTGTTTACATGTCCAAGACGACAATGCCACAATGATGCTTTATCTAGGCTAGTAGAAGAATCAATATACAACACATTATTTCCTAAGTTGTCTACAATCGACACAGTTTCATACACGCCATCACAAGGTAATGCTTTAAAATAAAACACATTATTAAAGAAAGCATTAATACCACCACATTCATTATCAAACGAAAAGGTAAAACCTTGTTTGTACAAAGCATGAAAAGAAATAATATTCCTCGCCATTTCAGACGAGTATACACATTTATTCAAATCTAATTTTAACCCATTATTAAGCAACAAAGTATAAACTCCAATCTTGGAAACAGGTGAAGCCTTCCTATTCCCCATGATTAAGTTTATCTTCCCGTGCTCCACATCCTCACTTCTTCTTAGGCCCTGCAAATCAGAACATATGTGAATACCACATCCTGTATCAAGCACCCAAGAGTTAGAATATGTTGAGTAATTAGACAATATAGTGTAAATACCTGCATAGGTGGGTTTCACTTTCCCATCCTTTAGATCCTGCAAGTACTTAGGGCAGTTTCGCTTCCAGTGTGCCTTTTCATGGCAATAAAAGCATTCAGCATCCTTTGGAATGGCAGAAGGAGTGACAGAACCGTTCTTAGTCTTGGATGAGGAGCCTTCAAGAGACTTTCCCTTGGTACCCTTCGAAGGGTGCTTCCTCTTTTTCCCTTTGCCTTGCCCAATAGCTAAAACAGGGGTAGAAGTTGGAGTAGGAGTAGTAGAGGTAACAACCGCTTTACCCTTAAGACCGGTTTCAGCGGTCTTCAAGAGTCCTTGAAGCTTGCTGAGGGTAACTTCCTCCTTGTTCATATGATATGTCATTCGAAAATGATCATAACAAGAAGGCAAGGAGTGCAAAATGATGTCAATTGCTAACTCCTCGGGGATGTTAACATTCAGCTTCAGCAAACGGTCCACATACCTTTGCATCTTTTGCATGTGGCCCGTGACGGATTCACCGTCCTTCATGCGGGTAGTTATTATGGAGGAGATTATTTCATACCGCTCCTGACGAGCACTCTGATGGTACCTTTCCATCAAGTCTTGGTGCATCTCAAAAGGGTAGAAATCTTCATATGACTTTTGGAGCTCGGCTGTCATCGTGGCCATCATGATACATGCCACCTTAGTAGCATCTCTCTCATGAGTCCTGAATTCAGCGATCTCCTCAGGAGTAGCAGTAGACTCATCAAGTTCTTTTAACTCCTTATCGAGGACATATTCCTTGTCCTCGTAACGAGTAACCATCCTGATGTTCCTAATCCAATCCATGAAGTTGGAACCATCAAAGATGACCCTCCCACAAAGATTCATGAGAGAGAAAGAACCAGTTGGGTTAGAGCCTGAAGCATTAGTGTTGGAAGACATCTGAAAGAAGAAAGTAAGTTTAGATTAGATATTTAGGATCCTTAATAAGACACCCAAATGTAATATTAAGGCTAGGATCCAATCACAATATATTACACTTAGAAGAGGGATGCCGTAATCTAAGTAATAATATATTTGAAAGGTAGGCGAATGACGATTCACCAATTTCCACCATGAAAACGAAATGATTAATTAGGTTTAATTGGATTTGAAATTCCTAGATTCTTTTGAGATTCATTCAACTTTTCAATGGCATGTTTCAATCTCGATTGTGCCCTTCAAGTTTTGTGACTGGGATGCCGAGGATCACAAAACAAGGTGTGAATAACCATGCTAACTCACTTGGTACTCCTAATATTATCACCTAATCAATGTGCCGGTTAACCACACACGCTCCATTGATCTATGACAACATTAAGTTACCCTTCGTGATCCTTACTAGTCTAATTAGTGTGCCGGTTAACCACACACGCTCCACTAACGACTTGGTAAGGTACAAAGTGTGAATTCCATGGATTAGCACCATGTTCACATTTTCCTAAAATAACTAAGATTGGGAATTAAAAGAGTTTAGTTATTTTATAATATTCATTATACTTTTAATGAGGATTTAAAGTCGTTGTTCTACCCGTTCGGCTAACGACCCTCCACCGATCAAGCAAGCGGTGGGTGAGAGTATACACCCATTAAGTCGCCATTTTATAGGCAACAACCTTATACCCACCTTATAGACCGGCTTCGTGAATGAGGCCTACTAACGGTAAAACGACTTATTCTTATACATATATATAATAATTAACCATTAATGTTATAAATAGTATAAGGGTTGAATTTTAACTATTAAAACTCTAAGGTTTGGAATTAAAGTTTATTAAAGTGTGTGAAACTTTACAAATTCCAAAACTTGAGGACAAGTTTTGTAACTTTGCAAAACTCTTCATTTCATAACTTATGAATTAAAGGTTCATAAAATGAAGACTCTTCATTTTCATGTAACTTATGTGTTTTAAGTGTGTGTTAAATGAAAGTGACCTTTGGTAATCCATAACTTGAGGACAAATTATGGACTCCATTAAAACACATAAATGATTAAGAATTAATTCTAAACAATTCAGCAAATAATTCCTATCATTTTCTAAATTCATAAGAACATGAACATGATCATCAAAAATTCAAGAATTATATGAACACATAAAATCATGGATTTTTGATATATGCTATTGTAAATGGATTAGAACAACCATTACACCAACTAAAATAAGTTTTACAACACCAAAACAATTTAGGGTAATGTTTCCAGTCCATTTCCAGCAGCAAAAGTCGAGATTCTGCATTCTTTCGATCCTACTCGCCGAGTGCACGAACGGACTCGTCGAGTAGGTTGAAGTTTGCCTTGGACTCGGCGAGTCCCCCCAATGGACTCGGCGAGTCTAGCATGCAGACAGCAACGATTTCGACTTTTTTCACTATTTTGCATCAAGTATCAAACAAGCAAGCCTAGTCTCTGATACCACTGTTGGGTTTTGAGCAATCTAACACTTCCTAAGTGTGCATGCAACCCTAATAAACCTTGGATCTATGTTTGTCTAAATACATGCAAAATAATAATTTTCCAAGGTTTATAACCTATCTAACATGGCATGGGGAACATTTCAACATAAAAGAGTTAGAAGAGATTACATACCTTTGTTGTGTTGGGTTCTTAGGAGTTTGAGGGCCAAGCACCAATAGTGTGAATGCCTCAAATGGAATCACAAACACCACAAACTCTTGGAAAACTTTGAGAGAGTATACACACTCTTGTATTTTCGGCCACACACATGCACACACACACTAGAACACTAGCTTTCTCTTAGGCTATCTTAGGCTCTCTTTCATGCTCCATAAGCATGCTTATATAGTATGCATGGTTAGGGTGAAACCCTAATAACCCATGTCTTTTCCTATTCCAAGGATCCATGGGTTAAAAGCTCCATGGATCATCCATGGACTTCCACATAAGCCTAGCCCATTAACAAATGAGTATTAGCCCACACTATATAAAACAAATAGCCCATAATTTAATTAGTATTCCTTTTAATCTCTAAATTAATCCATAATTAATTTAAGACTAAAACTAATTAAATAACGTAACTTCATATTAATATATTATAACTCATAATATATTAATAAACATATGTGTATAACTCTCATAAAATTATCCATAATAGTTTGGATGAGATGCAACCCAAATGGACCATGCCGGTCGGGTCAAGTATATACCAAATAAGTTATGGACTTAGACACCTTATCCAACACTAGTAGGGTTGGTGTTCAACCCCAGTTTTATGGTTTTCATATTACTACTGAAGGGGATACGTTTATTAGTGATGAAACTGTAATAAATTTGGACGAACCTAGCAGCTACAAGGAAGCCTTGGCAGGTCCGGAGTCTACTAAATGGAAATAGGAAATGGACAGCAAGATTCAGTCCATGTACGGAAACCAAGTTTGGAATTTAGTTGACAATGTACCGGTTCGTAAAAAAGTCGGGTGCAAGTGGATCTTCATGAAGAAAAAGGACATGGATGGGAAAGTGCACACTTATAAAGCGCGATTGATTGCGAAGGGCTTTACTCAAACTCCGAAAGTTTACCATGATGAGACCTTCTCGCCAGTTGCTAAGATTAAGTCTATTAGGGTGATGCTTGGAATAGCTGCGTTTCATGACTATAAAATATGGCAGATGGACGTTAAAACCGCTTTCCTAAATGGGAAGTTGGCTGAGGATGTTTACATGAATCATCTAGAGGGTTTTGTCGAGGCGAAACATAAAAATTGAGTGGGAAATCTTGAGAAATCCATTTATGGATTGAAGCAAGCGTCTCGCAGATGGAATCCTTGTTTTAATGAGAAGGTCAAAGAGTTTGGCTTTCTACGAAACGAAGATGAGTCATGTGTATATTTCAAAGCCAGTGGGAGTATAGTGAGCTTCCTTATATTGTATGTCGAGGACATACTACTCATAGGAAACAACGTCCCACCCTTGCAGGAGGTCAAGTCCTAGCTTAGGAAATGTTTCACTATGAAGGACCTTGGAGAGGATACATATATTCTAGGAATAAGGATAGTGAGAAACAAAAGTAAGAGACTGCTAGGACTCAGTCAGGATACATACTTGGATAAGGTACTAAAGCGTTTTAGTATGGAAAATTCCAAGAAGGGGGAGTTGCCAATCCAAAGCAATACCAAGCTGAGTAAGACTCAGAGCCCGAGTACAGAGGCAGAGATAGCTGATATGAGCCGAGTACCTTACGCTTCTGTAGTTGGCTCTATCATGTACGTTATGACTTGTACTCGCCCTGATGTGGCCTTTGCTTTGAGCATGGTGAACACATATCATGGGAACCCAGGTAGAGCATATTGGATTGCAGTTAAGAATATTATTAAGTACCTTCGAAGGACCAAGGAATAATTTCTAGTCCTCGGTGGGACTGTCGACTTAAGGGTACGAGGGTATAGTGACGCTAGTTTTCAGATGGATTGGGACAATTACCGATTGCAGTCAGGCTGGGTCTTTACCCTAAACGGAGGAGCAGTGACTTGGAAAAATTCCAAGCAGGAGACGGTAGCTGATTCAACGTGTGAATTAGAGTATATTGCGGCTAGCGAAGCATCAAAGGAGGCTATGTGGTTGAAGAACTTCATTGGAGACCTTGGAGTTGCGACATCCATAAAGGAGCCCATGGAAATTTTCTGTGATAATGAAGGAGCGGTTGCCTTAAAAAAGGAACCAAGGGATCATGGTAGATCTCGACATATCGACAGAAAATGTCACTTTATTAGACATCAGGTAGAATTAGGACTCGTCGTTGTGAAGAGGGTATCGTCAGAAGATAACCCAACAGATCTGTTTACGAAGGGACTAAGTAGGGTCATGCATTTGTAGCACGCTAGGAGCGTTGGGCTAAAGGACGATATTAGTTTAGATTTGATAGGTAGGAAACTTGTAATAGATAATTTTGTATTCAACATTTGATGATTAAATAAAAGTGTGTGATTTATAAGAAAGGTTACTATCTTATGTTGATTATTTATCTATTGTTTCTATTTTGCATGTTTTGACTTCTTGAATAATAAGATTATTCTAACAGTCCACAATAGCTTATATGTTGGAAGTAGATATGAAAGAAGATTGTCATGAATTTGTTTGTAGATTTTCTAAAAGGTTTTAGACATAGCAAAGGTTTGCTACAAAGTTCATGACTGCTTATGAAATATGATTTGAGCATTGGAATAAACTCGCGATTGCAGGTATCACTAAATGAGAGTTATCACGAGTGATTGCAAGATGATAAAATCATATAATCTTTAAACCTAGAGATATGGTTATTGTTTACTAGTTAATTATACATTGATAATGTGAAAACACATCAGTAACTTGATGTTATAAAACACATTATTGTGTGTGACTTAGCTAGTGAATGATAAAAGCATATAAGTAGAAGTTTTTCTGTTGCTTTTATTCTAAGAGGATAAAAGCGATATCTGGCCACTCGATGATTTGGTTTGACTTATGTGTCGGGCCCGGTCAGGATGAAGTTGATGTGTTTAACTAAATTCTATGTTGAATAAATCAGAGATCAAGGAACAAAATGCTAGACAATAAGTATTGTTAGCATGATATCTAGAACAAAATGGGTCTAATTGTGATGCAAACCTCGGAATCCATTGGGCTCTCATTGGTTCCGATGGGCCGATGCTTACATGTTGGTTCTAATAGTCTGGTGCAAGCTATTAGGTGTAAAGACTACTTTGATCAATGGTACGATAGATTTACATGCTTAATTGCGTGGGTTAGAGGTGGAAGATTCTAGAGACGCTTTGATATATTTTTAGCCTTTATTTAATAGTTTCCTTTTATTTATCAGTTTACTTTTATTGTGTAATAGTTGCTAGCCTATAAAAAGCCCCCTTTTTCGAACATTATGAGATATGATGAATGAATTGAATTTTGAAGAACTTTGTTTTATTGAGTTACGTACTTGCCCCTTTGTGAATTCTAGGACGCGTATTGTAGGTTGATTCGAATTCAAATCAATAGGTCTTGATATGTCTTCAACGATATGTTGGGTTTTGAGCATTCTAACACTCCTAAGGTGTGCATACAACCCTAAATACCTTAGATCTATTTTTCTCTATTATACATGCAAACTTGAACTTTCCAAGGTATTACCATAACTAGCATACAAAACATTGATACTTGGGTAATAAAACAAGTTAGAAGACATACCTTTTGTTGTAGTTGAAAGCCTTAGACCTTTAATAACTTTGTGCTCCAAGTGTTGCACCTCAAATGGAATCACACAACACCACCAACAATTGGAATAACTTGAGAGAAGAACACTTGCTTCACAAATTGGCTAGCCCTCACTTCTTGTCCCCTTAAAGGTCTATGCTAGTGCCAGCTTCATGAGCCTTGGGGTTTCTTATATGGTGTGGAAAACTAGGGTTACACCATGTAGCTCATGAATTTCCACATTCCTCATGATCTGTGGGTTTTAACCTCCATGGAGTATCCATGGGTCATCACATGAGTTTAGCCCAACATGAAGAACTATGGATCATAAGTCCACTTTATAAGAATGAATGATTTACCAAATCAGTCCCATTTATTTAATTTAGTCTCTTTTGATCACAAAATTAATTCCAAACTAATTCTTGATCAATACTAATATGATTTCATATTAATATGTTAGAACTTATAATATATTAATAAATCATAAATTGAATGGTTTTGAGCATTCTAACACCCCTAAGTGTACATGAAACCCTAGAAAACCTTGGATCTATGTTTGTCTAAAACACATACAAAATATCATTTCCAAGGTTCATAATCCTATCTAGCATACATGGGGAACTTTATCCTAAAAGGATGGCTAGAATTACATACATTGTAGTTGATTTTGATTTCTTGAAACCTTGTGAGCCTAGCACCCCAAGTGTGATGCCTCAAATGCTTCACACAACACCAAATGCCTTTGGAATGACTTTTGAGAGAGTGCACACACTTGTAAAATCAGCCTAGCCCTCTTATGTTCTTAGTGTAGCCGATTTTGGTAGATAGCATGTTCCTTATATTGTGTGACACATCTAGGGTTACACCATGTAAACCCTAATGTGTCATGACTCTTCATTTCCATGACCCATGGGTTGGTAACTCCCATGGAGCATCCTATGGGTTTAACCCAACTTGATAATCCATGGAGCCTTTTAGCCCACTATACAAGTTATAGATGATTTACATAATCAACCCATATATTAAATTAGTCATCTTTTGATCCCTTAATTAATTCCGAATTAATTCTTGATCAATACTAATTAAATAATACAATTAATATATTAGAACTTATAATATATTAATAAACCACAAGTATTATTTCTCTCATTTAGTCTATCCAAATGCATGATGCCATGCAACCCAAATGGACCATGCCGGGTCGGGTCAAGTACATACCAGAAATAGTTATGGATTTAGACACCTTATCCAACAGTCTCCCACTTGGATAAGTGTAATAACTATAACTGCAAGTATGACTTTACGAACCGATCAATGATCGTTGCTCTTTCAAGGTCTCTCAGAACTGAGAAGATGATGATACGCCATTTAAGATATGTGATCATATAATCCTATGTTCTAGATATCAACTGGACAAATACATGGAACAATGTCTTATTTATTGTCCAACTGTTTCTTTCCTGATTTCCGATTTATTTGGCATAGAACTTAAATGAACGCATCAAATTAGTTCTGACCGGGCCTGGTACATAGGTCAAAAACAAAATTGTTAAGGGGCCCAGATATCAGCCTCTAATCCAAGAAAGATTAGATAAACTTTGACTCATATGTTTGAAGGGTTTTGAGCATTCTAACACTTCCTAAGTGTACATGCAACCCTAATAACCTTGGATCTATGTTTGTCTAATTATCATTCAAAGTTGAATTTCCAAGGTTATATTCCTATCTAGCATACATGGTGAACAATTTTAACTTGAATGAAAGATATAATAACTTACCTTGTTGTTGCTTATGTTCCTTGAAACCGTGTGAGCCTAGCACCCCAAGTGTGATGCCTCAAATGCTTCACACAACACCAAATGCTCTTGGAAAGACTCTTGAGATAATACACACTTCTTCAAATCGGCCAAGCCCTCTAGTTTCTTATGTGTAGCCGATTTTGGTGGAGAATGGGACTCTTATATAGTGTTCACACATCTAGGGTTACACCATGTAAACCCTAATGTGTCATGACTCTTCATTTCCATGACCCATGGGTTTGTAACTCCCATGGAGCATCCATGGAGCATCCTATGGGTAGAACCCAACTTGATAATCCATGGAGCCTCTTAGCCCACTATACAAGATATGAATGATTTACATAATCAACCCATATATTTAATTAGTTATCTTTTGATCACTTAATTAATTCCAAATTAATTCTTTGATCAAACTAATCAAATAATATTATTAATTTATTAGAACTTATAATATATTAATATACTCCAAGTGTTATTTCTCTCATTTAGTCTATCCAATTGCATGGTGCCATGCAAACCAAATGGACCATGCCAGGTCGGGTCAAGTACACACCTGAAATAGTTATGGACTTAGACACCTTATCCAACAGTCTCCCACTTGGATAAGTCTAATAACTATAACTCCAGTACTTCAGAAACCGACCGGCAATCGTAGCTCTTTCAAGGTCTCTCGGAACTGAGAAGATGTTGATACGCCATTTAAGATAAGGGATCATATAATCCTCCGTTCTAGATATCAGCCGGACAAATACATGGAACCATGTCTTACTTATTGTCTAGCAGTTTGTTTCTCGATTTCCGATTTGTTTGACAAAGAACTTAATTGAACACATCAACTTAGTTCTGACTGGGCCCGGTACATAGGTCAAAACACAATCATCGAGGGGCCCAGATATAAGCTTCTATTCCAAGAAGGAACAGATAAACTTCGACTCATATGTTTGTTCTACCACTCATTGAATTACACACAAAAGCACGTTTTATAACATCGAGTTACCAATGCGTTTTCGTACAATCAATGCATAACCAACTTGTAAGTAACAATTCATATCTCTAGGTTTGAAGAATTATATGATATTACCGTGTCACGATCACTCGAGATAGAATTCCATGAAGTGATTCCAGTGAGCGTGGGTTGAGTCCAATGCTCAGACCTTATGAGCACTCATGATTGTTGTAGCTTTGTCCAACACCTTAGACCTCTGCAACCAATCATGACAGCCTTGATTCATACCTACTTCCGACATATGACCGACTGTGGAGGTTTGAATAATGTGTTATACCAAACAAAATTATTCTGGAAGTTAAAACATGCAAAAGAAATATAGTAAACGATCGACAAGAGATAGCAACACTTTACTCATAAATAAAACACCTTTTATTCATCATCTAATGTCAATTACACTTTACAAATTTCTGGGTTATCTAACTACTAAATCTAATATCATCCTTCAGCCCTCTGCTCCGAGCATGCTGGAGATGCTTAACCCGAGTCAGTCCCTTCGTGAGGGGATCTGCTGGATTCTCATCTGATGATACCCTCTTTGCCACGAGGAGTCCTTCTTCTATTCGATGTCTGATAAAATGGTATTTTCTGTCGATGTGTCTGGATCTCCCGTGATCCCTTGGTTCCTTGGCTAAGGCAACAACACTTTCATTATCACAGAAAATCTCCATTGGCTCTTTAATAGCTGGTACAACTCCAAGGTCTCCAATGAAGTTCTTCAGCCATATCGCCTCCTTTGCCGCCTCGCTAGCTGCAATATACTCTGATTCACAAGTTGAATCAGCCACTGTCTCTTGCTTGGAACTCTTCCAAGAAATTGCTCCTCCATTTAGGGTAAAGACCCAGCCCGACTGAGAACGGAAATTATCCCTATCAGTCTGGAAGCTAGCAGCACTATACCCTACAACTCTCAAGTCATCACTCCCACCGAGGGTAAGGACCCAGTCCTTAGTCCTCCATAGGTACTTGAGGATATTCTTTACCGCAGTCCAGTGTGCCTTGCCAGGGTTTGCCTGATACCTGCTAACCATGCTCAGGGCAATGGCTACATCAGGTCGAGTACACGTCATAGCATACATGATCGATCCTACAGCCGAAGCTTAAGGTATTCGACTCATTTCTGCTATCTCAGCCTCAGTGCTAGGGCTTTGTGTCTTACTTAATCTGGTGTTACTCTGGACGGGTAACTCTCCTTTCTTGGAATCCTGCATGCTGAATCTCTTCAGCACCTTATCCAAGTAGGTACTTTGACTAAGTCCAATTAGTCTTTTACTCCGATCTCTCAAGATCCTTATCCCTAGAATATAGGTAGCTTCTCCTAGGTCCTTCATAGAGAAACACTTCCCAAGCCAGGATTTAACTTCCTGCAGAGTTGGGATGTCATTTCCTATGAGTAGTATGTCATCCACATACAACACCAAAAAGCTAACTATACTCCCACTAGCCTTGACATACACGCAAGACTCATCTTCACTCCTAGAAAAGCCAAATTCCTTGACCTTTTCATCAAAGCAAAGATTCCATCTGCGAGGTACTTGCTTCAATCCATAAATGGAATTCTCAAGCTTACACACTCTATTAGGGTACTCATTGCTGACAAAACCCTCTGGCTGACTCATGTAAACATCTTAAGCCAACTTTCCATTAAGGAAAGCGGTTTTGACATCCATTTGCCATATTTCATAGTCATGAAATGCAGCTATGGCCAACAGAACCCGAATAGACTTAATCTTGGCTACTGGAGAAAAGGTCTCATCATAGTCCACTCCAGGAATTTGAGAGAAACCCTTTGCAACCAGTCTAGCCTTATATGTGTGTACATTACCATCCATGTCGGTCTTCTTCTTGAAGACCCATTTGCACCCTACTGTCTTACGACCTGGTACATTCTCAACCAAGTTCCAAACTTGATTGTCATACATGGACTGTATTTCGTTGTCCATCGCCTCTTTCCACTTGGCTGACTCAGGGCGTGCCATGGCTTTCGCGTAACTGTTAGGTTCATCCAGACCTATCAGTGTCTCATCACTGATAAGTGTATCTCCTTCTGCAGTAATATGGAATCCATAGTAATGCTCAGGAGCATTCCTTACCCTTGTGGAACGCCTCAGAGGTACAAACTTGTCGATTGGCTCAATAGGAGTTTCCTCCTCAAGTTGAGTGCTAGGGTTTGAAGTTCCTTCACCGCTTGACTCTTGAATTTCTTCAAGATCAACTTCCCTCCCACTGTTTCCTTGGCTTATGAACTCTCTCTCTCTCTCTCTAAAGAGAGCCCTCCTAGCTACAAAGACCACATTTTCACTAGGTCTGTAGAAGAGGTAACCAAAGGATTGTTGTGGGTAGCCGATGAAAATACACCTCTCGCTTCGGGGTTCGAGCTTATCATGAGTCTCGCGTCTCACGAAAGCCTCACAACCCCAAATCTTGATGTGGTCTAGTTTGGGTACTTTACCAGTCCACATCTCGTGAGGAGTTTTGGCAACTTTCTTTGTAGGGACTAGATTAAGGATATGGGCGACAGTATCTAAGGCATACCCCCAAAATGAGATTGGTAGCGAAGCTCGACTCATCATGGAACGAACCATGTCTAACAAGGTTCGATTACGCCTCTCAGCCACACCATTCAACTGTGGTATCCTGGGAGGTGTCAATTGTGAGACTATCCCACATTCCCTTAGATAGTCAAGGAACTCTGAACTAAGATACTCACCACCACGATCGGATCGAAGCATCTTAATGTTCCTGCCCATTTGATTCTCGACTTCCTGTTTAAATTCCTTAAACCTTTCGAAAGTCTCTGACTTATGCTTGATCAAGTAGACATATCCATATCTACTATAACCATCGGTAAAAGTCAAATAATAACGATTAGCATCCCTTGTGGCATGTTTGAATGGTCCACACACATCCATGTGTACAAGGTCCAACAAACCTTCACCCCTCTCACACGAACCTGTGAAGGGTGACTTTGTCATTTTTCCGAGCAAGCATGATTCCCAACTATCATCTGACTTTAGGTCAAATGACACCAAGACTCCATCCTTTTGGAGTTGGCCTATGCGTTTCTTGCTTATATGTCCAAGACGACAATGCCATAATGATGCTTTATCCAAGTTATTATTATTAATAGAATCAATACACAAAACATTATTTCCTAAGTTATCTATAACAGATACAGCTTCATACACACCATCACAAGGTAATGCTTTAAAATAAAGAACATTATTAAAGAAAGCATCAATCGAACCAACTTCATTATTAAACGAAAAGGTAAACCCTTGTTTGTACAAAGCATGAAAGGAAATAATATTTCTTGTCATTCCAGGCGAATAACAACATTTATTCAAATCTAAATTAAACCCACTACTTAGCGATAAAGTATAAACTCCAATCTTGGTAACAGGTAAAGCTTTCCTATTCCCCATGACTAAGTTTATTCTTCCTTGCTCCACATTCCCACTTCTTCTTAGTCCCTGCAAGTCACAACAAATATGAATACCACAACCGGTATCAAGGACCCAAGATTTAGAATGGGGTGAGTTATTAGAAATGATAGTGTAAATACCTGCATGGTTGGGTTTAACTTTCCCATCCTTCACATCTTGCTGGTATTTTGGGCAGTTCCGCTTCCAATATGATTTTTCATGGCAATAGAAGCATTCAGCCTCTTTTGGGTCAGAAGAAGGAGTGATGAAACCTTTCTTGGTTCCACTTGAAGAAGAGCCATCAAGGGTCCGAGCCTTGGTAGCCTTCGAAGAGCTCTTTCTTTTCTTCCCTCGACTTTTCCCGATTGCCAAAACCGGAGTAGAGTTTGGAGTAGGAGTGTTAACAACCGACTTCCCTTTAAGACCTGTTTCTGCGGTCTTGAGAAGTCCCTGAAGTTTTCTGAGTGTGACCTCTTCCTTATTCATGTGATATGTCATGCGGAATTGATCATATCACGATGGTAAGGAGTGCAAAATGATATCTATTGCAAGCTCCTCAGGGAAGTTCACATTAAGCTTCAGCAAACGATCCACATACCTTTGCATTTTCTGCATGTGGCTCGTGACGGATTCCCCGTCCTTCATCATGGCTATTATCATGGAGCAGATGATTTCATACCTCTCTTGTCGTGCACTTTGATGGTATCTTTCCATCAAATCTTGGTGCATTTCATAAGGGTAGAAATCCTCATAAGACTTTTGGAGTTCCGCTGTCATCGTGGCCATCATGATGCATGCCACTTTCGTAGCATCCCTTTCATGTGCCTGAAAGTCAGCGATCTCCTGGGGAGTTGCAGTGGTCTCATCAATCTCCTTAAGCTCCTTGTCAAGGACATATTCTTTGTCCTCGTAGCGGGTAATCATCCTGATGTTTCTGATCCACTCATTGAAGTCGGACCCATCAAAAGTGACTTTCCCACAGAAGTTCATAAGGGTAAAGGAGCTATTAGGGTTAGAGCCAGAAGCAGCATTGTTTGAAGACATTTGAAAGAAGAGGACAAGATTAGTTTAGATATTAAGAGAGTCCTTAATAAAACACCCAAATGTAATATTAAGGCTAGGATCCAATCACAATATATTATAACTTGGAAGAGGTATGCCGTAATCCAAGCTATAACATATTTGAAAGGTAGGTGAATGACGATTCACCAATTTCCACCACGAAAAACGAAATATTGAATATTAGGTTTTTGATTGGTTCTTAGAAATTCCTAGATTCTTTGAGATTCAATGAACTTTTCAAAGGCATGTTTCAATCTCGAGTGTGCCTTCCAAGTTTTGTGACTGGGATATCGAGGATCACAAAATGAGGTGTGAAGTAACCATGCAAATCACTTGGTACCCTTAAAGTTTATCACTCAATCGATGTGCCGGTAAACCACACATGCTCCATCGATACTATAATAAACCTTAAGTCACCCTTTACCTACCTTGTTAAGTCCAAGTTAGTATGCCGGTTAACCACACACGCTCCACCAACGACTTAAACAAAATGTAAAGTGTAATTTCATAGATTAGCACCTTATTCACATTTTTCCTAAAGTAACTAAGATTGGGAATTTAATAAAACATTTAGTTACTTTATAATATTCATCATACTTTTAATGAGAATTTATAAGTCCTTGTCTTACCCATTCGGCTAATGACCCTCCACCGATCAAGCAAGCGGTGGGTGAGAGTGGACACCCATTAAGTTGCCATTTTATAGGCAACAACCTTATACCCACCTTATAGACCGGTTTCGTGAATGAGGCGTACTAGCAGTAAGACGACTTTGTTCTTATACATATATATATATATATATATATATATATATATATATATATATATATATATATAATTATTAAATCATAATAATATAAGTATAAGTGTTGAATTTTAACTTTTAAAATTCTAAGGGTTGGAACTAAAGTTTTAACTTGACTTTAGTTGTTCCAAAACTTGAGGGCAAGTTTTGTAAACTTTCAAAACTTTTCACTTCTTGTAACTTATGAGTTTAATAGAGTAATAAAATGAAGACTCTTCATTTTTCTAACTCTTGTGTTCTTTTAATGGTTTTTAACTCAAGTGACTTTTGGTTTTCCATAACTTGAGGACAAGTTATGGATACCATTAAAACACATTATGATCAAGAATTAAACTACCACATAGGTTACAAATAATTCCTATGATAATCTAAACATCATAAGATCAAGAACATGAACATAAGCACTTTCATGAATCAAAACTACACTTAAAACTTTGTAATTTTGATAACTAGTTGTTGTAAATGGATTAGCAAAGACATTACACCATCTAAAACAAGTTTTCAAGTACCAAAACAGTTTAAGGTAATGTTTCTAGTCCATTTCCAGCAACTAAAGTCGAAAATCTGTACTCTGTGGCTGCTACTCGCCGAGTGCATGAACCTACTCGGCGAGTAGGTTGAAGATACAAGTGAACTCGGCGAGTCTCCCCATGGACTCGGCGAGTTCATCAGGCAGACAACAAGTTTTTGGACTTTTTTCAACTTTTAAGCACAAATAACAAACAAACAAGCCTAGGCTCTGATACCACTGAAGGGTTTTGAGCATTCTAACACTTCCCAAGTGTACATGCAACCCTAATAACCTTGGATCTATGTTTGTCTAATTATCATGCAAAGTTGAATTTCCAAGGTTATATTCCTATCTAGCATACATGGGGAGCAATTTTAACTTGAATGAAAGATAGAATAACTTACCTTGTTGTTGCTTATGTTCCTTGAAACCTTGTGAGCCTAGCACCCCAAGTGTGATGCCTCAAATGCTTCACACAACACCAAATGCTCTTGGAAAGACTCTTGAGATAATACACACTTCTTCAAATCGGCCAAGCCCTCTAGTTTCTTATGTGTAGCCGATTTTGGTGGAGAATGGGACTCTTATATAGTGTTGGCACATCTAGGGTTACACCATGTAAACCCTAATGTGTCATGACTCTTCATTTCCATGACCCATGGTTTTGTAACTCCCATGGAGCATCCATGGAGCATCCTATGGGTAGAACCCAACTTGATAATCCATGGAGCCTCTTAGCCCACTATACAAGATATGAATGATTTACATAATCAACCCATATATTTAATTAGTTATCCTTTGATCACTTAATTAATTCCAAATTAATTCTTTGATCAAACTAATCAAATAATATTATTAATATATTAGAACTTAAAATATATTAATAATCTCCAAGTGTTATTTCTCTCATTTAGTCTATCCAATTGCATGGTGCCATGCAACCCAAATGGACCATGCCGGGTCGGGTCAAGTACACACCCGAAATAGTTATGGACTTAGACACCTTATCCAACAATGTTTGCTCTACTACTTATTGAATTTTACACAAAAGCACGTTTTATAACATCGAGTTACCAATGCATTTTCTTACAATCAATGCATAACCAACTCATAGGCAACAAATTATATCTCTAGGGTTGAAGACTTATATGATATTACCGTCTCACGATCACTCGAGATAAATTCCAGGAAGTGATACCAATGAGCGTGGGTTAAGTCCAATGCTCAGAAATTATGAACACTCGTGAGTGTTGTAGCCATGTCCAACAACTTAGACCTCTGCAACCACCTCATGACAGTCTTGATTCATACCTACTGCCAACATATGATTGACTGTGGGGATTCGAATAATATGATATACCAAACATAATTATTCTGGAAGTCAAAACATGCAAAAGAAATATAGTAAACGATTGACAAGAGATAGCAACACTTTACTCACAAATAAACACAACATTTATTCACCATCAAATGTCAATTACAGTTTACAAATTTCAAAATTATCTAACTGCTAAAACTAATATCTTCCTTCAGCCTTATGCTCCGAGCTTGCTGGAGATGCTTAACCCGAGTCAGTCCCTTCGTGAGGGGATCTGCTGGATTCTCATCCGATCATACCCTCTTTGCCATGAGGAGTCCTTCTTCTATACGATGTCTGATGATATGGTATTTTCCGGCGAGGTGCCTAGATCTCCTATGATCCCATGGTTCCTTAGCTAAGGCAACAACACTTTCATTATCACGGAAAATTTACATAAGCTCCTTTATAGCTGGCACAACTCCAAGGTCTCCAATGAGGTTCTTCAGCCATATCGCCTCCTTTGCTGCCTTGCTTGCTGCTATATACTCTGATTCACAAGTTTAATCAACCATTGTCTCTTGCCTGTAACTCTTCCAAGTGATAGCTCCTCTGTTTACGATAAAGACCTAGCCTGTTAGAGAGCGGATATTATCCCTATCAGTCTGGAAGCTAGCATCACTATACCCTACAACTCTCAAGTCATCACTCCCACCGAGGGTAAGGAGCCAGTCCTTAGTCCTCCATAGGTACTTGAGGATATTCTTTACCGCAGTCTAGTGTGCCTTGCCAGGGTTCCCCTGATACCTTATAACCATGCTTAAAGCAAAGGCTACATCAGGTCGAGTACACGTCATAGCATACATGATCGATCCTACAGGCGAAGCATAAGGTACTTGACTCATTTCTACTATCTCATCCTCAGTGCTCGGGCTTTGTGTCTTACACAATCTGGCGTTACTCTGGATGGGTAACTCCTTTCTTGGAGTCCTGCATGCTGAACCTTTTCAGCACCTTATCCCTAAAATATAGGCAGCTTCTCCTAGGTCCTTCATAGAGAAACACTTCCCAAGCCAGGACTTAACTTCCTGCTGAGTTGGGATGTCATTTCCTATGAGTAGTATGTCATCCACATACAATACCAAAAAGCTAACTATACTCCCACTAGCATTGACATATACACAAGATTCATCTTCACTCCTAGAAAAGCCAAACTCTTTGACTTTCTCATGAAAACAAAGATTCCATCTGCGAGGTGCTTGCTTTAATCCATAAATGGATTTCTCAAGCTTACACACTTTATTAGGGTACTCTGTATTGACAAAACCCTCTGACTGACTCATGTAAACATCCTCAGCCAACTTTCCATTAAGGAAAGAGGTTTTGACATCAATTTGCCATATTTCATAGTCATCATATGCAGCTGTGGCTAACATAACCCTAATAGACTTAATCTTGGCTACTGGAGAAAAGGTCTCATCACAATCAACTCCTAGAGTTTGAGAGAAACCCTTTGCAACCAGTCGTGCCTTATAAGTGTGTACATTACCATCTATGTCGGTCTTCTTCTTGAAGATCCATGTCATACACCAAAACCGATAATGGCGGAATACGTTCCGGGGTCGAGGACGTCATGTACAGTATCATAACAATTTCATAATAGTAAAAACAAGAGACAACATCCATTTGATTTCCATAGTGAGTTTAATTACAAGTGTGTTCTGTAAAGTTTCAATAGACATTAAAAATATATCAAAAATAAGAGATGAGTCTTGTATGCTCCATCTTCTCCAAAATGTTGCACCTGTACCTGTCTATCTTTTACCTGAGGATACAAGTTATTTTGAAAACGAGTATCAGCATAAAGCTGGTGAGTTCATAAGTATTTAGTGTCATTGTTGTATAAAAGTGTTTACAAACTTATAGTATAAAAACTGAAATTTATGTTTATAAGTAGTAGAAATCCCTAGAAAATCCTATATTTTCCAGAAAAGTACATTGTAAGTGAAATCCTTTGAGTTGTGTGTAAGTATTATCATTGAAAATCTTTAGTTGCAAATGTACAGTAGTAAATCCCATGTAAGTAATATAGATAAGGAAAAGTTATGCCTATTGACAGTAGTAGTGGTGCAAACTTCCATTAGTAATAGATACGTACTTACTTCGGGATATTAGCTTAGTCTTTAGTCTTAGTGTATTTATTTGAATATAGGTGTAACCCTTCATGTGACCAATTGTATAGTAGTAGAGAGCCCAATGACCTTCCCGATCATACGTAGTGTAGTGAAGTAGTGCCACCCCTGGGCCTATTCGGCTCGGACTGTAATTAACAGTCAGGGTGTAGTAGTGTCTGCCCCGTATAGATCTATACGTGTAGTGTTGCCTTCCTTCCGGAAAGCCCTGGTCACAAGGTATATCCGCAGTAGGGTGTCTTATAGAGAGATAGTGTGTTATTGTGACAACCCAAAAAAGATATACTAACTATAAATACATAAGGTATTAAAAATACTCTGACCAAGAGTTTATACTTTAAATAATAAAATATTTAAGTAAGTATACGTGCTGCATTCATACTAAAATCAGTGTCACTAGGACAGTACAAAAGAATTACGATTGTTGGATAACACAAGTGGGCTTAGAGACATATGGTCAAAACTGGGAAGATATAGCCTGATCACCTATATTATCCGAGGGTTGACTAGCATGTGCCTAAGTTTAAGTGTGTGGTTGCAACAATGCTAAAATCTTACCAACCCTACTACAATGAGAACAATAGAACATAATAATAAATTTAAAATACTATAGGTGTATTTTGGTATTACTATAAGTACCTTATACTTGAGAATTAAAACGGGATCTTCATTATTAAGTTGAATAGTTGCTAAGTGGATACACTGGGGCTACATGTAATTAGGATGTTATAGACTCAGAATCTGTGATAATTTTGCCTTACCCCTATTCTATGTGAATAAGGAGTTAAGGTCACTTATTCGAAGGTCTATCCTGTTTAGATTACACATAGCTGGTATGCACTTCACAAATAGCGATGTAACTAATGAGGGTTTTCTAAATAATTATCTAGATAGTTCGTCTAATAATTATCCTCTTACCCTAAACTCTCGCATAGAAATCATAGCTGGACTCCATCCCCTTGACAACCAGTATCTTCCGAATGAAGTCATAGTTGGTTGGTTTGGAGAAGAACCTGAGAATGATCATCCTATCCCCTTGGATGACCACCGTGATAAAGACTTTTCTTATGATGCTAACTCCGAACCAGAGGTTGAGAACCCACCCCAAGCAGCTCCTTTCCAATTCCTAACCCTCGTCCGGCTTTTCATGGCCCGACCCTGAGTAAGTGGAATGCTTGGAAACATGGAGCCAAGGACAAGATCAGTTTATGCTATTTGATGGCGACCGAAGCTTTTACGACTTGAGCAATGGGGGCTCAGCAGGCAGAACCTTGCCAATCTTGGTCCGCAGAAGGGCCCAAAATGAGATTCAAGGCAGGACAACTCTACGTCAGATTTCGAAAGTAGTCGCCTATGCTAGAATGCATACCCTCTACACCATTCATCTAGAATATGCCCACGAGAGATCAGAGAGAAACCAGGAAACCCTGTTGCAAGCACTGGCTGGATCACGAGCCGAAGTCATAGAGCTCCGAGTACGCCAGATGGCGTGCGAAAGACACCCACTTGACATGGAACGTCAATTGGCTGAACCGAGAGTTCACCAGAGGGATGACCGTCACAAGTAGTAGACGCTTTACTTTATTTTCCCTTATAAAAAGAAATCGTGTTTTCTGTATATGCCCAATGTGGCATTTTCTATGAAATTATCTTGTACCGTAAGTACTTTAGTTAGGTCATTATGCTGTCAGGAACTATCTTCTGTGGATATGATGTGAGACCTTTAAAAAGGTCATTTTCCAGAATCTTTACATCGTGAATATCAAAGATATTGACAGCCGGCTAACTTCAGTGTCATTCCTCATCCAAGTACTTTTATCTTACTATTCATTCGAGTCTATCTGAATCATACTTTAGTCAAGTCATTGGACTATGGTGATTTATCTCCAGGGGCATTTCCACGTCTCTTTCAGTGGTTGGATCTTGTTATTCACCAACCCTCGATACCTTAGCTCGAACGACAAACGTCTTGAGACCATTCTACGAACATACTTTCCTTCTTTACTAGGACTGCATCATAGAGATGTAGGTCAAACTTTCGAGAACATACTCTTACTCTTTGCGTGAACAATCTAAGTACATCAGGGTCAACCAGAATTGCTCACAAATCCTTATCTTTCGTATTATAGAATCATGTCGTCATCCGGAAACAACCAGCCAAGCAACGAGACCTCTACTTTTCCTATGGACGCCGCTACTTTTCAAGCCACCGTTACAACTGCCGTGATGGCTGCCGTGACAGCAGTCTTGGCAAACCGCATCACTGCCAATGCAGTCAAGGCTGAAAAAGGAATTGAAAATCCCGATCGTGTTAATGATCCGGGGAACCAACAAATAGTAATAGTCGCCACCACCCGAAACAACAACTCAGAGTTCAAGAAAAGAAAACGTCAAGCAAAAGTGGAACGCAAACGGTTTCAGAGAATTGCCATGCAACAGTCACAAACCTCTGCCATCCTAGTACCGAGCAGACCATATAAAGGAACACTCCCGAAGTGCGACAGGTGCAACCACCACCACAAGGGAATTTGCCGAGCCCGACAATGCAATAATTGCCACAGGATGGGACATATTGCTCATTTATGTAGGATTACCTCCACCACGGGAGCAAGCCTACTTTGCTATAGTTGTGGTGAGGCAGGGCACTATTACAGAAATTGCCCGAAAGGGGAGATCAATGAAAGCAACCGCGTCCCCATAACTCCTACTCGACGTTTCACTTCCACCACCAATGTGGGTATTGTCCATATATGTCACCAATGCGGTGAAATTGGACACCTCCAGAGGGATTGCCCGATAACGCAGAATTATGGTGCTGATGAGAAGACTCTCAGGATCACAGCTACAGGAGAGCCTGCTCAGGAACCACGTTAATGTAATTAAGGCGTTTCGTTGTAACAGACTTATAAACTATCTAGGACTAGTGCAACTAGAGTCTTACCTTTTGCGAGATCCTGTCTGTATAGGAATTCTCGTGCTGTGTATACTTGTCTTTTGTAGTATATCTTATCCGCAGCAATAGTGTTGTGGTAACTCTGTTCATGGTTGCACGGTTGTCTCTTGTCTGTAAACGCCTTATGTTCAAATCTAATGTCTTTAAATTTCAGCATGATCCCGACATAATCATACAACTCGATTAAATTTGATCCTCACGAAAACAGCTTCATACGTACATCTCTATCTTCTAGATCACTTTTCCAGCGAAGCCGTCATATCAGAACGCCGAAGTACTCATCCCAGTAGTACCTCTTAGATATTTTTCTTTCCGAAGAAATCCCCGAAGTACTCATTCCAGGGGTACCTCTTAGTTATTTTCTTTCCGAAGAAATCCCCGAAGTACTCATTCTAGGAGTACCTCTTAGTTATTTTCTTTCCGAAGGAATCCCCGAAGTACCACTCGTGCAGTACGTCAAGTCCAATCTAAGGATTCATGCAATTGATCTATCACTGAGGAAGGTATACGTAAGAGTTACATATAACCAAGCTTCTACAGGTTTAGAATTCATGATTCCACTTTAACTTCTTTTTCCCCAATGGGATGTGAGCTTAAAGAAGAATCAGTTATTCGACTACCTTTTCAATCTTAATTATATACGACTCGTATACACGAAATTGTGATCGTGAAGCCCTGTATGAACTCTAAAATGGACTTCAGGACGGAGAAACTGCCTAATTATACGAGTAATCACATCGTCATGTGAACAAACGTAGAACCCAATACGACTCCCGAAAATAGATCACCCTATAGTTAAACACCCACGGAGATACAAGAACAGTACAATCAAATTAGCGAACTACACAGAAATAGAATTAGAAGACTAGGTTTCTCACCCTAGAGAACCCCGGTCAGATTCTCCAGAGATCGATGGATCATATCGTATGTGCCTCGAATATCGAGGACTCCGTCAAGATTTTCATAGAAATCGTTATCTCTGCCTCGCATAGACAAAATGGTTGAGCAAACGTAAGGAAAGAAAATACTTCCAGGAATGGATCTGAAATCCAAATATCACCAGTTCGAGTGTTTGGGAAGGATGTCCGAAAGACTATCTCCTGAACTCGATACGGAAACTTCGAGTTCGTAGTGATACCTTTCGGATAGGACCAACACACCCATGGTTTTCATGAGATAAATGATTAGGGTTACGTCTTTCTTACTTGGATCGATTCGCCATTTCTCCATGAAATTACTTACTTATCTACCCTAGTAGTAAGAAGAAAACCCATGAAAACATTTCCTACAGAGGAACTTTTAGCAAAGTTCTCTAGACATGAGATGTGGAAGTTGAAGAGTCAAATTTCTAGGACACACTGTTAGTAATGTGAGAAATTTTGAGTACTCTTTCAATTTGCCAAAACAATTGAGCATTCATCGACACCAGAGACGCCGACAGTTTTTCACCAAATTCTAGGTCTTACCGACCTACCGCCTTAGATCATTCAGAACTCATCGCATGCTACAGAAACTCGTACGACTTTGACCCAGCAAGGGGTGGCCTTTGACTGGGAAGTTACGCAAGAAAAGGAACCTTCGAGATTCCGAGTGAGTGACCAAGTTCTTTAGGATAACTCACTCTGAGAATGGCTTAATATGCTTCGTAAAGCGTGGAAAGCTAAATCCAAATTTGACAGGACCTCCGAGATTCTTATCAGAATTTGTCCTGTGCGTTGCGCAAACTAGACCTACTCTGCGAACTCAGTAACGTACATTCTACTCTTCGCATCTCGATCGTGAAACCATACCTTTCCTTTTGGACTCTTACAAGTCCACTCGTCGAGATCCTTGCCTTCGTATCAGAACCGTAGTGACCCTCGACCGAGAGGTCAAGCGGACGAAGAAACGCCATCGCCAGTTACTGAAGGTTCGTAGGAATGCCAACCGAGAGCCCGATTTCACTTAGGTGTGCTAGAACAAATCGATTACGAAGTTCCTCCTCACGTCTCGATCATTCGTGCATACTCCCTGCCTAAATTCTCATTTCGGGACGAAATTCCCTTTAACAGGGGGATGATGTGACAACCCGGAATTTCCATTCTAAATCAAACCATTTCAATCCAATAGAAGTAGAGCAGTTACAGTGAAAATTCAGACTTATGGAATAAGTTGGCAGTTTTCAGGGTTTTACACCTAAGGAGTTATTAGGAGAGTGGATGCACTAGGATTTTGTGCAACACTATAAATTCCATTACTCTAGGTCATTAGAATCCACTCCGAGAATAGAAATATTTTTTGCCAAAAATCTCAGGACTATAAATAGAATTCTAAACCGAATTGGTTCATTAGTTGAATTCCAAATAGAGAAAAGTCAATTTCTCTCTCACGGATCTTCGGGTTTTCATCCCAGATTGTGAGTCTACTTTCATAGATGTGTTTTAATACTTGTTATATGATTAATAACATTATTTACATGTCCAAAGTACAAGATCCGGGAGGTTACCGCCCAAGAACGTTCTTGGGGAGTAAACTCCAAAATCAAGCCTAAAGGCCACCTAGTCCCATTTCCGTGTTAGGCATCTAACTAAGGACTTTATGTATGATCATTAGAGGCTAGAAGAAAATCAAAACCAAGTAGTTTGAGGAGTTTACGGCCAAGGAACACCTCTTGGGCCGTAAACTCCAAGTAAAGGGCACAAATGAGTGCCTAATGTTCCTTTAGCCTTAGAACAAGAACCTAGAAGCCTTAAACTCATTATTTAGGCCAACAAAACAGTTAGAAATCAATTTTGGAAGGGAGTTTACGGCCAAGATGCTCCTTAGGCCGTAAACTCCAAGATTAAGGGTCAAAACCCCTTCAAACTCTTCCTAAGGCTTAGTCTTCATTTTAGGCAAATACGTTAAAGTGTTTACGACCTAGAAAACTCATGAAAAGCTCAAGTGTTGAAGAGTTTACGGCCAAGAGTATTTCTTGGGCCGTAAACTCCTATTAAGGGGTCAAAGGACACCCTAGACACTTCCTTAGGCCAAGAGACTTTTAGGGCAAGTACCTAGATGAGTTTTGGACTAGTTAAAAATCTTAGAACCTCATGTGTGAGGGAGTTTACGGCCCAAAGAGTTCTATGGCCGTAAACTCCATAAAATGGTTCCATTTAGTGCCATAAACCCTCCTAAAGCCAAGTGTTGAAGCCTAGACTTGTTCTTAGAAATGATAGAGACTTGAAAGGACAATAAGAACCCTCCCAAGGGAGTTTACGGCCGTAAACTCCAAGGGAAAAGGGTCTTTGGGCCGTAAACTCCCCTTAGGAGTCAATATGGTACCTTAAACTCTTGTTAAACCTAGAAACAATTCCCCTCTCAGGTTGTAGTAATTCTAGGCTCCATTTCATGACTTGGTTGAGAGTTTACGGCCCGGAGCTTACTCCCCTGGGCCGTAAGCTCCAATGAATATGGTCTTTTGACCTTAAACTTCCATTAGGGGCATTGCACTCTTTTGTTGCAACCCTTTAGCCTCCTAGCACTTGACCAAAAGTGTTGTCCTCGCGCTTAAATGTTTATACTTGTATAGTTAGTGATTAAATCTCTAATTATTTATATACATATGACTTCATATGTAATTAGGATCATTGTGTGTGTTTAAGTCATCACTTGACACCAAGCACTTGTCCGATCCTTCCGTACGATAACAACCCGTTCAATTCCAGTCACATACTGTAGGTGAGTTCATACCCCTTAACTAATGTTTTAAACTATTTTAAATGTTTTATGGGGGGAAGGGATACAAGTAGAATCATGTTACTTATTATGTCAATCACATGTGATTAGTAAGTAGGATTATATTACTTATTACATCAATCACATGCGATTAATATACAACATTCAAAAGATTTGGCTACACCTTAGCCGTTTTACCAAACATTTTCCTTCAAATGATTTTTATAAACATTTTATATGTTTTCAAACTACTTATTACACTGTACTTCTTACTCCGTATATTACCTTTCAAACTTGTTTACAACTGTGTTTCAAACAAATGTTCCTTGTACTTATATTGTTTTATCAAACTTATGCCTTCAAATTGTTTTATAGATTGACATCAAGTCGATCTTTCCTTAAACTAATATTTATGTTTCAAATGTTTTACCAAACTTATTTATGCTTTTATATTATAAATTGCATGCCTCTATATGTATAGTTATATAAGAAATGTTTAAAAGACTTAGGAAGACTATCCACCCTATTTCCTTTTCGCGCCTTGAGATGTGGTCAGGTGGGACATTGGGTATTCGTCCAAAAGTCGTTTAAAGTTTAGTTATATATATATATATATATATATATATATATATATATATATATATATATATATATATATATATATATCATATGTACATATATAGTCATAAAAAGGTCCTTCCAATTCATCCTATGCCCTTGGGTAGCAAGGGTATACATCCACGTCCATACGTACCACTTAGATTATTAGTAAGCTACCATATGGGTAGTTCAGGAAGATACTAGAACCATTACTAGAACGCGATATCATACAATGAGTCAGTTCATTCATGAGTCAATACTTTCTAGAACATTACTGTACATTACATATACATCTATACTGGATTGACCATCCTACACCTTACTACCAGCTATAGTGGGATCTGCAGATCTACGGGTGCCAAACGTCATTCGTTATTACGACCATTCGTATGTTGTTGTTACAGTCGATAGTATGGCGCAATTTATCACATAGTGCCTTTGCCTAAAATCCGGCTTAAGGTAGTTAGTACGGTAGTAGCCCTTTTAGAGCTACATTTTAGTACTACGTTAATTCTTCCATTACATATTTTTAGTGATAACCTCACTTAAATATAAATGTACAAACTATATTTTAGGATAATGATAGTTATACTTTTGAAAATACATACTCTTACAAGAGACACACACGCAGAACAATTAGGTCTTGGTAGAAGACACCTTCACGTACTAGAAGGAATCATAGGGATTCTAGGGTTTTTCAAACACTTACAAATTCTTACAATACTTACTCTTACAAATTCTTACAGTACTTACTCTTACAAATTCTTACAATACTTACAATTACAAATTCTTACATACAAATTTAGACACTAAATACTTATGATCTCACCAGCTTCAAAGCTGATACTCGCTTTCAAAATTACTTGTATCCTCAGGTCATCATAGACAGGTACCGATGCAAGGAGAAAGGAAGATGGAGCTCATTCAAGACTTATCTTTCATTTTGATTTATGCTTTAGTGTTTATCAAAATTTGACAGAATACAATTGTATAATAATTATTTTATTAATGCAATGGATGATGTTGTTGCTTGTTTACTACTTTACATTGTTGTTGGTATTATACATGACGTCCTCCGCCCCAGAACGTTTCCGCCGTTCTTGGTTTTGGGGTGTGAAAGTTATACCCTGGGTTAGTGTATTCTCTTGTATTATAGTATAGTAGTTTTTGTATAGTTCATAAAGTGTTCTCTCTCTTACGAGTATTAACTTGTAATAATAGTCATTATAGTGTAGTAGTAGTAGAGGTAACGAGCAGTAGTCTTAACTATACCTATTATAGTTAACTAGAGTGTTTGATTTCCGGCCTTTGTATCAGAAAGGTATTGTATAAGGTGAAGACTTTCATATCTAACACTAATATATATGATATATGTAACGCCCGTAGATCCGGGCTAGTCAATTAGAGGCAATAAGTGTCGAAAATGACTTTTCGACAAAAGATTATTTAGAATAAATAATCTTAACCAAGTTGTAGAATATGTCACAAGATTTCCGTACATATAAAAAACGCTGAAATCGGAGTTATAATGAAGGAGTTATGACCCGTCGAAGTTTCGCGAAGGAACCGGCACAACACCGGGAAGCGTAAATAGTGAATTTACGATAGAGCGAGATTTAGCCTTAGCAATCTAAAATAAAGTCATAGAATACGTTAAACTAAGAACATCGATAAAAAGAACGCCTAAATCTGACTTCGTATGAAGAAGTTATGATTTTTCGATGTTTGGATTAGCAGTGTACAACCCGAAATTCGAATAATAGACTGAGCGGTTTTAGGTGACACGACCTAAACGAGAATCGAAGATCTCGTTAAGAGTAGCGTAACGAGAAAAAGATGGCCAAAAACGGATGTCGGATGAAGAAGTTATGAGGGTTTAACGGACCAATCCTGTCCCGGCCTGTTAGTAATATAAAATTTAAAATTGATTCAAAATTAGCCAACGAAGTCTAAACGAAAGTTATAGAGTACGTTCCCGCCTTCGCGTGGATATAAAGAACGTCAAAAACGGAGATCGTACGCGAAAGTTACGAATTTTTAAAGTTTGTACTCGATTTTGCGAGATCTGATACGAAGTCGCTGACGTGGCGTTTTCCCTTCCGTCCGATGGTAATCGCTGAAGTCGCCTCGGATCGGGACATGTATCCCCCTTGCTACGCCCCGCGTCCGAAATGAAGTACACCCAGCGTACCTCGCTATTGTGCGGTCCGAGACTTCGCCACGTCGTACCACCGAGGATCCACCACTTGGCAGCTCTATCCGAATTACGCCCCACGTAAGGTCCTCGGTACGCCCATCGTACTCCGAGGCTGCGGCCTATAAAAGGGAAGTGAAGCCTCTTGGATTTTTCACACCTTCCACCACAAGTTTCTCTCTCTACTTTCTCTCACTACCCCCTAACCCTCTCCTAAGCCTAGGTAAACCCCCTAGCACCCGAAGGAAGTCCCGAGAAAAAGAGTCTTTCGGTTTCGAAACGCTGCTCCGAATAATGTTCTGGTTTTCGATAAAATTCGCTATAAGTAAGCTACGCTTACGCAACTTTTAATATAGCTTTCAAATAATTATAGTAATGTTATTAGGTCCTTAAAATAATTATTTGGGCTATTATTATAAGTTATATTGAGTGTTAGTTAATGTTTATATAATAATAATAATAATAATAATAATAATAATAATAATAATAATAATAATAATAATAATAATAATAATAATAATCAGACTATTAATTTGTCGTGGTTATCGTTAGACTAAACCCTAGTGGTATTGGTACTAGGTTTTATCGAAGGAAATTGTTTTGAGAGTATCGAAGCGTTGTTCGAGTGCTGGGTCACCACCTTTCAGGTGAGTGCGTAGTCCCTTTCATCTTACACATAGATATGAAGTATATTATATAAACTACGTGCTATGTGTGCATATCATCGGAATACTTGCTGTCTATGCTGGATGAACGTTTTATACATGTTTTAAAGGATTTAAAATGTATACGTATTTTATATATGAATATGTTGATTATGAGATGGGTAGATGAATGATGAGAGATAAAAGATGATGTGAGTAAACATTGGCAGCTATGGACTTAGTGCCTAATAAACATCGGCAGCTATGGACTTAGTGCCTATTGGACAAACACCGGTAGCTATGGATTTAGTACATGTTAGGAATTGGTAGCTAGGGACTTAGTACCTATTAGACAAACACTGGTAGCTATGGATTTAGTACCCGATGAATAAACTATAGCAACTATGGAGTTAGTGCTTTACGAACGAGCATTGGCAGCTATGGATTTAGTGCCAGTCGTATAACCCTGGAAGTAAGGGACTTCGGAATAAACAGATGCAGGATAGATGACTCTTAGGATAAATCCTTAAGAGTAAAGAAGATAATGGGGATGGGTAATTGGGTTGATTGTTTGATTTTTTAAACATAATAATTATATTATTGTGGGTTGAAAACCCTATGTACTCACCAGGTTTCCCAACCTGACCCACTCAGTTTATTTATATCATAGGTGTTGATATGAAGTCACATTACACTGAGAGATTAAAGAGATGTAGAACACTAGTGTAAATAAATGTAAGTTCCGTTTATGCCTATGTTTCTGTACTGGCGATGACATCCCAAACGTTTTAAAATGAATAAAATACGTTTCTTCGAAAATGTTTTGATAACGTATTTATCGTGTTTTTCTGGGAACAAATTCCACAACATTTTTATGAAAAGAAGTACTCTGATTTTTACAAAGCATAAACAAAATCGGTGTTTTCTGGCCGTGAAAATGGGGATGTCACAGTTGGTATCAGAGCATTAGTTTAAGCGAACTAGGAATATGGATTTATTTATAGACTTAAACTTAGAATGCTAAGCGATGATTGTGAGATGTGAGCACTAGCTTATTTTAGGAATTGTTCCTAAAATGCTTTTATGTGCTAAATGCTTTGTGCATGATATGCTATTATTTGTTCGGATCTATGGTCTGTTGCCGTCCGGATCTGGAAACCTTATCTGTTTAGGATTCTAAACGTACGACTACGATATTAGAACTAGCATGTAAACGTTTCGGAGTGATAAGGATGATTTAAACATCAATCCTAAGTAAAGGTCTAGATTCACCTTATTCGGTGTATAGATCAAGATGGAAAGGACCCGTAGCAGAAACGTGAATGCAAATGAGAATAGGAACCAACCCCCAGTGGTTCAGCAAATACCAGTTGTAGAAGAAGTTGCACCTGAGCCAGTCACCATGGCTGGAGTTCAAGCCATGATTCGGGCACTGCTAGCTGAACAAAGGTAAGAAATGAGGAGAATGTCGAATAGGGACGAACCTACTATGCCCACTGAGCAACCCGAGCTGATTCCCGAGCAATCATAGGAAGGGAACTACAGCCGCCAAGTGAGTCAGGTGGGGACTCAAGATGGCCCGGAGAGGAGAAACTACAAGGACGGGTGAATGTACAAGAATTTATTGGGTGCGAAACCACCAAGTCTCTCAGGAAGCCCAAATCCTGTGGAGATTATGGATTGGATCTCCGAGATGGAAATGGTGTTTGACAGCTGCGACTGTAGGGAGAAAAAGAAGACTGTCTTCGTAGTAAGACAACTGAAAACTGGAGTCTTGAGCTGGTGGAAGCTATTGGCAGATACGATGCCACGAGGAGAAGCCTTAAGGATGTCATGGGAAGAGTTCTTGGAACAGTTGAAAATGCAGTACTGCTCGGAGATAGATCTGATAGACCTAAACAACGAGTTTCAGAACCTGAAGAAAGGAAAGACGAGTGTTGATGAGTATGCCACCGCATTCACCGAGAGGATGAAGCTATTCCCCTACTTTGTGCCTACTGAACTCTCCAAGATTGATAGGTTTGCTAAAGGACTGCCCACTGACTTTGGCCCAATGGTCAAAATGGCAACTACCTTGAAAACAGCTGTTAGGGCAGCTAAGAACATAGAGTCCCAGATAAGAGAAAAGGGTCTAGAAAAAGATAAGGCAGGAGAGAAGTGGAAGTTTGAAGGATTTTCAAGGTCCAACAAGGAAAGCAAATTCTCAAAGCTTGGAGGAGGAGATGGAGGTGAAGCGAGATGGTGTGATAAATGCAAGAAGAAGCATTGTGAGAAGTGCAATGAAGAAGTGACTTGTTACAAGTGTGGGAGGACTGGTCACTATTCCAAGGACTGCACACATGATCATAAAGTATGCTACGGATGTGGAGGCAAGGGGCACATGTCCAGAGACTGCCCAAGGAAAAATAAAGCAACAAGACTAGAAACGCCACCAAGGCCAAGGGGATTTCACATGATCCTCGACGAAGTAGAAAACCATGTGAGGAATCAAGGATGAGGACTTTATACCCGAAGATCAAGATATGCAGTAGCCATAGTATCGTATGATGTAGCCCATTAGAGGCATAGTCCAGGGTGAACTTGAACACCTATGTAATAGTTTCAAGAAATTATAAAATCTTCGTTTTGTTATCTGGTGTATTAAATCGTTATGTGATTTTATTGTATGGTGAGTTGGAAAACTGCGAGACGATACTTGGGACGAGTATGAGTAGGTGTGAATGGTAGTAGAGGCCTATGCTACCGGAAGCACAGGACTCACACTTGGATCAAAGAAAGTCACAAGGTTACCAAGGAGCTAGTAATTGATTTTGTTTTATTCAAGTATGTGTTGGGTTTTGAGCAATCTAACACTTCCTAAGTGTGCATGCAACCCTAATAAACCTTGGATCTATGTTTGTCTAAATACATGCAAAATAATAATTTCCAAGGTTCATAACCTATCTAACATGGCATGGGGTACTTTTAATCATAAAAGAATTAGATGAGATTACATACCTTTTGATGATGAGTTTGATTCCTACGGAGTTTGAGGACCAAGCACCAATAGTGTGAATGCCTCAAATGGAATCACAAATCACCACAAACTCTTGGAAAACTTTGAGAGAGTGTATACACACTTATAAAAATCGGCCACACACAAACACACATACTCTAGTGACACTAGTCACACTAGTGGCTATTTCATGCAACATAAGCATGCTTATATAGTGTACTTGATTAGGGTGAAACCCTAATAACCCTTGACCTTTCCTTTTCCAAGGATCCATGGGTTAAAAGCTCCATGGATCATCCATGGACTTCCATATAAACCTAGCCCATTAACAAATGAGTGTTAGCCCACACCATATAAAACAATGGCCCACAATTTAATTAATCTTCCTTTTAATCTCTAAATTAATTCATAATTAATTTAAGACAAAGACTAATTAAATAACATGACTTCATATTAATATATTATAACTTATAATATATTAATAATCATATGTGTATAACTCTCATAAAATTATCCATAAATAGTTTGGATGAAATGCAACCTAAATGGACCATGCCGGGTCAGGTCAAGTATATACCAAATAAGTTATTGACTTAGACACCTTATCCAACAGACTCCCACTTGGATAAGTCTAATAACTATATTTGCGTATGTTACTTCAAGAACCAACCAGCAATTGTAGCTCTCGAAAACTCTGTTGAACTATGAAGCGCCATTTTAGATAAGTGATCATATGATCCTCTGTTCTCATGATATCAGCCGGACAAATACATGGAACAACGTCGTACTTATTGTCCAACAATTTGTTTCCCGATTTCCGATTTGTTTGACAAAGAACTTAATCGAACACATCAATTTAGTTCTGACCGGCCGGTACATAGGTCACAACAAAATCATCGAGGGGCCCAGATATCGCTTCTATTTCTAGAAGGAACAGATAAACTTTGACTCATATGCTTGCTCTACTACTTGTTGAATTGTACACAAAGGCACCTTTTATAACATCAAGTTACTGATGCGTTTATGTGCAATCAATGCACAACCAACTCATAGGTAACAACTCATATCTCTAGGTTGGAAGATTTATGTGATATTACCGTCTCACGATCACTCGAGATAAATTCCATGAAGTGATACAAGTGAGCGTGGGTTTATTCCAATACTCATAACTTATGAGCACTCATGAATGTTGTAGCAACCATTGCTATGACTAAACCCATTTAGCCATCTACAAACTCGATTCATGACAGTCTTGATTCATACCTACTTCCAACATATGAACGACTGTGGAGTGTTTAAATAACTTAGTCGTTCGGAAAGAATAACCTAGCTATTTTGGAAGTCAAAACATGCAAAGTGAAACACAATAATAATCGAATCCAATATGGTCTCAGAACCCTTTTGAATATAAATAGAACCACCTTTTATTTATCACCATATTGATTACACATTATTCATTGTATAATGTTTCAAACAAGCAACTTAAGACTTGAATAAAAACAACAGTCGTCCCATGCTTCTAGCATGTACACTTTGTTTTTCTAAACATTAGTTATGCCATACTCCAAGTATGCACACTATGTTTGTTTATGATCCTTACATTGTGATGTAGATCAATTGAACATGATTCCATTGATACTCATTTCACAATCCCAAATCCTTATTGTAAATGTGAGAATCCCCGATTCCTATCATTTACCAAAAAAACTGTTAGATTTTAAACTTTTTTGGAATGTTCCTCTTGTAATGATTATGCACAAAGTCACCAAAACCTTGTCACCAGTCATTACTGAGTATTCCAAAGAAGGTCAACTTCTATGGAATGGAAGCCTCATATTCAAAGTACATTGCTTTGAACATCCTTCTTGCATTAAGGTTTTCTAATCTTACATAGATTGAATAACTTCCACCTATGGAGACCTTTCCATATTCCCATTTTGACTATCACTTCCGAACAAGAGTTACTTCTTTTCGGAATATGTCAATATGGTCCTTTCCGACAACTTACATCATACTTCCAACTTTCCCTGAGCAACCAATCTTTGGCGAACCTCAGATTGTCCTCGACAATTGCTTAATCACTTTAGTCATATCCAGTTCTAGACTTTTCCCTTCTCAATGCCTTAAGCATTTGGAAAATTTAGAAAAGATGAATATTATAGCACATGCAATCGATCCTATATCTGAAGAATATTGGACACGATTCATGATGTTTGACATAAAGACATGATACTAGACAAGTCTTTTGCTACAATATTTTTTATTTGCCATGTTTTCAAAATTTAACTATGAAGAGGGATGCCATAATCATAATCGAATTTTGAAAACGCAATATATATAGAATTTATTCAAGTTGAACCATTCCAACATAAAATTCATATATATACTCTTGACTAAAGATGATTAAAATATCAATCTAAGCTTTAGAATTGAAATGAAGTATAATTTCCCCTCGCTTAATTATAGCAAAACAACTATTCAACCCCTGCAACTTCACGAATTGAAACTTTGTTTTCTATAATTAACATTGCTAACTTGCAACACTAAACGTAATAATCATGCTCCCACTAACATGATGATTATCAGCATAACACTTATGCTCCCACTAGCTCTGACATATTTCCAGAAATCTGCTGGACTTCTGAAATTTAGATTCATACACCCTTTCTTAGATAGCTCACATGTGTGTCTAAACAATTTTCAGGACTATGAAAAGGGATGACGTAATCATAGTCTCAATTGCTTAGGCATTTGCCATTTCTCACAAGTCCATGTTAGTGTGCCGGTTAACCACACGCGCTCCACTAACGACTTTTGAAAATGCAAATAACACAATTTATATCTACGTAAAAGCTACTTAGTGAAAGCGTTTCCTCACCATCATTTTCATGAATCGGAGAGAAACCTTATGACACTTAGATTTTATAGTGTATGAGTTCTTATCCATGTGAATTTGTCAAAACCATAATCACAAGATCAGGTTAGTGACAAATTCAGCCTTACATGGACTAAACTTGTTCAATCTTAGTTTCTTGTCACCTTGGTAGCACAAGGCCCACCAATGCTTCCAAGTTGAACTCTGATAACTTACATGCAAATTCAACTTATTTGAAGTAGGTGTTGGATAAGGTGTCTAAGTCCATAACTTATTTGGTATATACTTGACCCGACCGGCATGGTCCATTTGGGTTGCATCTCATCCAAACTATTTATGGATAATTTTATGAGAGTTATACACATATGTTTATTAATATATTATAAGTTATAATATATTAATATGAAGTTATGTTATTTAATTAGTCTTAGTCTTAAATTAATTATGAATTAATTTAGAGATTAAAAGGAAGACTAATTAGATTATGGGCTATTGGTTTTATATGGTATGGGCTAACACTCATTTGTTAATGGGCTAGGCTTATATGGAAGTCCATGGATGATCCATGGAGCTTTTAACCCATGGATCTTTGGAAAGGAAAAGTCATGGGTTATTAGGGTTTCACCCTAACCATGTACACTATATAAGCATGCTTATGGAGCATGAAATGGCAACTAGTGAACTAGTGTATGTATGCTTGCGTGTGGCCGAAACTAAGGAAGTGTGTATACTCTCACAAAGTTTTCCAAGAGTTTGTGGTGTTTTGTGATTCCATGTGAGGCATTCACACTATTGGTGCTTGGCACTCAAACTCCTAAGAACCAAACTCATCAAAAGGTATGTAATCTCTTCTAACTCTTTTATGTTGAAATGTTCCCCATGCCATGTTAGATAGGTTATAAACCTTGGAAAAATTATTATTTCGCATGTATTTAGACAAACATAGTTCCAAGGTTTATTAGGGTTGCATGCACACTTAGGAAGTGTTAGATTGCTCAAAACCCAACAGTGGTATCAGAGCCTAGGCTTGCTTGTTTGATACTTGATGCAAAATAGTTGAAAAAGTCGAAAAACTTGCAGTCTGACTAATGAACTCGTCGAGTCCTTGGGGGGACTCGCCGAGTCCATGTGTATCTTCAACCTACTCGCCGAGTAGGTTCATGCACTCGACGAGTAGGATCGACAGAGTGCAGATTTTCGACTTTTGCTGCTGGAAATGGACTAGAAACATTACCCTAAACTGTTTTGGTGTTTCAAAACTTGTTTTAGTTGGTGTAATAGTTGTTCTAATCCATTTACAATAGCATATATCAAAATTCCATGATTTTATGTGTTCATAATAGTTCTTGAAATTTTGATGATCATGTTCATGTTCTTATGAATTTAGAAGATGATAGGAATTATTTGCTGAAATGTTTGGAATTAATTCTTGATCATTTATGTATTTTAATGGAATCCATAATTTGTCCTCAAGTATGGATATCCAAAGGTCACTTTCTTTAACACACACATTTAAACACATAAGTTACATGAAAGTGAAGAGTCTTCATTTTTATGAACCTTTAATTCATAAGTTATGAAATGAAAAGTTTTGGATAGTTACAAAACTTGTCCTCAAGTTTTGGAGTTTGTAAAGTTTCACACACTTTAATAAACTTTAATTCCAACCCTTAGAGTTTTAATGGTTAAAATTCAACCCTTATACTATTTATAACATTAATGGTTAATTATTATATATATGTATAAGAATAAGTCGTTCTACCATTAGTAGGTCTCATTCACGAAGCCGGTCTATAAGGTGGGTATAAGGTTGTTGCCTATAAAATGGTGACTTAATGGGTGTCCATTCTCACCCACCGCTTGCTTGACTGGTGGAGGGTCGTTAGCCGAACGGGTGGGACAATGACTTTAAATCCTCATTAAAAGTATAATGATTATTATAAAGTAACTAAACCTTTTTAATTCCCAAACTTAGTTATTTTAGGAAAAATGTGAACATGGTGCTAGTCCATGGAATTCACACTTTGTACCTTACCAAGTCGTTGGTGGAGCGTGTGTGGTTAACCGGCACCACTAACTTGGACTAGTAAGGATCACGAAGGGTGACTTAATGTTTGTCATAGATCAATGGAGCGTGTGTGGTTAACCGGCACATTGGTTAGGTGATAATATTAAGGGTACCAAGTGAGTTAGCATGGTTATTCACACCTTGTTTTGTGATCCTCGGCATCCCAGTCACAAAACTTGAAGGGCACAATCGAGATTGAAACATGCCATTGAAAAGTTCAATGAATCTCAAAAGAATCTAGGAATTTCAAATCCAATTAAAACCTAATAATACATTTTGTTTTCATGGTGGAAATTGGTGAATCGTCATTGACCTACCTTTCAAATATATTATTACTTAGATTACGGCATCCCTCTTCTATGTATAATATATTGTGATTGGGTCCTAGCCTTAATATTACATTTGGGTGTCTTATTAAGGATTCTATATATCTAATCTAAACTTGCTTTCTTCTTTCAGATGTCTTCCAACACTAATGCTTCAGGCTCTAACCCAACTGGTTCTTTCTCTCTCATGAATCTTTGTGGGAGGGTCATCTTTGATGGTTACAACTTCATGAATTGGATTAGGAACATCAGGATGGTTACTCGTTATGAGGACAAGGAATATGTCCTCGATAAGGAGTTAAAAGAACTTGATGAGTCTACTGCTACTCCTAAGGAGATCGCTGAATTCAGGACTCATGAGAGAGATGCTACTAAGGTGGCATGTATCATGATGGCCACGATGACAGCCGAGCTCCAAAAGTCTTATGAAGATTATTACCCTTTTGAGATGCACCAGGACCTGATGGAAAGGTACCATCAGAGTGCTCGTCAGGAGCGGTATGACATAATCTCCTCCATAATAACTACCCGCATGAAGGACGGTGATTCCGTCACGGCTCACATGCAAAAGATGCAAAGGTATGTTGACCATTTGCTAAAGCTGAATGTGAACATCCCTGAGGAGTTGGCAATTGACATCATTTTGCACTCCTTACCTTCTTGTTATGACCAATTTCGTATGACATATCATATGAACAAAGAGGAAGTTACCCTCAACAAGCTTCAAGGACTCTTGAAGACCGCGGAAATCGATCTTAAGGGCAAGGCGGTTGTTACCTCTCCTACTTCTACTCCAACATCTACCCCTGTTTTAGCTATCGGGCAAGGCAAAGGGAAAAAGAGGAAGCACCCTTCGAAGGGTACCAAGGGAAAGTCTCTTGAAGGTTCCTCATCGATGACCAAGAGCGGTTCTGTCACTCCTTCTGCCATTCCCAAGGATGCTGAATGCTTTTATTGCCATGAAAAGGCACACTGGAAGCGAAACTGCCCTAAGTACTTGCAGGATCTAAAGGATGGGAAAGTGAAACCCACCCATGCAGGTATTTACACTATATTGTCTAACTACTCAACACATTCTAACTCTTGGGTGCTTGATACAGGATGTGGTATTCACATATGTTCTGATTTGCAGGGCCTAAGAAGAAGTGAGGATGTGGAGCACGGGAAGATAAACTTGATCATGGGGAATAGGAAGGCTTCACTTGTTTCCAAGATTGGAGTTTATACTTTGTTGCTTAATAATAGGTTAAAATTAGATTTGAATAAATGTGTGTACTCGTCTGAAATGGCGAGGAATATTATTTCTTTTCATGCTTTGTACAAACAAGGTTTTACCTTTTCGTTTGATAATAAATGTGGTGGTATTAATGCTTTCTATAAAAATGTGTTTTATTTTAAAGCGTTACCTTGTGATGGTGTGTATGAAACTGTGTCGATTGTAGACAACTTAGGAAATAATGTGTTGTATATTGATTCTTCTACTAGCCTAGATAAAGCATCATTGTGGCATTGTCGTCTTGGACATGTAAGCAAGAAACGCATAGGCCAACTCCAAAAGAGTGGAGTCTTGGAATCATTCGACCTTAAATCGGATGATAGTTGTGAATCTTGTCTACTTGGAAAGATGACAAAATCACCCTTCACTGGAACATGTGAAAGGGGTGAGGGTTTGTTGGACCTAATACATACTGATGTGTGTGGGCCATTCAAAACCGCCATAAGGGATGCTAATCGGTATTATGTGACTTTTATTGATGATTTTAGTAGATATGGGTATGTCTACTTAATCAAACATAAGTCAGAAACCTTTGAAAGGTTTAAGGAATTCAAACAGGAAGCAGAAAATCAATTGGGCAAGAACATTAAGATGCTTCGATCCGATCGAGGTGGTGAGTATCTTAGTACCGAGTTCCTTGACTATCTTAAGGAGTGTGGGATTGTCTCACAATTGACTCCTCCCAGGACACCACAGCTGAATGATGTGGCTGAGAGGCGTAATCGGACCTTGTTGGACATGGTTCGCTCTATGATGAGTCGAGTTTCGTTACCAATCTCTTTTTGGGGGTATGCCTTAGAGACTGCCGCCCATATCCTTAATCTAGTCCCTACAAAGAAGGTTACCAAAACACCTCATGAGATGTGGACTGGGAAGGTTCCCAATTTGGACCACATCAAGATTTGGGGTTGCGAGGCTTTCGTGAGGCGTGAGACTCATGATAAGCTTGAACCCCGAAGTGAAAGGTGTATTTTCATCGGCTACCCACAGAAATCCTTCGGTTACCTCTTCTACAGACCCAATGAGAATGTGGTCTTTGTAGCAAGAAGAGGGGTCTTTCGTGAGAGAGAATTTATAAGCCAAGGAGACAGTGGGAGGCAAATTGATCTTCAAGAAATTCAAAAAGCAATTGGTGAAGGAACCTCAGACACTAGCAATCAACCTGAGGAGGAAACTCCTGTTGAGCAAGCTGACATGTCTATACCTCCGAGGCGTTCCACACGGGTTAGGAACACACCTTCGTTTTATTATGGTTTTCATATTACTACGGAAGGTGATACGTTTATCAGTGATAGTACACTGGTAAATTTGGATGAACCTAGCAGTGTTAAGGAAGCCATGGCAGGCCCGGAGTCTGCCAAATGGAAGGAGGCTATGGACAGCAAGATACAGTCCATGTATGACAATCAAGTTTGGAACTTGGTTGATAATGTACCAGGCCGTAAAACAGTCGGGTGCAAATGGATCTTCAAGAAGAAGACCGACATGGAAGGAAAAGTGCATACTTATAAGGCTCGACTGGTTGCGAAGGGTTTTACTCAGACTCAGGGTATTGATTATGATGAAACCTTCTCGCCGGTAGCAAAAATTAAGTCCATTAGGGTTATGCTAGCCATTGCAGCATTTCATGATTATGAAATATGGCAAATGGATGTCAAAACCGCTTTCCATAACGGAAAGTTGCTGAGGATGTGTACATGAATCAGCCAGAGGTTGTTGTCAGTGCAGAGTACCCCAATAGAGTATGCAAGCTTGAGAAATCCATTTATGGATTAAAACAAGCATCTCGTAGCTGGAATCTTTGTTTCGATGAGAAGGTAAAAGAGTTTGGTTTCTCGAGAAGCGAAGATGAGTCTTGCGTGTATGTCAGAGCTAGTGGGAGTATAGTTAGCTTCTTGGTACTGTATGTGGATGACATACTACTTATAGGAAATGACATCCCAACCTTGTAGGAGGTTAAGTCCTGGCTTGGGAAGTGCTTTGCTATGAAGGACCTAGGGGAGGTTGCCTATATCCTAGGGATAAGGATATTAAGAGAAAGGAGTAAAAGACTAATTGGACTTAGTCAGAGTATCTACTTGGATAAGGTGTTGAAAAGGTTCAACATGGAGAATTCCAAGAAAGGAGATTTACCGATCCAAAGCAATACCGAACTGAGTAAGACTCAGAGTCCGAGTACAGAGGCAGAGATAGCTGAGATGAGCCAACTACCGTATGTTCCGCTATTGGCTCGATCATGTATGCTATGACTTGTACCCGCCCTGATGTGGGTTTTGCTTTGAGCATGGTCAGCACGTATCAGGGGAACCCTGGCAAGGCTCATTGGACCGCGGTAAAGAACATTCTCAAGTACCTGCGGAGGACTAAGGATTGGGTCCTTACCCATGGTGGGAGTGATGACTTGAGAGTATTAGGGTATAGTGATGCTAGTTTTCAGACTTATAGGGATAATTTCCGCTCTCAGTCGGGCTGGATCTTTACCTTAAATGGAGGGGAAATTTCTTGGAAAAGTTCCAAGCAGGAGACGGTGGCTGATTCGACTTGTGAATCAGAGTATATAGCAGCGAGTGAAGCAGCGAAGGAAGCGATATGGCTAAAGAACTTCATCGGAGACCTTGGAGTTGTACCGGCTATTAAGGAACCTATGGAGATTTTCTGTGACAACAATAGTGCGGTTGCCTTAGCCAAGGAACCAAGAGATCATGGCAGATCCCGACACATTGACAGAAAATATCACTTCATAAGACACAAGATTGAACAAGGACTCCTCGTGGCAAGGAGAATATCGTCGGATGAGAATCATGCGGATCCCCTTATGAAGGGACTGATGAGGGTTAAGCATTTTCAGCATGTGAGGCGCATCAGGCTGAGGGACGATATTAGTTTTACAGATTAGATAGTTTTTCCTGAAACTTGTAAAATGTAATTGACGTTTGATGATGAATAAAATTTGTGATTTATTTATGAGTAAAGTGTTACTATCATTGTCAATTATTTACTATTGTTTCAGTTTTGCATGTTTTGACTTCCAGAATAATTAATTTATTCAAACCTCCACAATCGATCATACGTCGGAAGTAGGTATGAATCAAGATTGTCATGAATTGGGTTTGTAGATGGCTAAAAGTGTTTAGACATGGCAATGGTTGCTGCAACATTCATGAGTACTCATAAGTTATGAGTATTGGTATAAACCCATGCTCACTTGTATCACTTCATGGAATTTATCTCGAGTGATCGTGAGACGATAATATCATATAAATCTTCAAACCTAGAGATATGAGTTGTTACCTATGAGTTGGTTGTGCATTGATTGCACGTAAACGCATCAGTAACTTGATGTTATAAAACGTGCTTTTGTGTACAATTCAACAAGTAGTAGAACAAGCATATGAGTCGAAGTTGATCTGTTCCTTATAGATATAGAAGCGATATCTGGGTCCCTCGATGATTTTGTGTTGACCCATGTACCGGGCCCGGTCAGAACTAAAATGATGTGTTCAGCAAAGTTCTTTGTCAAACAAATCGGAAATCGAGACACAACTGCCAGACAATAAGCAAGACATAGTTCCATGTGTTTGTCCGGCAGATATCATGAGAGCAGAGGAATATATGATCACTTGTCTTAAAATGGCGCTTCATAGTTCGACGGAGTTTTCGAGAGCTACGATTGCTGGTTGGTTCCTGAAGTTATATAGGCAAATACAGTTATTAGACTTATCCAAGTATGAGTCTGTTGGATAAGGTGTCTAAGTCCATAACTTATTTGGTATATACTTGACCCGACCGACATGGTCCATTTGGGTTGCATCTCATCCAAACTATTTATGGATAATTTTATGAGAGTTATACACATATGTTTATTAATATATTATAATTTATAATATATTAATATGAAGTTATGTTATTTAATTAGTCTTAGTCTTAAATTAATTATGAATTAATTTAGAGATTAAAAGGAAGACTAATTAGATTATGGGCTATTCGTTTTATATGGTGTGGGCTAACACTCATTTGTTAATGGGCTAGGCTTATATGGAAGTCCGTGGATGATCCATGGAGCTTTTAACCCATGGATCCTTGGAAAGGAAAAGTCATGGGTTATTAGGGTTTCACCCTAACCATGTACACTATATAAGCATGCTTATGGAGCATGAAATGGCAAATAGTGAACTAGTGTATGTATGCTTGTGTGTGGCCGAAACTAAGGAAGTGTGTATACTCTCACAAAGTTTTCCAAGAGTTTGTGATGTTTTGTGATTCCATTTGAGGAATTCACACTATTGGTGCTTGGCCCTCAAACTCCTAAGAACCAAACTCATCAAAAAGGTATGTAATCTCTTCTAACTCTTTTATGTTGAAATGTTCCCCATGCCATCTTAGATAGGTTATAAACCTTGGAAAAATTATTATTTTGCATGTATTTAGACAAACATAGATCCAAGGTTTATTAGGGTTGCATGCACACTTAGGAAGTGTTAGATTGCTCAAAACCCAACAGTAGGTACAAAAATAAGAATTATGTCAACACGATAGGTTGCAAACCTTAAGTCGTGTGCTAGTGATAAATTACAGGTTTTACTCTTGATTTAATCTTGAAACTTTTTCAGGATCTTTAAGGCTCCCACTTCCCCTTGACATATATGTTTCCCCAGTCAAGAACCATTCCTTGACAAAACAAATATTTAAGGGATAGTGCGGATTCTTATCAAGACTAACACTTCACAGAATTGGTCTTAGTTGGTCTTTGTCTCATCCAAGACATCACAACTTACTAATCTCAAATGTACAAGAGTAGAAAACATTTTACTGTTACATTTGACTAGTGTTAATAAATCTTCCTTTATGTCACTTAAAGTTACAATCTTGGAGTACGACTCTAAGAATTGTTTTGGAACGAAGTATGACTCATCTTCTCAATCTTAACCAATACAACAATTCATGACCTCTCTTCTTAGCCATAACAATGCACTAAGACGTCCTTAGAGTATGAATGTGTGATATGGTTTCATAATCATTAAGATGATCATGAGATACGATACTAAAGTACTCTTCCATCCTTTCAGATTTGAGAAACTTTTATCTTTCTGCTTAAGTTGATTCTTCTCATTTGTTTTGTCATACATTGTAACCTTTCCGATGTTACAGAATTATACTTAACCTCATAAGTATAATCATATTTACTAATCTTTAGTAAATCATGACAAATCAATCTTTGTGGTGGACCTTGACCAGCGCACACCCAGTGTACCTAATTCCTTAGTCCTTCAATTGACTCACATATACATGTGATCAAAGAATTAGTCTTAATTTTCAAAGATGAAAATTCGCATTCATCATACAATACAACTTGTATGATTCCAAGTTTCTGTCCAATTGAAACTTGGGTGATGAAAAACTTTCTTCATTTGGTAAATTCAGACACTACCACAAATGAAAGAATCAAATCCACTTCCCAATATTGCTATTACTGGAAACATATAAGCAACAATTTTCCACAGATGCCATTGTAAGGATATTTTTAAAATAAATAAAATTAAAAACCTTTTTTTTCTTTTATTTTAAAACTTTGCGGAAAAACTTATCCTTACAATCCACATGAAAACCTTGTTGTTATCTATTCATAAGCAATATATTATAACTCTTAAGCAACAGCTCAAAATTCTGATTACCGAACCATGCGAACGAAACCCACCTTCGCAATCAGAATCAAAATATACTTACTTTAAGCTTCCTATCTTTTCTTTGATTCTTAAAAACATCAACATGTGACCCATTCACATTATGTAATAAGAATCTCCAAATAGGAACTTAATAGAGTTAGACAGTGGACTTTACCCGAAGTAGAGTCAAACCTCTTGACTTGATCAACCTTATGACCTTTCAGGCGAATAGGGCAGCTTCGCAACCAATGCCCTTTCCTTTGGCAACAAAACACATGGACCCTTTGGTAATGGCACATGAGACTATCTCAAACTTAGCCTTTCTCTTTACCATTTGGTCAACCGAGTTGACTATGGCCGATCCCTTTCCATTGGGAAGAGAAATGCTTTTCTAGATATCCAATGCTACCATTGTCAATGTCCATTTAAGACTTAGGAAGTTGTTCTTTTAATCAAATTTGCTTTACTGGTGTTCCAAATCATTGCTGATTCCACAACACCAAGCAAATAGATAACATCATGGAGCATCATGTCATAGTCTGTCTCATAGTAGTCCCAAAGAGACTCACTATGTTACTAAGAAAGTGATTGAACATCCAACTTTCACGAGACTTTGACACCTAACTCTCCCGGCTTGTCAATATGTGACTTTATCTCCAAGATGTGAGCACACATAGACTATGCTTGTCAATAGGGATTGAGTGACTTTAAACTTTTCAAGAACTTGTTGGTGAGGGAGAATAATTGGAGAAGGTGGAAGAAGTGAAGCATGATGTTGAGGGACACCATCTTCAAGAGATTTGGGAAGATCATAGTTGTTTGAACCAGACATCTATAATGGGAGAAAATCAAGTTAGTTGATTCAAAGTCCTTAATATAACACCCAATATGAAATATTAAGGCTTGGACCCAACACAATATTTTATAATTTGGAAGAGGGATGCCGTAATCCAAGCTATAAAATATTTGAAGGTAGGCGAATGACGATTCACCAATTTCCACCAGGAAAAACGAAATAATTTATTAGGTTTTAATTGGATTTGAAATTCCTAGACCTTTTGAGATTCATTGAACTTTTCAATGGCATGTTTCAATATCGAGTGTGCCCTCTCAAATTTTGTGACTGGGATGCCGAGGATCACAAAACAAGGTGTGAATAACCATACCAATTCACTTGGTACCCTTAATATTATCACCCAATCAATGTGCCGGTTAACCACACACGCTCCATTGATCTATGACAAACATTAAGTCACCCTTCGTGATCCTTACTAGTCCAAGTTAGTGTGCCGGTTAACCACACACGCTCCACCAACGACTTGGTAAGGTACAAAGTGTGAATTCCATGGGCTAGCACCAAATTCACATTTTTCCTAAAGTAACTAAGATTGGGAATTAAATAAAAAATATTTAGTTACTTTATAATATTCATTATACTTTTAATGAGAATTTCAAGTCATTGTCCTACTCGTTCGGCTAACGACCCTCCACTGATCAAGCAAGCGGTGGATGAGAGTGGACACCCATTAAGTCGCCATTTTATAGGCAACAACCTTATACCCACCTTATAGACCGACTTTGTGAATGAGGCCTACTAACGGTAAAACGACTTGTTCTTATACATATATATATATATATATATATATATATATATATATATATATATATATATATATATATAATTAACCATTAATGTTATAAATAGTATAAGTGTTGAATTTTAACTTTTAAAATTCTAAGTGTTGGAATTAAAGTTTATTAAAGTGTGTGAAACTTTTCCAAATTCCAAAACTTGAGGGCAAGTTTTGTAACTCTTCAAAACTTTTCATTTCATAACTTATGAATTAAAGGTTCATAAAATGAAGACTCTTCATCTTATGTAACTTATGTGTTTTTAATGTGTGTTAAAGAAAAGTGACCTTTGGATATCCATAACTTGAGGACAAATTATGGACTCCATTAAAACACATAAATGATCAAGAATTAATCCTAAACTATTCAGCAAATAATTCCTATCATCTTCTAAATTTATAAGAACATGAACATGATTATCAAAGTTTCAATAATTATATGAACACATACAAAGCATGAAATTTTGATATATGCTATTGTAAATGGATTAGAACAACCATTACACCAGCTAAAATAAGTTTTAAAACATCAAAGCAGTTTAGGGTAAAGTTTCTAGTCCATTTCCAGCAGCAAAAGTCGAAAATCTGCATTCTAAACGTTCTACTCGCCGAGTGCACGAACCTACTCGGCGAGTAGGATGAATTTTGCCTTGGACTCGGCGAGTCCATCATGCAGACAGCAAAAATTTCGACTATTTTCACTATTTTGCATAAAGTATCAAACAAGCAAGCCTAGGCTCTGATACCACTGTTGGGTTTTGAGCAATCTAACACTTCCTAAGTGTGCATGCAACCCTAATAAACCTTGGATCTATGTTTGTCTAAATACATGCAAAATAATAATTTCCAAGGTTCATAACCTATCTAACATGGCATGGGGTACTTTTAATCATAAATGAATTAGATGAGATTACATACCTTTTGATGATGAGTTTGATTCCTAAGGAGTTTGAGGGCCAAGCACCAATAGTGTGAATGCCTCAAATGGAATCACAAATCACCACAAACTCTAGGAAAAATTTGAGAGAGTGTATACACACTTATAAAAATCGGCCACACACAAACACACATACTCTAGTGACACTAGTCACACTAGTGGCAATTTCATGCAACATAAGCATGCTTATATAGTGTACATGATTAGGGTGAAACCCTAATAACCCATGACCTTTCCTTTTCCAAGGATCCATGGGTTAAAAGCTCCATGGATCATCCATGGACTTCCATATAAGCCTAGCCCATTAACAAATGAGTGTTAGCCCACACCATATAAAACAATGGCCCACAATTTAATTAGTCTTCCTTTTAATCTCTAAATTAATTCATAATTAATTTAAGACAAAGACTAATTAAATAACATGACTTCATATTAATATATTATAACTTATAATATATTAATAATCATATGTGTATAACTCTCATAAAATTATCCATAAATAGTTTGGATGAAATGCAACCCAAATGGACCATGCCGGGTCGGGTCAAGTATATACCAAATAAGTTATGGACTTAGACACCTTATCCAACATTATGTCGTTACCATTGTTTAGGTAATGACTAAAAAAATTGTTGTTATCCTGACCCTAGTGGTCATATCACATTGAGTCCGACTACGATGAGTGGGTTACGTGGTTCAAAGAACCAAGTTTGATGTAGCGTCCAACTTAAACCAAACAATCGAAATCAAAGCAATCAATAGAAGAATCGTGCTCGTTGTTAAAGAAGTTGGTAGCTAGAAATGCTACATGTTAAAATGTGATTATATCACATTATACCATGAAGGAAGGAATATTCCATTCCGAAATATGACTCTAAGAGACCTAAGTCTAAGCGTTGCAACATACGATGATAGGTCATTAGAATATGACACATCGATCCATAGTAGTAACAAAAGAACTCATCTCAAGTTCGTATCCAGTAAGGATCGAGATTGTGACATGAAGGTCATAATTTGGAGTCTAACCTGAGGTAGAGAGCAGGTGCTCGATTAAGTACTGCTTACAGCTAATAAGTCTAAGAGATAGACTTGAAGGCATATAGAAGTTATAATTATTAGCTAGGATGAAGAAATGACGTATGGAGTCATTATACGAGCCTTGTTTCATTGATGATTTCGGGACGTAATGATCTTAAGGGGGAGATAATTGTAACGCCCGTAGATCCGGGCTAGTCAACTAGATGCAATAACTGTCGAAAATGACTTTTCGACAAAAGATTATTTAGAATAAATAATCTTAAACAAGTTGTAGAATATGTCACAAGGTTTCCGTACATATAAAGAACGCCGAAATCCGAGTTATAATGAAGGAGTTATGACCCGTCGAAGTTTCGCGACGGAACCGGCACGACACCGGGAAGCGTAAATAGTGAATTTACGATAGAGCGAGATTTAGCCTTAGCAATCTAAACTAAAGTCGTAGAATACGTTAAACTAAGAACATCTTTAAAAAGAACGCCCAAATCTGACTTCGTATGAAGAAGTTATGATTTTTCGAAGTTTCAGATTAGTAGTGTACAGCCCGAAATTCGAATAATAGACCGAGCGTTTTAGCCGACACGACCTAAACAAGAATCGAAGATCTCGTTAAGAGTAGCGTAACGAGAAAAAGATGGGCGAAAACGAATGTCAGATGAGGAAGTTATGAGGGTTTAACGGACAAATCCTGTCCCAGCATGTTAGTAATATAAAATTTAAAATCGAATCAAAATTAGCCGACGAAGTATAAACGAAAGTTGTAGAGTACGTTCCCGCCTTCTCGTGGATATAAAGAACGTCAAAAACGGAGCTCGTGCGTGAAAGTTACAAATTTTTAAAGTTTGTACTCGATTTTGAGAGATCTGATACGAAGTCGCTGACGTGGCATTTTCCCAGCTGTCCGATGGTAATCGCTGAAGTCGCCTCAGATCATGACATGTATCCCCCTCGCTACACCCCGCGTCCGAAATGAAGTACGCCCATCGTACCTCGCTATTGTGTGGTCCGAGACTTTGCCACTTCGCACCACCAAGGATCCACCACCTGGCAGCTCTATCCGAATTACGCCCCGCGTAAGGTCCTCGGTACGCCCAGCGTACTCCGAGGCTGCAGCCTATAAAAGGGAAGTGAAGCCTCTCGGATTTTCACACCTTCGACCATAAGTTTCTCTCTCTACTTTCTCTCACTACCCCTAACCCTCTCTTAATCCTAGGTAAACCCCCGAGCACCCGAAGGAAGTCCTGAGGCTCCCGGAGACCCGAGAAAAATAGTCTTTCGGTTTCGAAACGCTGCTCCAAATAAAGTTCCGGTTTTCGATAAAATTCAATGTATGTGAGCTACGCTTACGCAACTTTTAATATAGCTTTCAAATAATTATAGTAATGTTATTAGGTCCTTAAAACAATTATTTGGGCTATTATTATGAGTTATATTGAGTGTTATTTAACGCTTATATAATAATAATAGTAGTCAGACTATTAATTTGTCGCGATTATCGTTAGACTAAACCCTAGTGGTATTGGTACTAGGTTTTATCGAAGGAAATTGTTTTGAGAGTATCGAAGCATTGTTCGAGTGCTGGGTCACCACCTTTCAGGTGAGTGCATAGTCCCTTTCATCTTACACATAGATATGAAGTATTTTATATAAACTACGTGCTATGTGTGCATGTCATCTGAATACTTGTTGTCTATGCTGGATGAACGTCTTATACATGTTTTAAAGGATTTAAACTGTATACGTATTTTATATACGAATATGTTGGTTATGAGATGGGTAGATGAATGATGAGAGATAAAAGATGATGTGAGTAAACATTTGCAGCTATGGACTTAGTGACTAATAAACATCGGCAGCTATGGACTTAGTGTCTATTGGACAAACACCGGTAGCTATGGATTTAGTACCTGTTAGGAATTGGTAACTATGGACTTAGTACCTATTAGACAAACACTGGTAGCTATGGATTTAGTACCCGATGAATAAACTATAGCAGCTATGGAATTAGTGCTTTACGAACGAGCATTGGCAGCTATGGATTTAGTGCCAGTTCTATAACCCTGGAAGTAAGGGACTTCAGAATAAACGGATGCAGGATAGATGACTCTTAGGATAAATCCTTAAGAGTAAAGAAGATAATGGGGATGGGTAATTGGGTTGATTGTTTGATTGTTTAAACATAATAATTATATTATTTTGGGTTGAAAACCCTATGTACTCACCGGGTTTTCCAACCTGACCCACTCAGTTTATTTATATCACAGGTGTTGATATGAAGTCACATTACACTGAGAGATTAAAGAGATGTAGAACACTAGTGTAAATAAATGTAAATTCCATTTATGCTTATGTTTTTGTATTGGCGATGACATCCCAAACGTTTGAAAATGAATAAAATACGTTTCTTCGAAACTTTTTTTGATAACGTATTTATCGTGTTTTTCTGGGAACAAATTCTGCAACATTTTTATGAAAAGAAGTACTCTGATTTTTACAAAGCATAAACAAAATCGGTCTATTCTGGCTGTGAAAATGGGGATGTCACAATATATAACTAAGAAATCAACGACAGTCGGATGGATAACCGATACCCTAAGACCACATCTAACAAGAACAGGAAGTAAGGCGAACTATCGGTCCTAAGTCCTTCAAGTCTTACTTATATAAATATATTAATGTAGATATATTTTTATAAGAAAAGTAATTTAAACATAGTTCGAAAACAATTTAATAACAATTTTAATTTTGAAATGCATTTGATATTTAATTAAAAACCTTTATATCGACAAGAATCTAAAAGTATAGAAAAGTTCCTTTTTAATGGTAAGTTATCAATCACATATGATCTGATAATAAAACTTGTAGCAATGTACTTGTATCCCCCCTTAAAACATGTAAAAACAGTTGAAAAGGTTCATTAAGGGGTATGAACTCAACTGAAATGAGTAAATCGGGTGGAAGTGTCGGGTGAGCGTTTGGTGTCAAGTAAAGACTTGTACACCCTTTATGACCCTAGTAACATATGAAGACATATGTTTACAAGTAATTAGTGATTTAAACTCTAATTAAACACATATAGTCATCCTAATGTGATTAAAGGTCTTGTGGTTGAGTGTTAGGAGGCTAATGGGTTGTAAGGAAAATGTGTAAGACCTCACCATGGAGTTTACTCTCCTAAAACTCATCTTAATTGAGTTTATGGTCGGGAGACCACATCCCCCATGAGTTTATGGCCGTAAAATCATGGGAGGAGTGTTTTTGAGTGTTTTCAATTGTCATGGGGTTCTAGAAGTGGTTCTAAGGTAGTATACAAGGCTATAGGGGTGATTAGGGTTCCAAGAGTGTACTCCCTTGGATTTTACGGTCCAAAGACCACTCCTTGGGAGTTTACGGCCGTAAACCCCATGGTTTACGATAGTAAACTCTTGTACACCTCCATTCCTTGATTACTAGGCCCTTAGTTAATTCCTAACAAGTTCTAGTGAAGGTATAAGGCTCTTTAGGGGACTTAAACTTTCATTTGGCATGGTTTAGGGGAGTTTACGGTCTAAGCATATGCTTGGGCCGTAAACTCTAGTTTACCCTTCAAATGTTGATGTTTAGGTGTTCCAAGTCCGAAATAGCAAGCCCCTAAGCCATATCTTAAGTTTAAATGTGGTTTGGAAGTGTTTTGGGCTTGGTTTGCAAGACTAGAGGGTGTTTATGGTCTAAGCGTGTGCTTGGACCGTAAACTCTCTTTTAAGTCCTAAAACTCGATGATTTGGGGTTCAAACACTTCTAGGTTAAGTCCAAAACTAGTTTCTAAGCATAAAGGGAAGAAAATTGGGACTTTTGACAACCTTTTAGGGGTTTACGGCCTAAGGAGGTTCTTAGGCCATAAACTCCTCCGTTACAGCTTTTATGATCGATTTTTGGGTTAAACCCTCAATCAATGATGCCTAGAACAAGTTAGGGTAGGAGAACTTACGTTTTGGAGGCGGAAACTTGTGGTTTTGAGTCGAAATCGAACTTGAAGAGAGAGAGAGAGAGTAGAGAGAGAAAGTGGGTCTAGTGTGGTAAAAGGTTCATATGGAGTGCCCAACCTCCTATATATAAGTCTTGGGTGTTGTACCCGGTATACGACTACCCGATACTAATGTTTAACGAGGTTTAAACTTTTTACCCGGTTAAATAGTCGTAATAAAAATAACTTTTTCCAACTAAATGGAAATGATATTTTACATGTTTTTATTTATTTTATCATGACGATAATAGCACGAAATATAAATAAATAAAACATTTATTTATTTGTCGACCCTAAATTAACGGAACTTTTATAAAATAACATATTCCGTTAGCAGAAACGGGTTAATATAACGGAATAAACTTTGGGTTGTCACAATCCATTTGCACCCTATAGTCTTACGACCTGGTACATTGTCAACCAAGTTCCAAACTTGATTGTTATACATGGACTGTATCACGCTGTCCATTGTCTCTTTCCACTTAGTTGACTCAGGGACTGCCATGGCTTCCGCGTAACTGTTAGGTTCATATAGGCCTATCGGTGTCTCATAACTGATAAGTGTATCACCTTCCGCAATAATATGGAATCCATAGGAATGCTCAGGTGCATTCCTAACTCTCGTGGAACGCCTTAGGGGTACACACTTGTCAATTGGCTCAACAGGAGTTTCCTCCTCAAGTTGAGTGTTAGGGTTTGAAGTTCCTTCACCACTTGACTCTTGAATTTCTTCAAGTTCAACTTGCCTCCCAATGTTTCCTTGGCTTATGAACTCTCTCTCTCTCTCTCTCTCTCTCTCTCTCTCTCTCTCTCAAGACAGCCCTCCTAGCTACCAAGACCACATTTTCACTAGGTCTGTAGAAGAGGTAACCAAAGGATATCTATGGGTAGCCGATGAAAATACACCTCTCACTTCGAGGTTCGACCTTATCAAGAGTCTCGCGTCTCAAGAAAGCATTACAACCCCAAATCTTAATGTGGTCTAGTTTAGGTACTTTACTAGTCCACATCTCATGAGGAGTTTTGGCAACTTTTTTTGTAGGGACTAGATTAAGGATATGGGTGGCAGTCTCTAAGGCATACCCCCAAAATGAGATTGGTAGCGAAGCTCGACTCATCATGGAACGAACCATATCCAACAAGGTTTGATTACTCCTCTCAGCCACACCATTCAACTGCGGTGTCCTGGGAGGTGTCAATTGTGAGACAATCCCACATTCCTTAAGATAGTTGAGGAACTCTGAACTAAGATACTCACCACTTTGATCGGATCGAAGCATCTGAATGTTCCTGCCCAATTGATTCTCGACTTCTTGTTTAAACTCTTTAAACCTTTCAAAAGTCTTTGACTTATTCTTGATTAAGTAGACATATCCATATCTACTCTAATCATCAGTGAAAGTCAAATAATAACGATTAGCATCCCATGTGGCATGTTTGAAGTGTCCAACAAACCTTCACCCTTCCACAAGAACTTGTGAAGGGTGACTTTGTCATTTTTCAAAGTAAGCATGATTCGCAACTATCATCTGACTTTAGGTCAAATGATTCCAAGACTCTATCCTTTTGGAGTTGGCTTATGTGTTTCTTGCTTATATATCCAAAACAACAATGCCATAATGATGCTTTATCCAAGTTATTATCATTAACATAATCAATACACAACACATTATTTCCTAAGTTATCTACAATAGATACAATTTCATACACACCATCACAAGGTAATGCTTTAAAATAAAGAACATTATTAAGGAAAGCATTAATCGAACCAACTTCATTATCAAATGAAAAGGTAAAACCTTGTTTATACAATGCATGAAAGGAAATAATATTTCTTGCCATTTCTGGCGAGGTAACAATATTTATTCAAATCTAAACTAAACCCACTACTGAGCGATAAAGTATAAACTCAAATCTTGGTGACAGGTAAAGCTTTAATATTCCCCATGATTACGTTTATTCTTCCATGCTCCACATTCTCACTTCTTCTTAGTCCCTGCAAATCAGAACAGATATAAATACCGCAACCGGTATCAAGGACCCAAGAGTTAGAATATGGTGAGTTATTAGATAAGATAGTGTAAATACCTGCATGGATGGGTTTAACTTTCCCATCCTTCACATCTTGCTGGTACTTTGGGCAGTTCCGCTTCCAGTGTGACCTTTCATGGCAGTAGAAGTACTCAGCCTCTTTTGGGTCAGAAGAAGGAGTGACGGAACCTTTCTTCATTCCACTTGAAGAAGAGCCATCAAGGGTCCTACCCTTGGTACCCTTCGACGACCTCTTCCTCTTCTACCCTCTATCTTTCCCGATTGCAAATACAGTAGCAGAGTTTGGAGTAGGATTTGAGTTTTAACAACCGAATTACCTTTAAGACCTGTTTCGGCGGTCTTGAGGAGTCCCTGAAGTTTGCATAGTGTAACTTCTTCCTTATTCATGTGGTATGTCATGCAGAATTGATCATAGCACGAGGGTAAGGAGTGCAAAATGATATCTATTCCAAGCTCCTCAAGGAAGTTCACATTAAGCTTCAGCAAACGATCCACATACCTTTGCATTTTCTGCATGTGGCTCGTGATGGAATCTCCGTCCTTCATTCTGGTTATTATCATGGAGCAGATTATTTCATACCGCTCTTGACGAACACATTGATGGAATCTTTCCATCATATATTGGTGCATTTCAAAAGGGTAGAAGTCCTCATAGGATTTTTGGAGTTCTGCTGTCATGGTGGCCATCATGCTGCATGCCACTTTGGTGGCATCTCTTTCATGAGTCCGGAAGTCAGCGATCTCCTATGGATTAACAGTGGTCTCATCGATCTCCTTCAGCTCCTTATCGATGACATATTCCTTGTCCTCGTAACGAGTCACCATCTTGATGTTTTGGATCCAATCCATAAAGTTGGAACCATCGAAGATGACCCTCCCGCATAGGTTCATGTGGGAAAAGGAGCCGGAAGGGTTTGAGCCAGAAGCAGTGTTGTTGGAAGACATTTGAAAAGAAGAGAACAAGATTAGTTTAGATATTAAGAGAGTCCTTAATAAAACACCCAAATGTAATATTAAGGCTAGGATCCAATCACAATATATTATAACTTAGAAGAGGTATGCTGTAATCTAAGTAATAACATATTTGAAAGGTAGGTGAATGACGATTCACCAATTTCCACCAACAATGAAATATTAATATATTAAGTTTTTAATTTGGTTCTTCGAAATTCCTAGATTCTTTTGAGATTCAATGAACTTTTCAAAGGCATGTTTCAATCTCGAGTGTACCCTCCAAGTTTTGTCACTGGGATACCGAGGATCATAAAACGAGGTGTGAAGTAACCATGCAAATCACTTGGTACCCTTAAAGTTCATCACTCAATCGATGTGCCGGTTAACCACATACGCTCCACCGATACTATGATAAACCTTAAGTCACCCTTTATCTACCTTGTTAAGTCCAAGTTAATGTGCCGGTTAACCACACACGCTCCACCAATGACTTAAACAAAGTGTAAAGTGTAATTTCATTGATTAGCACCTTATTCACATTTTTCCTAAAGTAACTAAGATTGGAAATTTAATTAAACATTTAGTTACTTTATAATGTTCATTATACTTTTAATGAAATTTTATAAGTCCCTGTCCAACCCGTTCGGCTAACGATCCTCCACCGATCAAGGAAGCGGTGGGTGAGAGTGGACACCCATTAATTTTCCATTTTATAGGCAACAACCTTATACCCCCCCCCCCTTAGAGACCGGCTTTGTGAATGAGGCGTACTAGCGGTAGGACGACTTGATCTTATACATATATATATATATATATATATATATATATATATATATATATATATATATATATATTATTAACTTATAATATTATAAAGTATAAGAGTTGAATTTTAACTTTTAAAATTCTTAAGGTTGGAACTAAAGTTTATTAAGTGACTTTACATGTTCCAAAACTTGAGGGCAAGTTTTGTAATTTTACAAAACCTTTCACATTCATAACTTATGAGTCATTAAATGAAGACTCTTCATTTTATAACTTATGTGTTCTTTTAATGGCTTTTAACACAAATAGACTTTTGGTTATCCATAACCTGAGGACAAGTTATGGACGCCATTAAAACACATAAAGATCATGAATTAATCATATAAACAAGTAACTCCTATGATCTATCAAGAACTCATAAGAACATGAACATTCATATCAAAATGTCAAAACATATGAACACATATAATCATGAAAAATTGATATTAGCCATTGTAAATGGATTAGAACAACCATTACACCATCTAAAACAAGTTTTATAACACCAAAACAGTTTAGGGTAATGTTTCTAGTCCATTTCCAGCATCACAAATCGAATTTTTGCATTCTGCATGACCAACTCGTCGAGTGCATGAACTGACTCGTTGAGTTGGTTCATTTTCACTTGGACTCGTCGAGTCCTCCCCATGGACTCGTCGAGTCCCCTGTGCAGGCAGCTAAAAACGATTTTCAACACTATTTTGCATCAAGTATTCACAAACAAGCCTAGGCTCTAATACCACTGAAGGGTTTTGATCATTCTAACACCCCTAAGTGTACATGCAACCCTAGAAAACCTTGGATCTATGTTTGTCTAAAATACATGCAAAATATGATTTCCAAGGTTCATAATCCTATCTAGCATACATGGGGAACTTTATCCTAAAAGGATGGCTAGAATTACATACCTTGTAGTTGATTTTGATTCCTTGAAAACTTATGAGCCTAGCACCCAAAGTGTGACGCCTCAAATGCTTCACACAACACCAAATGCCTTTGGAATGACTTTTGAGAGGATGCACACACTTGTAAAATCGTCCTAGCCCTCTTATGTTCTTAGTGTAGCCGATTTTGGTAGATAGCATGTTCCTTATATAGTGCGACACATCTAGGGTTACACCATGTAAACCCTAATGTGTCATGACTCTTAATTTCCATGACCCATGGGTTTGTAACTCCCATGGAGCATCCTATGGGTTTAACCCAACTTGATAATCCATGGAGCCTTTTTGCCCACTATACAAGTTATGGATGATTTACATAATCAACCCATATATTTAATTAGTCATCTTTTGATCCCTTAATTAATTCCAAATTAATTCTTGATCAATACTAATTAAATAATACTATTAATATATTAGAACTTATAATATATTAATAAACCACAAGTATTATTTCTCTCATTTAGTCTATCCAAATGCATGATGCCATGCAACCCAAATGGACCATGCCAGGTCGGGTCAAGTACATACCAAAAATAGTTATGGACTTAGACACCTTATCCAACATAAATATCCTCTTCTCATAAAAGTCTATCCAAATTGTTCCGATGCCATGCAACCTAAGTGGACCATGCTACTCTCGGGTCAAGTATATACCAATAATAGTTATGGGCTTAGACATGTAATCCAACAGCCTCCCACTTGGATAAGTCTAATAACTATTATTACAAGCATGACTCCGACCCGACTAACAATCATAGCTCTTAAAAGCCGCTGTGGAACTCTGACCTAGTCAATGATATGTCCATTAGATAAGGGATCATATATTCCTCCATTTTAGATATCATATGGACTGAGAAATGGATTTTAATCATTCTCTCTGTCTATCTGTTGTTTCCTGATTTCCGATTTATGACGACCGACTAATTGAACAAATCAAATCAATCTAGGCCTGATGTCATCACTAAATCATCAAGGGGACCACAAATATTGCTTTTATCCACATGAGGTAAAAGGAACAGATAAACATCGACCCAAATGCTCGCTTGTACTTACTCATCAAATTACATACAAGGATATCTTTTATAACATCCAAGTTACTGGTGAATTTACATATGTCAATGTGCAACCAACTCGCACCTACAACTCACATGTCTCCGTTTCAAGAATATAAGATGTTATCGTCTCATGATCACTCGTGATAAAATCCATGAAGTGATTCAAATGAGTGCGGGTTGAATCCAATGCTCGAATCTAATTCTAGGAGCACTCATGAACACTATAGCCACCTTGCCCAAGACAAACTACAGAACCATTCATGATAGTCTTGCCTCAATACCTACTTCCAAAGTATGATCGACTGTGGATGGTTTGAATAACCTAGTTATTCAGGAAATCAAAACATGCTAAGTGAAACACAAGAATAATACTAATTCTATATGGCCCAAAAACTTTTGAGTGATATTGATTACTCATTATTCATTGTATGATGTTTTAAATAATCAACTTAGTACTTGAATTAAAACAATAGTTATGCCATGCTCCAAGCATGCACACTATGTTTGTCTAAACAATAGTTATGCCATGCAGCAAGCATGCACATTATGTTTGTCTATGGTCCTTCATTTCTTAAATAGCTCAATTGAAAAACATTTCAATGATGCTCAATTCAAAATTCCAAATCCTTATTGCAAGTGTAAGAATTCCAAATTCTTATCATTGCTAGAAAGTGTTAGATTCTAAAATAGCGTGCAATGATTCTTTTGTAATGTCTGTGTGCCAAAAGTCATAGAGACTTGACTAATGATATTACAATATATTCCTTTGGAGATTGCTCAAAGACAATTCCATGGAAATGAAGTCTCAAATTCAAAGTACATTCCTTTGAACATTCTTCTTGCATGAAAGTTGATAAGCTATTAATTTAACTTGAAGATCGATTAGATCTTTGTAACAGGAATTATGATGAACACAAAACAATAAACAAGACAAGTATGAATCAAAATATGTCGAATGATTAATTCAAACAATCCTCAGCAGAGCTTGACTAAGAACTTCCGTTGTAGAGGATTTAGGGTTACAAGAACGATAATAAAACTTCTCCGATCAATCTATTCTTTCGTTACATTCGTTAAACTAAGATGCATGCAAGCACCTATATTAATAATAAACCCTACTATGCTCACGGATGGATAGACCCATACCGGAGATACAAAAACGGACTAACTAACAAGCCCAATAGACGCAATCATACAAAACACGACCCAACAATCTCCCCCTTTGCGTCAAATTGGAGCGAGACTACTTCTTCTTCTTGCTTGGGCCAACAGCGGGAACTTTCTTTGTGGTGTCAAACAGACGAGTGATTAGCGAAAGAATTGTCTGTCTGAACCGAATGTACCAATGTATCATGTCGTCGAAGTACTTGACATCATCCGCTGAGTTTTGCTTGCATCTGTGGATGATCCCCAACACATGCTCTAAGCAGGCAGTGGTGTACAGATGTTTATCAGCCAAGGCAAAAAGACATTTCTGTCCTTCGTTCCTGGTGAACATGACTGAATTCCTTCTCGAGTCAATTTTGCCCATCTGCATTTGGTTCAGATCACTGGAAGAGCCAACAGGAGATATTGTTGGTTTCTTCTTAAATACGCTTGCTATCTGCTGATCCATCAGTGCAACTTCCATGATATAACACACGAGCATCCTCTTGAAATGGTCTATGATCGGACCGTATTCAGCTTCATTGGCTAGAAGGTTGTTGTGCAAGATTATCCAATCATGGGGATTGAGGTTCGGTAGATCTGCAAGAGAAATGGCATGTTCGGTTTTAGCAGATCCCCGAAGTACCTTGAACCAAATGTTGATGAAGTTCCCTTCACTGTACGGCTTCAAGACCCGAACGTTTACAATTTTCTGAGCGCTCCAAGTCTGATATTGAGGATGAGCGGCCTTCAGATAAAAGTTAATTAAGTCCCGATCAACCTGTGGATGAGGATGAGGGAACTCTGAAACGTTGGCGAAGGCGTGAAAGATGAACGCCTTTCGGGTCAGAGGCATGTCGAATTGAGAGTCGACAGTGTTGGAACAATCAAGCGATATAACTGGTTCCAGCCACAAGATACTTGGAGTGTCGATGGCTTCTTTTATCATCCTCTCGAGAGTCCAAGCAGGAAAAAGAGTCTTCCTACTCTCAAGAAGGTCGTGGGCTTCCTTCTGTTTTCTTTCTGCTTCTTCAGCTTCTCTAGCCACACGAGCACTGATATCAGCATCATCAACTCGACGTTTTCGCTTTAAAAGATCAGCGATAGTCTCTTGATCTTCATCTTCATCCTCAACAATGTTCTTGCCTTTATCTTTCACACCAGAACCGGAGGCTTGGCCTACTGGAGGAGGTTCGGTAGTTTGAGTTGCCTTTGAGGATGGAGGTGGTTGAGACATGGACTCCTTTTCTCCCCCTTGTTTTGGAATGGACACGAAATCAAGTAACCCTTCAAGTTTGCTTAGCAGGGCAAGGGCCGGAGCGAGTTTCTCTGCAAGGTCACACCTCACAGTGTAGTTAAAGATGGGATCATGTGCTTCGAGGATGTTGGAGATGGCAGAGTGGACATCCGAAACACACGTCTTTATCACCTCCCTTTCGGACCGAAGAGAGTCAATCTCCTATTGAGAGTGGGAGAGTTGAACACTCTTGACCTTCAGAGCAGTGGTCTTCTTGGCGAGAACATCCATCAAAGAGTTCTCAGCAGCCAAATCTTCTTGGAGCTTTGAGAGACGTTCGTCAATGGTGGCATGAAATGTTGAGTTGTCGTCTGAAAGCGTTTGACGAAATGAAGCGAAGGACTTCAACTCAGTAGAGACAGACGTTGTCAATTGTTGAACAATTGGTTCCAACGTAGTCTTAGCAACATTTGCACTCTCCTGTAAAGACTGTAATAGGACAGAGGCATCAGAAAATAGTTTATCGACTTTTTCGGTCGCATCTTGACAAGCTTTTGTTGAGGCGTCGATGGCAGAGGTTGTAGAAGTAATGGAATCTTGCTGAGCCTTAGAGAAAGCGTCAACAATCTTCTAAACTGCATCTTCAGAAAGGGATGACCGAGTAGTGGAAGAGGAGGCGATAAGCAGATCAATCTTATCATGAAGCTCCTTGAGATGTCGCTTGGTTACAGGAGCGTCATCATCGTCATCACTCTGCACTTGAAACGAACTGTAGTAGACTGAGTCAAACGTCATATCCTCTCCGCGGAGGAGTGGTTCTTCTCCTTCTGAAACATGATCAGGAGAGGGTGGTGGTTGGGAAGTGTGAGTAGGTTCGGGTTGGGTTGTTTCGGGTGTTGGTGTAGGTTCGGGTGCTTTTGTGGTTTCGGTTGTGTTTGTGGTTTCGGGTGCTAGAGTGGGTTCGGTTGCATCAGTATGAACCCTTGTATCAGATACGTTGGCTCTAACATCTGCAGTGGATGTTGCGGTTGCTTCGGTGAATATTGGTGTTGGTATGGGAATCGAAGTGGATGGTATTGAGGTTGTGGAAGTTATGGGGGGAATAGAAAAAGGAATGGTTCTTGGTGGAGAATTAATGGGAGAAGTAGAGACATGAACTTCTGGGGTAGGAGATCTGGGTGGAGTGTTGCCTCTTGGAGAGTCGTCAGAATCCGAACTCTCACCCTCAGACTCGCTTGAGGAGGAAGCGATGATCAGCTTTCGCTTGGGCTGAGTTTTTCGGCGTTTTTGTTGCGGTGACTGAGCAGCCTTAGTTGGTTTCCTCTTCTTTGGAGAAGGGCCTTTAGCCCCTTTCGCCACCGGTTTCCCTTTATCAGCCTTCTTGCCTCTTGGAGCAGGCTTGTCGGCATCATGGATAGACTTCAACATCTCCGGAGTGAGATCCCTCGGACCAGAACGCTTAAATTCTTTGTAAGTTTTGATAATCCGGCTATCAGCTGGAACGTCACCATACATAGTTTCCGGAATTGAACCGTTGAATGGAAACTTGGAAGCGTTCGTGGTATGGAATGTACCAATCGAAGACATTGGAGCACCAGCGACAATGGGGACGTGGTACTTGTCCATCACCCATTTAGTGATCAAGGTCCAGAACCTAGCGTAAGAAACCTCTAAATGCCTGGAAAAAGAGGATAGACTCTGGATGAGTTGTTGCCATAGAACAGACCCATAATCTACATTGATGCCATTGTAGATTCCATACATTATCGACAAAAATAACCGACTGGCACCATCAGATCCAACACTTCTTTCAGAAAGCCCTTTGAATAGAACAGTGAACATCCCGTTCCACTATGGAGGTAGGCAAGATTTCTTGAACTTTGCGACTGAAGTAAGCACCTCCGTATAACCCATGTTGTAAAACATGTTGAACAAGTGCCCCAGTGGAATCGTCTCAGGGTTAACCCTGGTAGAATCAGCTTCAAACCCTAACAGGGAGCAAAACCGTTGCTTGGAAATTGATGCTTTGTGCTGAAAAACATCAAAGAAGATTCTGTCAACCGCCTTATCGTAATGAGCAGTCGCAAAGATTTGCGACAAGAACTCCATCGGAACAGATTCAGCTCTTGTAAGTGGAGGAGCGATTGGAGAAAACTTCAAGCACTCGATAATGGGGAACATGAAGGTGTCGTAAGCCTGAGGAGTTAAATCAATGATTAGGCTTTGTTGTGGGCGAATGGGTAGTATGTGGGATGTTGCGTGAACAAAAGATGAGTCTGCCATTGCTTGAAGAAAGTAGAGAAGATGATGAACAGGGAAGAATCAAGGAATTTTTGCTCTCTGAGAATTTTAATTGCGGTAAAGAGGTAAATGGAAGATAATGTTGCCTTTTATACCGGGGCTTTAGGAGAGAGAAAGATCTTCCCAAATCTTCGATTCAAAATGGAAGAGTTTTTCGGAGTTGACTGATGCGTGACAGTTCGGGTAGCCGATAATCACGTATGAGAGAGAGTGTCAGACCCCTAAGAACACGCCTCCCATCAAGCGCCGTTTGGAGAGGAACCGTTTCAAATTCACACGCGCCCCTTCTGCGCCATTTGGAGATTAGACGTTTCCAATTCGCACGCTTTTCCTTTTGCGTCGTTTAAAATCAAATCGATTAGACTCCCGCCTGAGTCAGTAAGGCTTCATCTTATCCCTTTAAATTGTAACGACATCTTTCGAAAAATCCCCCACGTGGATCAAAATCAACCACAACTTTTAATCAACCAGTAATCCAATAAAAATGCCTGTAATTATTAGAACCTGAATTTTGGAAAATCAAAGATTTTCGTGCTAAGGGTGTAAAAGATAAGAAATAAAGCAATACTTTTTAGGAAAAATTGTGATGTCAATAAAGACACGAAACAAATGATCCCGGGCACGAATCTCTTCCTTCAAAGTCAAGAGAGACCTTAAAGTGTGTGTTTGGTTTCCCATTGAATAATGATCAAACACTTATTAAGAAGTGTTGAAAGGTTTCTTTTAACTAGGTTTATTAGGGTGGCTTTTGCTTCGATTCAACATTCCTAATATTAATAGAAGATAGAAACTGAACGAAGTACTTGTGAGACCGGTGTAGTCTGTTGAACAAGTAGGTTGGGAATAATTTAAACTGACTAGGAATATAAAATCTCAAAAAAATAAAACTGGATCCCAAGGGAAGAAATGTTATTGGTTGTAACAATTTCATAGGAATCACAAAAAAGAAAAATTTGAGATGGTGTTAAGATACGTCCGTCAATTCAATGGTGAAAACTAGAGCAAATTAATTGTTTACCATCAATTCGTATTGGGTATTGAATTTTGGGTTTCACTCAGCTCGTAGTGGCACGAAACTAAGATCATGAACACAGTTATTTGGTAACCATAAACCTCAGTGGTTAGTTCTGAGAGTCTCAAGGGTTACGTTTGTGAAACGAGTGTGATGGAGAAATGAAATGTAGATGGTGTAAGAAATCAAAGTACCTCTGCTGCGAAAAATAGGATCAAGCAGAAAACTCTTATCTCATGTGAGAAGAGAGTTAGGTAGCTCATGATTAGAATAAATGTGATAGCCTAATTGGGAAGACAAGGTTTCTGTATACCAAATCATTAAGGCTGTTATTCAGAATCAGGTGAGGCTTTGGACACATACAACAACATGCTTCTAGGGACACTTAGCTAATTTCAATAATTTCCCCATAAACGAACACACACACAAAAAAAAATAATAAAAAAAATAAAGAATAAAATATTTTTGGAGTTTTTGAAAGAAAGAAGAAGAAAAAAAAATATTTTTGGAATTTTTGATAATAAAAAAAATTGTAAGGAATAATAAAAAATAAGACAAAAAAAATTTGGAACCGAACCCGAGCGTTCGGTTTATTTCGGTTGAGAAAAACTTTGGAACCGAAGCCGAGCGTTCGGTCTATTTCGGGTGAGAAAAATTTTGAAACCGAACCCGAACATTCGGTCTATTTCGGTTACCAAAGAAAATAGATTTTCAAAAAGAGAACAATTTTTACTATTAGATAAATGCATTTGGAACAATTATACATGAAATTTACAACCAAGAAACTACATTTGATTGATGAGCGAAAAGCTGATTATTCAACCGAACCCGAGCGTTTGGGTTATTTCGGTACATTAGTACAAGACCCGAACCCGAACGTTCGGTCTATTTCGCTTCTAACTTTTGAGTTTGAGAGGTAGTGTGTGGTACTGACTCTGATTCCATCATACCTAGTCCTTGTAGAATTTTGTTGAATGACGCTTCAGGAAGGGCTTTGGTGAAGATGTCAGCCAGTTGATCAGTGGTTCGAACAAAATGAATTTCGACGTTCCCATCTTCCACATGATCTTTAATGAAGTGATACCTCAGTGCTATGTGCTTGGTCTTGGAGTGTTGCACTGGGTTATGACAGATCCTAATTGCACTTTCAGAGTCACAATATAGTGGGATCTTTTTCATATTGAGTCCATAATCCTGGAGTTGACTTTGGATCCAAATCACTTGAGAAGTATAGGAGGCAGCTGCAATGTATTCTGCTTCACCTGTAGACAAAGACACACAGGTTTGTTTCTTTGATTGCCAGCTAACCAACTTCCCGTCGAGGAATTGGCAGCCTCCCGTGGTGGTTTTCCTGTCTAGTCCACAACCTCCAAGGTCTGAATCTGAGTAGGCTTGAACGAAGAAGCCTGAGTTGGATGGATACCATAGGCCTAAAGAGGTCGTTCGCTTAAGATAACGGAGTATGTTCTTCACTGCAAGCATATGAGGTTCACGTGGATTCGCCTGAAATCGAGCACAGTAGCATACAGAGAACATTATATCAGGCCTGCTAGCAGTAAGATACATCAGAGAACCGATCATCTGGCGATATAACATAATATCAACTGCTGGCTTATCCAAGGATGGAGTGAGCTTGGTGCCGAATGCCATTGGAACTTTAACCTTCGAATCTCCCATCATGCCAAATTTTACAAGGAGAGTCTTTGTGTAAGCTTCCTGATTAATAAAGATGCCTTCTGGTCCCTGTCTAATATTTAAACCAAGGAAAAAGTTAATTGGACCCATTGAGCTCATTTCAAATTTAGTCTCCATCAGCTTTCTAAATTCAGCCGTTAAGCTAGGATTCGTTGAGCCAAAGATGATATCATCAACGTAAATTTGAACAATCATAAGGTGGTTACTTTCCTTCTTACGAAAGAAGGTTGGGTCAACCGAACCTTGTTTGAATTTTGACATCTTTAAAAACTTGGTAAGCGTTTCATACCAGGCTCTCGGAGCTTGTTTCAGACCATATACGGCTTTGTCCAAAATGTAACAATGATTGGGATACCTTTCATTTACGAATCCAGGAGGTTGCTCTACATACACCGTTTCTTCAAGTTCTCCATTTAGAAATTCACACTTGACATCCATTTGGTAGACTTCAAAGTTTTTGTGTGTAGCATAGGCAAGAAATATCCTGACGGATTCTAGCCTAGCTACAGGAGCAAAAGTTTCTTCATAATCAATGCCTTCCTCCTGACAGTATCCTTTCACCACCAGACGTGCTTTGTTTCGTATCACGTTGCCTTCCTTGTCCATTTTATTTTTGAAGACCCATTTGAGACCAACAACTGAGGCATCTTGAGGAGCTGGAATGAGGCGCCAAACTTTATTCCTTTCAAATTCATTTAGTTCGTCTTGCATAGCTTGAACCCAATCGGAGTGATCAAGAGCAGTGTTAACTGTCTTTGGTTCAACTTTTGAGACGAAGGAGTTAAACATACAGAATTCTATTTTTGAAAATAAGGAAGTTTGTTTTGCCTTAAGTTGTGATCGGGTTAGAACCTTTTCAGAGATATTACCAACAACCTGGGAGACAGGATGATCTCTGGTCCATTTGACAAGAGGAGGGTAATTTGGATCATAAGATGGATCCAATTCAGCGTTTACCATCTTTTCTAGTTCGAATTGACTGTCATCGTCATAAAGCATATCAGCATTCTCCCCCTCGATAGATAAGCTTTCCGGTATGTCTTGAGTTTCTGGAGCTACAGGGGTTTCGGGCGGTGTCGAGTGTTCGGGTGTGGACGCACCTTCGGGTGGTGTAGCACTTTCGGGTGTTGTAGCACCTTCGGGTGTTGTAGCACCTTCATGTGGTGTTCCACTTTCGGGTGTTGAAGTTTGTTCGGGATCAGCTTGAGAACAGTCCTCCCCCTCAACATGTGAACTCGGCTGTGAATAAGAGGATGGATCCTCCCCCTCAACTGAAGTATCGTGCTGTGGAGGTTCGTTGGAACTTGATCCTCCTTCATTCATTCGATTGGCAGCATCTTCAATGAGTTGCTCCAAATGATCTACCTTATTGTCTGCTGCAGTTACTTCCGACAGAGTACCCTTCTCTGGTTCATCAAATAACTCGACAAACTTCTCGAATAGATTTGCGATCGAGGCTGCGACTTGGCCTGTTTGAGGAAAGATTTCTCCAACTGCGTCTTCTTTGGCCTTTAGCTTTTTGACATAGTTATCATCAAAAGTCACGTAATAAGTCTCTTCCATTTTTCTTGATTGCTTGTTTAAGACCCTGTCTGTCACACCCCCGAACCAGGCGGCGGAAACGTTCCGGGGCTGTCGTGACTCAATTGAATACCATAACATTGAATATATATGAAACGTAACAACATTCGTCACCATGCATTAATATAGTACAACCAGTAGAGTTTACATGAAGTATATTGTTTAAACATTACATTCCCAAAAATAAATTGTTCGATTCGTACATAAATAAACTGCAAGCCATCACTGAATATGATTTCCTTTGATTCACTGGTTCCCTGAGAATACAAATATTTTGAAAAACGTCAACATGTGAAATGTTGGTGAGTTCATAAGCGGTATTTGAAAAAAACAATGTTTCGTATCGTTTGAAAACCACCAGAAAATCCGATATTTTCTGAAAAGTAAAGCTTTTGAAAACGTTTGTGAAGATCCATAGGTATGCTTGTTTGTTTCTATACTTGTAAAACAATTGTTTGTTAAAGTTGTATGCATTTCGAATCTGTATGTATTGAAAAACCCTAGGAAAACCCGATGTTTTCCTAATTCCTTGAATTCCATGAAGTCACATTGAAACCATTGCATAGCGTGTAGTGTCAGTCCCAGGCGACGTTGGATTATTTTTGAGCATGATTAATTGCTACAAACACGCATTACACAAATGACCAGTTTATAGCTAAACTAACGATCCTGTAGGCGTCGTCCGTACTAATCACGTTATCCAACCGCCCTGACTACGTGTAGTCCCACATCCGAAGAGAAAGAGGACACGAAGGCCCCGATGACTCCATTAACCGGTTGGGGATAAAAAAATGTACGAGGGGTCCCAGACCCGCCTCGCATGAAATGTCAACTTTACTAGCAATACCAAAGGACCCTTGGGGACTAGTAGTATACAAGCCATTGAAAGTCCTTTTACGTTGTGTTAGATCGGTAAAACCCAACACTTCGTAAGATAGAGGTCTTCGGGCCTTAAGATCAGGTCATTGGGCTAGCTAGGCCCAACAAACAAGATTTTACACTTTTGGGGCCCAAAGATGGTGCGTAGACGTCTGTGCACACTCGCATGTATATTGAATTCCCAAACGTTACTTGTATGAATCGTAGTGTCATCGTGTTAGTAGTTTCGGATTTTTATTGGTTCGAGACCGAACCAATTCGTTTAACAACGACTTTTGGTATTGTTGTGTATTGTATTTCGTCAATAGTCGCGGTGCCATCATTTGATCAAATTGCGTGTATTGAATTAGCCTTGGAAGTTTTTTGTTTTCAGCCCCTCATTATTTGTAAAATTTACTTTTTCAACCCTTTAATTAAATAACTTTCCGGTTTGATCCTTAAATCAATTTTCTTGACATTTTAACACCAAAAATTATTGAAATTGATATTTTTCAGCATATTTTTCAATGAAAACAGTTTTAGTCCCTGAAATTGCAGTTTTCTCGGTAATAGCCCTTCTTTTTCGCAACTTTGACAATTTTGGCCCAAATTGTCAAATTTTTGCAACTTTGGTCCTTTTTAAATTTAAAAAGCATTTTAAACCTTTGAAAAGGACTTGGAACACTTATAGTCCACTGTTTTACAGAAAAATACAGTTTTGGCCCTCCAAAACAGAAAATCTCGCATAATGGGCCTGATTGGGCCGAAAATGTCATTTTTAGCCCATTAAGCTTGAAATTTATGTTTTTAATCCTCCAAATGAGTATATTTCCAGAAATTGTTTTATTGAAACTGTTTTAACACACCTCATCCATCAGAATTCGTGATATGTCAATTTGGGCCCTTAACTTTGTATTTTTCACATTTTAGGTCCAAAAATTGTGTTTTTAACCCAAAGAAAATGTTACTAAGCCATTTAGCTATTTTTCTAGGAACACTTTGTATGTAGAAATATATTTGATGCTAGAATCATTTAACATAAAGTATATCTCGGTTTTGAGGGGTTTTATGGCTAGATCCAACATTATAACACACAACAACACACATATAAGCATGGAAATCATACAAGGCGTACAAAAAACATATAGATCTACACTTTCACTTGTATTCCACCCCCCCACAAAACTCATAAAAATAGAAAATAGGGGGTATGAAGCTCACCTTGGGTGTGGTTTCGGTTTTGAAGAGAAGATGGAAGAAAAATGAAGTGATTTTCGGCCTTAGCACCTTTCCTTGGTAGATCTCGAGTTTGGTGACTTCTAAGGTGCATGATCACAAGTTGGAATAGATTTAGAAGAGATTTTTGATGGAATGAAATAGCTAGATCATGGATATAAGTAAAAACTTACCTAAGATGATGATTAACTTGAAAGATCCTCTTGAAAGCTTCTTAGATTTCGAAATTATGGAGAAGAAATGAGAGAGTTTCTTTGAGAGAAGAATGAGTGAATTTTTGTGTGTGTGTTTGAATATGGCCGAGAGTGAGAGAGAGGAGAGAAGAGAAGTGATCTTTGATGAGATAGGTGCTTGGAAGTATGAGTTTCATGCATGGATATCTTTTGGTTAATAATGAGGTGGCATGAGAAAGTCAAAACCTCCTCTTGGGCTTGTTTTGGGCCAAAAACATGGAAGGAAAAAGGAAAATTTGGGCTTTTTGCTCCTAAGCCCAATATTAGAGTTAGTTTGGGTGAGTTTCAACATAAAAGAATATAGTATTAATTATTTTCCATTTTTGTTGGACTAGTTTAGGGTATTCATGGATCAAAGCTTTTAATTCATTTCATTCTAGGCCCAACATGGCCCAAAATGTTGAAATAAATTAGTGTGGGTCTAATTAGAGCCCAATTAGGGTTCTAAGCCCATGATAGTCTAATTGGAAGCTTATTGGTCCATTTGGATCCAATAAGGAAGTCCTAGTACTTGTATGATGTATTTGATTGAAGTTTTTGATGTCATAATAGTAGGTGTCAATCATGTTCTTAAGTTTTTGATTCACATTAACTTGAGTGTATAGATTACAGGACACAAAATTTCCAGTTGTGACATCATCCCCCCGTTAGAGGGAAATTCGTCCCGAAATTCTGTTTGAAAGCTAGATTTGAGAATGCTAGAATAGGTGAGGGTACTTTTGCTTCATTTGATCTTCGCATTCCCATGTGAATTCTGGCCCATGCTTTGCGTTCCACCGTACCTTCACAATCGGGATGCGACTCTGCTTAGTACGCTTCACCTCCCTGTCCATGATTTCGATTGGTTCTTCGACGAACAGGAGATTCTTATTGATTTCGATTTCGTCAAGAGGAATGACAAGGGTTTCATCTGATAGGCACTTCTTCAGATTAGAGACATGAAACATGGGGTGTACACCGTTTAGCTCCGCGGGTAGTTGTAGTCTGTATGCTACCGGACCTATTCGGGCGACGATTTCGAAAGGTCCAATGTATCGTGGGTTCAGCTTTCCCCGTTTTCCGAAACGTATAACCCCTTTCCAGGGTGAGACTTTCAACTGTACTCGATCACCGACCTGGAATTCTAACGGCTTTCGCCATTTATCGGTGTAGCTCTTTTGTCGGTCACGCGATGCTTGTAATCGAGCTCTGATCTGGACGATCTTTTCTGTGGTTTCGCGAATGATCTCCGGTCCCGTTAGTGCCCTGTCCGACGTATGCGTTCTTGCTAGCTGGGTGTCACCTACTTTAGCCCAACATAACGGTGATCTACATTTACGCCCGTACAGTGCTTCGAAAGGAGCCACCTTGATGCTCGAATGGTAACTATTGTTATATGAGAACTCGATCAATGGTAGGTGGGTATCCCAAGACTTTCCAAAGTCTATCACACATGCACGAAGCATGTCTTCAAGCGTTTGAATGGTTCGTTCACTTTGACCGTCCGTTTGTGGGTGATACGCGGTGCTCATATCGAGATGAGTCCCCATTGCCTTGTGGAGTGATTGCCAAAAGCGCGATGTGAACCTACTGTCCCTATCCGAGATGATAGATTTTGGCACTCCATGGAGTCTTACGATTTATCGTAGGTACAAACGCGTCAGTCTCTCCATCTTGTAGGATTCTTTGATTGGCAGGAAATGGGCAGATTTCGTCGGTCGGTCGATTATTACCCATATGGTGTCCAATCCGTCCGACGTCTTGGGCAGCTTGGTCATGAAATCCATAGAAATCCCCTCCCATTTCCACTCAGGGATTGCCGGTTGCTGTAACAATCCTGAAGGTTTCTGGTATTCCACCTTTACTTTGGCGCACGTAAGGCACTTACTAACATAGGTCGCGATTTCCGCCTTCATGTTAGGCCACCAATAGTGTTGCTTAATGTCCAAATACATCTTGTCCGAACCGGGATGAATGGAGTATCGTGTCTTGTGGGCTTCCTTCATAACGGCCTCCCTAAATCCTCCGATTTTTGGGACCCAAATACGGTTCATGAAGTAGTATACCCCATTCTCTCTTGCTTCTAGGTTCTTTTCCATCCCGCGCAATGCCTCGCTAGTTCTATTTTTCACTTTCATAGCCTCTGACTGGACTGATGCAATTTGAGTGGCCATATGAGATTGAATGGTTATCGAGTGTGTTTTCGTACGACGATTTGAGTACTCCTTCCGACTTAATGCATCAGCTACCACGTTGGCCTTGCCTGGGTGGTACTTGATCTCGCATTCGTAGTCGTTTAGCAATTCCACCCATCTTCGTTGTCTCATGTTCAACTCCTTCTGATTCAAGATGTGCTGGAGGCTCTTGTGGTCCGTGAAGATGGTGCACTTTGTACCGTACAGGTAGTGCCTCCAAATTTTCAGAGCGAAGACCACGGCTCCCAGTTCTAGGTCATGGGTCGTGTAATTTACTTCGTGCGTCTTCAGTTGGCGGGACGCATATGCTATCACTCTTCCACGTTGCATGAGAACGCAACCTAAGCCCTGATTCGACGCGTCACAGTAGACTACAAAATCTTCCGTTCCTTCAGGTAGAGATAGTACAGGAGCGCTACAGAGAGCTTGCTTCAAGGTTCGAAACGCAATCTCTTGTCGGTCTGTCCACTTGAATGGCATGCCCTTTTGCGTAAGCAAGGTAAGCGGCTTGGCGATCTTAGAGAAGTTTTGGATGAATCTCCTATAGTAGCCTGCTAGGCCTAAGAACTGACGAATTTCTGTGGGCGTAGTCGGAGTTGCCCATCCTTCCACAGCTTTGACCTTAGAGGGATCCACATGAATTCCATCTTGGCTAACTACGTGGCCAAGGAAATTCACACTCTGGAGCCAGAACTTGCACTTGGAGAGTTTGGCGTAAAGCTTTTCCGTTCGCAGAGTTTCTAGGACTTGTCGGAGATGTTGGTCATGCTCCTCTTTGCTTCGAGAATAGATGAGGATGTCATCGATAAACACAATGACGAAGTTGTCAAGGAACGGTCGACAAATTCGATTCATTAGGTCCATAAATGTGGCAGGTGCATTTGTTAGACCGAAGGGCATTACGACGAATTCATAATGTCCGTAGCGGGTTCGGAAAGCGGTTTTAGGAATATCCTCTTCTCGGACTTTGAGTTGGTGGTATCCGGACCGTAGATCTATTTTAGAAAAATAGCTAGCTCCTTGGAGTTGGTCGAATAGATCATCGATTCGTGGGAGTGGGTAGCAGTTTTTAACAGTGAGTTTATTTAACTCTCTGTAATCGATGCACATTCTGAAAGATCCGTCCTTCTTTTTGACAAAGAGCACCGGAGCTCCCCATGGCGAGTAGCTAGGTCGGATAAATCCCTTGTCCAGAAGCTCACTGAGTTGGCTGGACAGTTCCTGCATTTCAGCAGGAACCAACCGATATGGTGATTTAGCGAGAGGAGTTGCTCCTGGAACGATGTCGATTCGGAACTCAACCTGTCTCTCTGGGGGTACTCCTGGAAGATCTTTAGGGAACACGTCTGGAAATTCACATGCTACCGGAATATCTTGGACGTTAGTTTCTTCTTTGGTCTTGTCCACTATGTGAGCCAAGAACGCCAAATTGTTCTTTCGCAGATGAGACGAAGATTCGTACTGGGTTTGTCTCCGTAAATTACTAGGGTTTCGTGATTTGGGAGACGAAGGCGAACGGCCTTCTCGTGGCACATAATCTCAGCATGGTGGGGGCTTAACCAATCCATGCCGATAATCACATCGAAACTCCTAATTGATACTGGCATTAGGTCTATTCGAAAAACGTGTTGGTTAAGGGTTAGGGTACATCCGATGTAGATCTCCCCAGTGGATTCGGTTTTCCCATTGGCCATTTCCACCGTATAGGTTTCATTTAGCTTCTGGGGTTGTTGCTTTAATAAATGTTTAAACTTCTCGCTCACGAAACTTCGCTCCGCTCCGGTGTCAAATAAGATGCATGCATAAGTGTGGTTTAGGAGGAACGTACCGGTCACAACTGCGGGGTCCTGAACTGCATCACTCTGACCCATAGTCAGCATTCTTCCTGCTCCTCTATTTCCTGAGTTGTTGTTAGGGCAATCTCGGCGGAAATGCCCCGTCATTCCACACCCGAAGCAGGTGTGGCTAGGCCCTGCATTGTTGCCGCCGACATTGGTGTTGTTGTTATTGCGGTGGTTGTTGTTGTTGTTGTTGTTGTGGTTATTTCCCTGACTTTGGTTCTGAGGAGGGTAAGCCCTACAGAACCTTGCGGTGTGTCCCCTTCGGTTGCAACTGGTGCAATGGAATTCCCTGCATTCGCCAAGATGGTGGAAACCGCACTTATTGCATTTGGGAAGATTACCGGAATAGGGTCTTGAAGCATTTGAAACAGCTGAGGCTGGAGCATGTGGTGTGGCTGGAACCGGTGCGGTGACAACGTTAACTGCCACTGTTTGCTGCTTTTTAGAGGTCTCGGGGCCCTGACGCCCCTTTCTCTTGTTGTTCTTCCCTTTCCTGCCATCACCCTCCTTTTTCTTCTCAGTCTCCACTGGCTTCTCGCCCTTCTTGTTGTTATGATCAAATAACCTCTTTGCAAATCTCTTCGCACTGTCAAACGTTTCAGGGTTCGCAGCTATCACATTCCCTTGAATGGGGGATGTCAGTCCCCAGATGAATCGTTCAATCTTCTTTCCTTCTGATGTAATCATACCCGGGCACAGCAGAGATAGTTCGCTAAATCTCGATATGTAGGCATCGATGTTCGCATTCTGCACAGTGAGGTTCCATAGCTCTTGCTCCATCTTCTGTATTTCGCCTCGGGGGCAGTACTCTGCCATTAACATTTCTTTCTTTTCTGCCCATGGTATAGAGTTGGCTACAGGGAGTGTCATAGCTTCCACATGTCCGTTCCACCAAGTGAGTGCTTGGTCCACAAAAGTACAGGCCGCGAACTTCACCTTCATCTGCTCGGGGCAATCGCATATCTCGAATACCGACTCTACCTTCTCGATCCATCGCTTCAGAGTGATCACCCCTCCAGTGCCGTTGAAAGTTCGTGGTTTAGCGTTTGTGAAGTCCTTGTAGGTGCACGTTTTAGTGGGTCCTTGATTCGTCCCGTTGTTCGAACTTCCAGATCCTTGCCCGTTGCCTCCTTCGTAGTTCCCTCGGTGAAGTTGTGCCATAGCTGCTGTGACCGCAGCAGACACGGCTGCCTGGAAAGCAGTGTTGTCAACTTCGGGCGGGGTTGGTTCGAGATTTCCGCGAGTAGCTCGACGAGGCATCTTTCTGTCATGAAACGGAAAGATGTTGAGTGTATGTGGTTTCTGTGAGGTTGTGATCCTACTAACTAGGTGTATGGTACGAACTTAGACATTGCTACCATCGGGCATACAATCATAACGTCTCAACACATAACAACTGGTAATATCATAGCAAAACACACAAAAGTTCATTAATATTATCCGCATTTAATACAAGAAAATTTGCTCGTAAGAGCATACATAAGTGACACTAATCCGACAGCATAACGGCTCCATGAGTAGTGTAGTCACTTAAACATAGAGCCGGAGTACATAGCATAGTTCCTAATGACCTACTATGATAAGTTTATCCCTAACCGCGATGAGCTGCGTCAGGAGGTGGTGCCGAAGTCACATGCCGAAATGTTGCACTAGTAACTGCGCGATCTCTGCCATGTCTCCAATAACCTCATCCCTCTCATGCTCTGCTCGCACTGCCCGAGCTTCCATAGCATACAGCTGTTGTCGCAGTGCGGCGACCTCAGCTTCGAGGGAACAGCTCTCTCGTGGGGGGTTCACTGGTGGAGCGAGGTGGTCTGGTTGTGCCTCGTTCTCGCATGGCAGGACGGGGTCCTGGTCCCCGACTTGACCTTCCTCGTCGTCGTCATCGATCTCTCCAAATTCGTAGTCAGTGTCTACGTATTCGTCGGGTCCGACGTCGTGTGCTTCCCCTGGATTCTCTCCCGGTTCATCCTCAAGCATCCCGTGAGCTACTAGGACCTGATGGAACTGGATACCCTGCTGCTCTTCCTCAGGCTCCTCCTCCTCTAGCCACCCGTTGTTTCCCTGATTAGGGAAATAGGGGTCTCCAGGGTGATGAAAACCAGCCATGCTGTCTGCGCGAGTATGTAAATATGCTAACATTATTCCTAGGCGCTATGACTATTGTACAGACTAAGCGATCGTTCTCTTTTTGGTGATAAGGGTATAGTTTTAGGTTCCCTAGCTATCCCGATCTCATCAAGACGTGTGTTAGTTTTACTTTGGAGAGAATGTAGTTGATCAGGCTACATTCACTCCTTGGTATCACTAAGAACAGTCCCGAATTAACTGAGATACCAGCATTATTGTGTTTGATTCGGCGTTAGGTCCTTATTCCTAATGCAAGCAAGTGTGTTTTATTTACTTGTTTTGTTCAGAGTTATGTTAGTCCCTCTTTTTGGTTTATAGTTGCATATCAATGTGTGGCTCGACATGCTAGTTCACTATAAACAAAGCTCTGATACCAACCTGTCACACCCCCGAACCAGGCGGCAGAAACGTTTGGGGGCTGTCGTGACTCAATTGAATACCATAACATTGAATATATATGAAACGTAACAACATTCGTCACCATGCATTAACATAGTACAACCAGTAGAGTTATGAAGTATATTGTTTAAACATTACATTCCCAAAAATAAATTGTTCGATTCGTACATAAATAAACTGCAAGCCATCACTGAATATGATTTCCTTTGATTCACTGGTTCCCTGAGAATACAAGTATTTTGAAAAATGTCAAAATGTGAAATGTTGGTGAGTTCATAAGCGGTATTTGAATAAAACAATGTTTCGTATCGTTTGAAAACCACCAGAAAATCCGATATTTTCTGAAAAGTAAAGCTTTTGAAAACGTTTGTGAAGATCCATAGGTATGCTTGTTTCTTTCTATACTTGTAAAACAATTGTTCGTTAAAGTTTTATGCATTTCGAATCTGTATGTATTGAAAAACCCTAGGAAAACCCGATGTTTTCCTAATTCCTTGAATTCCATGAAGTCACATTGAAACCATTGCATAGCGTGTAGTGTCAGTCCCAGGCGACGTTGGATTATTTTTGAGCATGATTAATTGCTACAAACACACATTACACAAACGACCAGTTTATAGCTATACTAACGATCCCGTAGGCGTCGTCCGTACTAATCACGTTATCCAACCGCCCTGACTACGTGTAGTCCCACATCCGAAGAGAAAGAGGACATGAAGGCCCCGATGACTCCATTAACCGGTTGGGATAAAAAAATGTACGAGGGGTCCCAGACCCGCCTCGCATGAAATGTCGACTTTACTAGCAATACCAAAGGACCCTTGGGGACCAGTAGTATACAAGCCATTGAAAGTCCTTTTACGTTGTGTTAGATTGGTAAAACCCAACACTTCGTAAGATAGAGGTCTTCGGGCCTTAAGATCATGTCATTGGGCTAGCTAGGCCCAACAAACAAGATTTTACACTTTTGGGGCCCAAAGATGGTGCGTAGACGTCTATGCACACTCGCATGTATATTGAATTCCCAAACGTTACTTGTATGAATCGTAGTGTCATCGTGTTAGTAGTTTCAGATTTTTATTGGTTCGAGACTGAACCAATTCGTTTAACAACGACTTTTGGTATTGTTGTGTATTGTATTTCGTCGATAGTCGTGGTGCCATCATTTGATCAAATTGCGTGTATTGAATTAGCCTTGGAAGTTTTCTGTTTTCAGCCCCTCATTATTTGTAAAATTTACTTTTTCAACCCTTTAATTAAATAACTTTCCGGTTTGATCTTTAAATCAATTTTCTTGACATTTTAACACCAAAAATTATTGAAATTGATATTTTTCAGCATATTTTTCAATGAAAACAATTTTAGTCCCTGAAATTGCAGTTTTTTCGGTAATAGCCCTTCTTTTTCGCAACTTTGACAATTTTGGCCCAAATTGTCAAATTTTTGCAACTTTGGTCCTTTTTAAATTTAAAAAGCATTTTAAACCTTTGAAAAGGACTTGGAACACATATAGTCCACTGTTTTACAGAAAAATACAGTTTTGGCCCTCCAAAACAGAAAATCTCGCATAATGGGCCTCATTGGCCGAAAATGTCATTTTTAGCCCATTAAGCTTGAAATTTATGTTTTTAATCCTCCAAATGAGTATATTTCTAGAAATTGTTTTATTGAAACTGTTTTAACACACCTCATCCATCAGAATTCGTGATATGTCAATTTGGGCCCTTAACTTTGTATTTTTCACATTTTAGGTCCAAAAATTGTGATTTTAACCCAAAGAAAATGTTACTAAGCCATTTAGCTATTTGTCTAGGAACACTTTGTATGTAGAAATATATTTGATGCTAGAATCATTTAACATTAAGTATATCTCGGTTTTGAGGGGTTTTATGGCTAGATCCAACATTATAACACACAACAACACACATATAAGTATGGAAATCATACAAGGCGTACAAAACACATATAGATCTACACTTTCACTTGTATTCCCCCCCCCACAAAACTCATAAAAACAGAAAATAGGGGGTATGAAGCTCACCTTGGGTGTGGTTTCGGTTTTTAAGAGAAGATGGAAAAAAAATGAAGTGATTTTCGGCCTTAGCACCTTTCCTTGGTAGATCTCGAGTTTGGTGACTTCTATGGTGCATGATCACAAGTTGGAATAGATTTAGAAGAGATTTTTGATGGAATGAAATAGCTAGATCATGGATATAAGTAAAAACTTACCTAAGATGATGATTAACTTGAAAGATCCTCTTGAAAGCTTCTTAGATTTCGAAATTATGGAGAAGAAATGAGAGAGTTTCTTTGAGAGAAGAATGAGTGAATTTTTGTGTGTGTGTTTGAATATGGCCGAGAGTGAGAGAGAGGAGAGAAGAGAAGTGATCTTTGATGAGATAGGTGCTTGGAAGTATGAGTTTCATGCATGGATATCTTTTGGTTAATAATGAGGTGGCATGAGAAAGTCAAACCCTCCTCTTGGGCTTGTTTTGGGCCGAAAACATGGAAGGAAAAAGGAAAATTTGGGCTTTTTGCTCCTAAGCCCAATATTAGAGTTAGTTTGGGTGAGTTTCAACATAAAAGAATATAGTATGATTTTTTTTCCATTTTTGTTGGACTAGTTTAGGGTATTCATGGATCAAAGCTTTTAATTCATTTCATTCTAGGCCCAACATGGCCCAAAATGTTGAAATAAATTAGTGTGGGTCCAATTAGAGCCCAATTAGGGTTCTAAGCCCATGATAGTCTAATTGGAAGCTTATTGGTCCATTTGGATCCAATAAGGAAGTCCTAGTCCAAAGTGGACTTAAACAAGGACTTCTAGGGTCTCCAATTGTTTGGTGACTATTTGTAGTACTTGTATGATGTATTTGATTGAAGTTTTTGATGTCATAATAGTAGGTGTCAATCATAGTCTTAAGTTTTTGATTCACATTAACTTGAGTGTATAGATTACAGTACACAAAATTTCCAGTTGTGACACTGTCCGCTTTAGAAATGAGAGAATAGCCCAGAAATATCCCATCATCGGCTTTGACATCGAACTCGTTACGGTGTTCTTTAGAATTGAAGATGAAGCACCGTGAGCCGAACACATGGAAAAATTTGACATTTGGCTTCCTATTGTTGATGATCTCATATGGAGTGAGAGTGAATCGCTTATTGAGATATGACCTGTTCTGCGTAAAACAAGCTGCAGAGATAGCATCAGCCTAAAAATATAATGGTAAAGAAGCGAAACTTAGCATGGTTCGGGCCGCCTCACACAAAGATCGGTTTCGTCTTTCGACAATCCCGTTTTGTTGAGGGGTGTAGGGAGCTGAGAAGTTGTGACTGGTTCCTTTGTCGGCCAAGAATTCTTCGAATTCTTTATTTTTGAACTCCAGCCCATTGTCGCTCCTGATGTTGCGAACGACTTTCTTCAGCTGTACTTCAACCTGCTTGATGAATACCTTTAGCTTGTGAGTCGCTTCAGAAAGAACACCCATGTAAAACGCGAGAAGTCATCAACAATGACAAGAATGTACTTGCTACCGCCGATGCTTTCGATAAATGATGGACCACACAGATCAATGTGAATTAACTCTAGTGGTTCAACAACTTTAGTGTTTATATTAGATGGATGACTTTGACGACTCTGTTTCCCCATTTCACATGCAACACACAAATGTTCTCTATCGAACTTGAGAAATGGAAGACCTCGAACATGACCTCTAGTGACAAGTTTGTTGATATTCTTAAAGTTGAGATGAGAGAGCCTTCAGTTCCATAGCCAGCTTTCGTCAGATTGTGCTTTGGATAACAGGAAGATAGTTGGATTCCCTTTGATGGGTTTGAGGTTTAGAGGAAACATCTCACCTTTGCGCTCTGATTTGAGAATAACTCTTTTCGTTTTCTTCTCAATTATTTTCGAACCCTCATCATCGAATGAAACCTTGAGACCGGTACCTCCAACAAGCTGAGATACACTGATGAGGTTGTGCTGAAGTCCTTCAACGTATGCAACCTTCCTAATCATGAAATCACCATTTGTAATCATTCCATAGCCTTTTATGGTGCTAAAGGAGTTGTTCCCGAACTTGACATTTCCACCGTTTGAAAGAGACCAAAATTCCCTCAGCTCTTCCTTCCTTCCTGTCATGTGACGTGAGCAGCCACTGTCAATATACCATTCTTCGTCAAACTGCTCGTCACTAATAACCTGCAAAAATTAAGCAGATTTAGGAACCCAAAGTTTCTTGGGTCCACGTGAGCCTATCACAGGAACATGAACAGTAAGAGAGATGTCAACAAGATATGTTCTTTTTATTAGCGTTGTTTCATCTTTCTTTTTGATGGTGAAAACCTTAATTTTATTAGGAGTTGTTGCTTTCGGTTTGGATTCTGGTTTAGGTTTTTGGATTTTGGGATGATTTTGATCTGTTTCGACCGAAAAAATCTTCGATTTTCCTTTTAGATCTGTTGAAGATTTAGGTTTTTGAGTGCGAACAAAATTAGATTTAGAAAGAGGTTGAGAAGAATTAGAAGAATTAGAACGAGAGAAGTTAGACTGAGATGATTTCTTGGCTTGAGGTTCTAAGTGACCCTTTTGTTTTTGATCATTAGATGGACCGAACCTAGAACTTTGGTCGCTTTTGCTCTCCGAGCCGAACCTTTGCTTTCGGTTGATAGTGTTCTTTGAACCGAACCTTTGCTTTCGGTTGTCAAAATTTTCAGAACCGAACGTATCCTTTCGGTTGTTTTGACTTTCAGAACTGAACCTTTCTCTTCGGTTGTTGTGACTCTCTTGTGACCTAACCGTGGTTTTCTCTGACTTTAAATTTCTGTCATGATAAGAAAAATGGGCATTTTGAGACTGCCAGAACTATTTTCTTTCAGAGAGATTCTTCTTGTATCTCTGATTCCTTTGTTGCTTTTGATTTCTCACCTTCTTCGGCTGACGATGGATGTTCGCTTTTTGTTTTTGCTTTCTGTCAGCAGGTTCACTTTGAACTGATGATGTTTCGCTTGAAGGAGTGACTTCTTTTGCAGGAGCTCCTTTTTCTTCAGGAACATATTTTGTACCACTAGTACTTGGTACGTCGAAGCTGTCAGGATTGTTCAAAGGTTCTGGCACATACCTGCCTTTGGTTTTCCATGAAGTCCTTTCTGACAGACCAACTGTTTCGTCAACATTGTCGATAGGAGCAGACCAGAAGAACTCATCGCAACCATCAGCATTATCTTCGTTTACAATAGCTGTGAGTTCGGCTGTCTGATGTTCGGTTATGCCTGTGACCTCATACACCTGATTTGGAGTTGTCCTTACCTTTTGGTATACTACAACCTTTTCTTCAAGGATCATGGACTTTTGTTGGGACAAACGAGCAAACTCCACAGAATTTTCTGAAATAAGATTCTTGTGGTTTCAGGTTCGCTCTTGACAAACTCTGAACAGTCAACTGTGTCCTCTACAAAAATTTCACTCATATCATCGTCCTCATTAAACTCAGATGCATTTTCTACATCAATTTAATTTCCTGAGCTCAGGTTGGCATTCAATGATTCAAACTTTTGTATGGTTTCGGTTCTAAGTTTTAGTTTATCATTTTCATCCAAAAGATTTTTCAACATGTCTTTATGGTCCTTGGACTTTATGAAAGATTCGATTTTGTCTAGACCATACATATATGTCGGATTAACATCCTCAGACGAAACAACACTTTCACAGTTATATGCTTCAGCGTCAATTTCATCCTCCTTAAACTCAAGGAAGGGCAAAATCATGCGATGAATTTTCTGCCCTATTTCACAGTTTAAATGAAGTTGAGTGATATTAGTATAAAGTGTTGGGTTTTGAGCATTCTAACACTCCTAAGTGTACATGCAACCCTAAATACCTTGGATCTATGTTTTCTCTATTATACATGCAAATAAGAACTTCCAAGGTATTATCCTAATCTAGCATACAAAACAATGAATGTAACAAGATAGAATACATACCTTTTATTGATGTAGAAAGTCTTCATGAAACTTGAGTGCATAGCCCCAATAGTGTGGAAGCCTCAAATGGAATCACAATCACCAAAACACTTAGAATAGCTTGAGAGAATTCTACAACTCATGAAATCGGCTAGCCCTTTCACTTCACACTCTAGTGGCCGATTTTGGTCAAGAATAAGATGCTTATATAGTTAGGGTTACACCATGTAAACCCTAATTGACATGGCCTTTCATTTCCATGACCCATGGGTACAAATACACCATGGAGCATCCATGGACCATCCTATGGGTTTTAGCCCAACTTGATTATCCATGGAGCATTAGCCCACTATACAAGTATGGATGATTTACACAATCAACCCATATATTTAATTAGTCTTCTTTTGATCACTTAATTAATCCTAGATTAATTCTTGATCAATACTTATTAAATAATCTTATTATTCTTATTATTAATATACTAGAACTTATAATATATTAATAACCATAAGTGTCTTATTTCTCTCATTATAGTCTATCCAAGTGCATGATGGTATGCAACCCAAATGGACCATGCCGGGTCGGGTCAAGTCTTACCAATTATAGTTATGGACTTAGACATTAATCCAACAGTCTCCCACTTGGATAAGTCTAAAACTAATATTGCATATGACTTCAGGAACCAACTGGCAATCGTAGCTCTCAAAAGCTTCTGTCGAACTCTGACCTTGTAGATGAACTCTGACCTTTGTCAGTGACTTGTCCATTAGATAAGGGATCATATATTCCTCCATTCTAGATATCATATGGACTGAGACATGGATTATAATCATCTCTCTATCCATTTGTTGTTTCCCAATTTCCGATTTATGACGACTGACTAATTGAACAAATCAAATCAGTCCTGGCCCGGCCGAGCACTTCCATTTGTCATCATCAAATCATCGAGGGGCCCACAGATATCGCTTTTATCCTGAAGGTAAAAGGAACGGATAAACTTCGACTCATATGGCTTGTTCTACTACTTGTTGAATCATACACAAAGGCACGTTTTATAACACCGAGTTACCGTATGCGTTTACGTGCAATCAATGTACTATCAACTCATAGTAACAACTCATATCTCTAGGTTTGAAGAATATAAGATATTATCGTCTCATGATCACTCGTGATAAAATCCATGAAGTGATTCCAATGAGCGCGGGTTGAATCCAATACTCAGAACTTATGAGCACTCATGATTGTTGTAGCCTTGTCCAACACCTTAGACCTCTACAACCCATCATGACAGTCTTAATTCATATCTACTTCCAACATATGACCGACTGTGGATGGTTTGAATAACTTAGTCATTCCGGAAGAATAACCCAGTTTATTCGGGAAGTCAAAACATGCAAAATGAAACACAATAATAATTGAATCCAATATGGTATCAACCCTTTAAACATAAATAAAACACCTTTTATTTATCACCATATGATTACACATTATTCATTGTATACTGTTTCAGCTATCAACTTTATTCTTGAATTTAAAACAATAGTTGTCCCATGCTCCAAGCATGTACACTATGTTTTCTTAAACACTAGTCATGCCATACACCAAGTATGCATACTATGTTTGTCTATGATCTTTACTTTGTGAACTAGATCAATTGAACATTACTTCAATGATTCTCTTTTCACACTCCCAAATCCATACCATAATTGCAAGAATTCCAAATTCATGCCATTTACTGAAATCTGTTCGATTCTAAACTTATATGCATTGGTCCTCTTGTAATGATTATGCACAAAATCAGAAAGACTTCACAACAATCATTACAGAGCATTCCAAAGGAGATCAGTTCCTTGGAAACATCCTTCTTGCATTAAGTTTCCTTAATCTTACACATATTGAAAAATCATAACTTTGAAACATTTCCAGATTCCATTCTGACTATCACTTCTAAACAAGAGTTGCCTCCTTACAGATTATGTTAATATGGTCCTTCCAGAATTATCACTATACTTCCAACTGTCCTTGAGCAACCAATCTTTGGTAAACCTTAGATTGTCCTCGATAATTGTTTAATCATTTTAGTCATATCCAGTTCTAAACCTTTTACCTTCTTAATGCCCTAGGCATTTGGAAAAATTTAGAAAGGATGAATATAGCACATGTAATCGATCCTATATCCGAAGCATATGGGAATCGATTAATGATGTCTCACATAAAGACTAAACCAGTCTTTTGCTATAATATGTCCATTTCAATTTGCCAAGTTCTCATAATTCAGATTATGAAAAGGGATGCCGTAATCATAATCGAATTTTAGAACGCAAATAATGGACCCATATACAGAATTTCCTTATGTTGAGCCATTCCAACATGAAATTCGTATATATCCTTGACTAAATGATTAAAAAACTCACAATCTAAGCTTATAGATTTGAGATAAAGTATAATTTCGTCTCCCTTAATTATAGCAAAACAACTTTTTCCCAATTGAAACTTTTGTTTTCTATAATTAACATTGCTAACTTGCAATACTTATCATAATTATCATGCTCCCACTAACATGATGATTATTAGCATAACACTTATGCTCCCACTAGCTTTGACATGTTCTCAGAAATCAGCTGGACTTCTAGAAATCAATACTTCATTGACTTTCTTACCAAAGTTCAGATTTCTGATACTAGATTGTTTTGATTAAACTTTATCAAAAATCATACACCTTCCCTTAGATAGCACACTTGTGTGTCTAAACAGTTATGAAGAGGTATGCCGTAATCATAATGGTTAGACTTTTTTGCCACTTCTCACAAGTCCATATTAGTGTGTCGGTTAACCACACGCGCTCCACTAACGACTTTGAGAATGCAAATATCACAATTGCTATCTAGATAAAATCTACTTAGTGAAAGTGTTTCCTCACCATCATTTTCATGAATCGGAGAGAAACCTTATGACACTTAGATTTAATGGTGTATGTGTTCTTATCCATGTGAATGGTCAAAATCATAGTCACAAGACAAGGATAATGACAAACCCAAACTCATATGGATTGAACTCAATCTTAATTTCTTGCCACCTGGCAGCTCAAGGGCCTGCCATTGCTTCCAAGTTGTTATGCAACAAACTGAGAACTCTAAGAACTCATATGCAAAGCCAACTTTAACTGGAATGGGCACAGAATATGTCAACACGATAGGTTGTAAACCTCAAGTCGTGTGCTAGTGAAGAACTTCAGGTTTTATTCTTGATTAGTTCTTGAGACTTTCAAGACCTTTAAGACTCCCACTGTCCTCTTGACATATAAGACTTCCTTGTCAAACATCCAAGAGATAGTGCAGATTCTAATCAAGACAAACACTTCACATAATTGGCCTAAGTTGGTCTTTGTTTTATCCAAAACATCACAACTTACCAATTTCAAATGTACAAGAGTATAAAACTTTTACTCTTACATTTGACAAGTGTTTTAAACCTTCTTTAAGACATGTCACTCAAGTTACAATCTTGGAGTATGACTCTAAGACTTGTATTGGAATGAAGTATGACTCATCTTCTTGATTTAACCATTTCAACAAATCAAGTTCCTCTTCTTAGTCATAAGAATGCACTAAGATTTCCTTTGAGAAATAATTTTGATATGGTTTCTTAATCATTAAGATGATCACAAAACTGATACTAAAGTACTCTCCCATATTTTCAGATTTGAGAAACTTTTATCCTTCTGCCTAATTTGATTCTTCTTATTCGCTCTGCCATACATTGGAACCTTTTCCAACGTCTCAGAGTTACACTTAAGCTTGTAAGTATAATCATATTTACTGAGCTTTAGTAAACTATGACGAATAGTCTTATCAAACTTTTGTAGTGGACTTAATCAGTGCACAAGAATGTGTACTCGATCCCTTAGTCCTTTACTTGACTCACACATCCATGTGAACAAGTAATTAGTCTTAATTTTCCAAAAACTTGAAAGTTCTCATTCATCATGCTATACAACTTGCATGATTCCAAGTTCCGGTCCAATTGAAACTTGGGTGATGAGAATCTTTCCTTATTTGGTAAATTTAGACATTACCACAAATGAAAGAATCAATTTCATATTTCCACTCTTGCTATAATGGAATCTTATAAGCAACAAAAATTTCCTCAAATGCCATTGTAAGGATATTTTAAAATAAATAAAATCAAAATTTATCTTTTATTTTAAAACTTTGCGGAAAAACTTATCCTTACAATCCATATGAAAACTTGTTGTTATCTATTCCTAAGCAATATCTCATAACTCCTAAGAAGTAGCTCAAGAATCCGATCTTCAAACTATGCGATAGAAATCCATCTACGCCATCAGATTCAGCATATTCTTTCTTTAAGTTTCTTCACTTTTCTTTGATGCTTAAAACATCACCATGTGACCTAGTCACATCATGTATCAAGAATCTCATAATAGAAACTTAACAGAGTTAGATAGTGGACTTTATCTGAAGTAGAGTCAAACTTATTGACTTTAACATCCTTAGGTAAATTTGGCAGCTTCGTGACCAATGCCCCTTCCTTTGGCAATATAAACATATGGACCCTTTGATAATGGTACACGAGACTATCACAGACTTAGTTTTTCTCTTTACCATTTGGTCAACTGAGTTGACTATGGCCGATCCCTTTCCACTGGGAAGAGAGAGCTTTACTGGATATCCTGTGTCACTATTGTCAATGTCCATCAAGTTTTAAGGAAGTTGATCTTAACAAATAGATAAGATCATTAAGGGTCTTGTCATAGTCTGTTTCATAGGTGTCCCAAAGGAACTCACTATGTGACTTAGAAAGTGATTGAACCACCAACTTTCTCAAGACTTTGATACCCAACTGTCCCGGCTTGTCAATATGTGACTACATCTCCAAGATGTGATCACACCTAGACCTTGCCTTGCCAATAGGGCTTGAGTGACCCTAAACTTTTCAAGAACTTATGGGTTAGGGAGAATAATTGGAGGAGGTGAAAGAAGTATGATTTCCAAGGAACATCATCTTCATTAGGAAACCTTGTTTCAAGAGATTTGGGAAGATCATAGGTGTCTATTACAGACATCTTTTGGGAGATATTCAAGATAGTTGATTTAAAGTCTTTAATATGACACCCAATATGAAATATTAAGGCTAGGACCCAACAAACTATTTTATAACTTAGAAGAGGTATGCCGTAATCCAAGCTATAAAATATTTGAAGGTAGGTGAATGACGATTCACCAATTTCCACCAAGATAAACGAAATGTATTATTAGGTTTTAATTGGTTTTGAAACTCCTAGATCTTTGAGATTCATTGAACTGTTCAAAGGCATGTTTCAATCTCGAGTGTGCCCTTCAGGTTTTGTGACTGGGATGCCGAGGATCACAAAACAAGGTGTGAAGTAACCATGCAAATTACTTGGTACCCTTAAGTGTTTACCCCTTAATCGATGTGCCGATTAACCATACACGCTCCATCGATACTATGATAAACATTAAGTTACCCTTTGCCTACCTTGTTAAATACGCGTTAGTGTGCCGGTTAACCACACACGCTCCACTAACCGACTTAAACAAAGTGCAGAGTGTAATTTCATGGATTAGCACCTTATTCACATTTTTCCTAAGTAACTAAGATTGGGTATTATTAAGAGTTTAGTTACTTAGTATTATCATTAATACTTTTAATGAAGGGAGAATTCTAGTCCTGTCAAACCCGTTCGGCTAACGACCCTCCACCAGTCAAGCAAGCGGTGGGTGAGAGTAGACACCCATTAAGTTGCCATTTTATAGGCAACAACCTTATACCCACCTTATAGACCGGCTTCGTGAATGAGGCGTACTAGCGGTAAGACTTTTTTACTCTTATACATATATATTATTAACTTATAATATTATAAAGTATAAGGGTTGAATTTTAACTTTTAAAATTCTAAGGGCTAACTTGGAATTAAAGTATCATAAGTGAAAACTTTTCAAATTCCAAAACTTAAGGGCAAGTTTTGAAACTATTCAAAACTTTTTCTTATTCCATAACTTATATGTTTAAAGTAGTTTTTAATAAAAAAAACTCTTCAAGTTCCATAACTTGAGGACAAGTTATGGAAGACTTTAAACTAATAAAAGAATTAACTTTTCTTTATTTTATAACTTATGGAATTAATTAAGGTTACACTTTATTTCTTTATTTATTAATGAAGTGACTCTTGAACCTCCATAACTTAAGGACAATACTCTTCATCTTTTGTAACCATTGCCAACTTTTATGAGTTTTATGAAACTTAAATGTGACTTTTCATATAACTTGAGGACAAGTTACAAAAACACATTTTAGAATCAACTCTTAGATTAATTTGGATTGAAAACAACTATTTCACTCAACTTTTCTATTAATCTAAGCAACTCATAAAAACAAGATAATTCAAATCAAACTTTTTCATGTAATTAGTCTAAACCTTAAACTAATACAAAACATGAATCTATTGACAATTATCTTTGAAATTGGATTAGCATGAACATTACCACATCAAAAACAAGTTTATAAGTTCAAAAACATCTTAGGGTAATGTTCCTAGTCCAATTCCAGCCAAAAAAGTCGAATTTATGCTGTCTGGGGGTCCAACTCGTCTAGTGCACGAACCAACTCGGCGAGTTGGATGCATTTTGCCTTGGACTCGGCGAGTCCATTCATGGACTCGGCGAGTCTGCTGGGCAGACAGCATCAAAACTCTATTTTCCAGCTTCTTTTGCAAGTATAACAAGAAAACAAGCCTAGGCTCTGATACCACTGTTGGGTTTTGAGCATTCTAACACTCCTAAGTGTACATGCAACCCTAAATACCTTGGATCTATGTTTTCTCTTGTAACAGCCCAAAATCTCAAGTATTGTTAAATTGCATTTTGGGGTGTTTTAAAGGGGAGACTCGGCGAGTTGGAGCCAGACTCGCCGAGTAGGGTCGCAGATTTGGTCGCGGGTTCGCGACTGGACTCGACGAGTCCATGTATGGACTCGGCGAGTCGACGCTGTTCAAGCTGAAACCCTAGCCGTTTCGATTATGGATCGTATATAATGTCTTTAGGGCCGTCATGTCTCGTCTTTTGGCCGATTGAAGATAACCTAAACGGCTGTGGGCATCTGGAGCAAGGGTGAAGGCTAGTGGAAGCTTAAAGAGGTTGTTAGGCAAGGAGAGGCAAGATGGTGATCAAAGGAGGATCAAGGGGTTGAGCTCTGAAGGTTGGGGACGCAGGGATCACGTTTTCCAGGTAATCCTCGGATCATTTCTGTAGTTTTGGTGTTGTACACGAATCTAGGGTTTAGGAAACCCATTTAAGGATTTGATAGATTATAGAGTTGTTACAAGTGTTTAAATCCCAGTAATAGTATGTGTAAAGGTCCAGGAAGTCCCATATCTATATATTACGGAATCATGCGAATTTCAGGAGGCAGTTGATTGACTGCATGGCGTGGACTCGCCGAGTCGGATGATCAGACTCGGCGAGTAGCTTGAAGATTCACTGAAACTCGCCGAGTTGTTCTTCAGACTCGGCGAGTAGCTTGAAGATCTACTGGAACTCGTCGAGTCGTCCTTCAGACTCGGCGAGTGGTGTCAGGATGCTTATACTCGTCGAGTTACCCTTTGCACTCGACGAGTCCAGTCAAGATTGACCGTTGACCTGTATATATCTTAGAGGGGTCAGTTGCCTTGTTTGATAAGATCATTAACTAAGGCTGTGGTACTATAGGGAACCTGCGGACTAGCGGATTGTGTGCGAGTAGCTCGAAGAGGTTATAGCCTGCGTACTACGAGGTGAGTCTTCTCACTATACCTCACCCGGAAGGGTTTGATTGTGTGACCGGAAGGTCAAGTATGTTGTGTGTTGTGTTTATATGCTATGAACGGAAAGTTAGCTGCTACGCGTGATATACATGCTTATATATGGGCCGGAAGGCAAGGTATTATGTGACAGTAAGGTCAGGTATGATATATGATATATGTGCTTTATGTGTTAGAGTATTTGTATTATGTGTTATATATGTGTATGGGCCGGAAGGCAATTATCTTGTGGACCGAAAGGTCCGGGCCGGAAGGCGATGTTATGTGGATCGTAAGATCCGGGCCGGAAGGCAAAGTTATGTGGATCGAAAGATCCGGGCCGGAAGGCGATATTATATGGATCGAAAGGTCCGGGCCGGAAGGCGTATGTGCGTAAGGTATATTGGGGAACTCACTAAGCTTCGTGCTTACGTTGTTTATGTCATGTTGTTTCAGGTTCCTACAGTAACGCGGGATGGCAACGGTTCGATTGTACACACCGAAGAAAGAGTTGTGTTTTGGAGGATCCTGGTCTTCTATTTTGACGGAAATGAAACTACGTTTTGTACTCCGAATGTGAATAAGATTTTAAATATGTGTTTTTAATATTAAATTGATTAATTAAATGAAAATTTTGTTTTTTGAAATTTTGGTGTTACAAATTGGTATCAGAGCCTTGGTTTGAGGGATTCGGATGCGCCTACGGGTAAATCTGGACTCAAACTGAGGAAGTAAGAAAAAGTTTTCCAAATAAATGGTTTTCTAAAAGTGGAAAAGAGTTCAAAGAGAAAGCAAGAAAGAGCAGTGTGTACAATCGGCCAGAGCCAAACGGTGATTTCCCAAAATACCCTTACTTTTGTATTATGAAATATCTATTATGCACTTTATGAGACATTATTGCATGCTAGAGACAGGCTAGGTATTTCGCATCTTAGGACTAGAGTGGCCTGATTTGTGATGCCTTAGTCTAGGGTTTGCTGTTATGTGTGCGTTATGCTTTTGTGTGTATGTGATGAGTGAGAACATCTAGTTAGAACGCACAAGGGGTAAAGCTACGGGGTACAGAGGTACTTCCGAGGATGAGCCGAAAAGGTGGAGCTACCACAGATGGGGAGTCCTATGTATGCTTCAATGCTCGAATGCTGCTTGCTTTGTGCTTTGTGGAGTTATCGATGATGGGAGTCAGCTACCAAGTGAGTATGACGATACTCAGGAGGTAGAGGGTTGGCATCATTGGGAACCCTTCAGCAGCTGATAGCAAAGAAGTGGGAGGACGGCGGAAGGGACTAGGGAGTAAACCTAGCCAGATGAGTGCGCTGGTAGAGTAGAGAATTTCGCTGGAAAGCGAGCACGCGCGATGAGATTGGTGAAAGAGCAGGTTTATCAGCTACTTAGGAACTCTGGAATGGTCCGTGTGGAAAGTATGGGTAGATGTGGCAGGTAGTATGGGCCCGTACTACTGAAAGCAGAGGACCCATACTTGATACAGGGGGCATTCTGAAGGTCCTAAGGAACAGATTGAGGGGTGATGTTATGGTTCGGATACCATACATCGGAGCGGATACAGAGTGATGTTATGGTCAGGGCACCATACATCGGAACAGATTGAGGTAGATGTTGTGGTTCGAGTGCTATACATTGGAGCAGGTTGAGGAATGGTGCTATGGTTCAGGTACCATACACCGAAGCATGTTGAGGAGGGATGTCATGGGATGAGTACCATGGTTCGTAGTGGATGATGCTTGTGGCTATCTTGTTATCCGGTTATCGATCGGACGAGCACGAGCGAGCGGGATGCGAGGATTCGCGAGATCCTGCGTGATGAGGTTGCTGCATTGTTGCGGGCTGAGTCGCCAGAATTGTTTGGGTCGATCAGGACCACTATGATTGAAGTAGTTTGGTGAGCGATATGCGGCTTTCGCAGAGACGGCTGCCGCGGCGGTTACAGCGGCTGTAGCAACGGCAAAGAAAGGGGTTAGTCGGGGTTTTCAGTGTCGGGACTTCTATTATGCGAAGCCTCCCACATTCAATGGAGTTCAGGACTCGATTGTTGCTATGAGGTGGTTAACAGACATGGAGGGGTGTTTCTCCACGAGTTTATGCCCTGCTGATCAGAGGGTGGGGTGTGCTCTGAACCTGTTGAGGCTCGGGGCGAAGGATTGGTGGAGATTGACCACGAGGTCATTTTCCGATGCGCAGAGGGCTGCGGTTTCATGAGATCAATTCAGAGGGATGTTCAGTACTCGCTATGTTCCGCGGGATGAAAAGGAGAAATTGGCTCGGAAGTTCTTTAAGCTGAGGCAGGATTTGGAGTCGGTGACTGAGAGCACCGGGATGTTTATTGAGAGGGCGATGTTCTGCCCTGAGTTCGCTTCGGAGCAGGCTCAGATGTCCCGATATTCGAGTATGCTCAAGAGGGGGGGGGTATCAGACAGTTCGTGTCTGCGCAGAGACGCGAGACCGTGTTGGTATCGCAGGAGGCCGCCATGTGGCGTGAGTTAGAGGTTGAGTTGCAGTAGCGGGAGATGAGGCAGGCCCCGAGGCAGTCGCAGCCGGCGCCGAAACGGTCCATGACCGTAGATGTTAGAATGGGGGATCGGAGCGGTCACACTTGTGGGAAGTGTGAGAGAGATGACACCAGAGCTTGTTGGCCCAGTGGTGCATGCCGCAAGTGCGGAAAGGAGGGGCATGGTGCACGGGATTGTCGGCAGTCAGTGCCAATTCGGGATTTCAGGATTTGTTATCAGTGTCGGTAGGTTGGACATTTGAGGGTCAACCGTCCTCAGTTTCCTGCAGGACCGGTGCAGGCTCTAGCATCGGCCACTTTGAGGAGTTCAGGAGGAGGACAGTATGGAGCAGAGCCCAAGGGCTCAGGGTCGTGCTTAACGGCTTGCGGCAGAGGGAGACGGAGCAGTGCCGGAGGCAGCTGCGGGTATGATGCTCTCTTGATGCCTTGAGTAGCTTGCGTTGATTGTGGCGTATTGTTTGTGCTGGTGTGGTGTGGATTTCGATGCGGTATTCGTTGTTTCGCAGGTTTGGTATGGTTATGGATTGGTGCTTCAGGTTTTCGCTTGGCATTTGTTGTTCCCTGATGGTTTAGTATGATTATAGTTTGGTATTTTGGTGTCGGTAGCCTTGTGTGGTTTTCGATGCGATATCCATCCTTTGGCAGGTTGTGGGTTTGGTTATGGGTTATTGCTTGGGAATTCCGTTGGTCATCGTTCGTGGGGGTTGATAGTGGAGATGCGGCACTGGGTTGAACGACGGGTAGCATCTGCAGTTGTGGAGTGGATAATTGAAAGATCGGATTCTTTTGAGCGGATTGATCAGGGAGGAGATGTGCTTTGTTGAGGGTTGCTTACGCTTGTGGGAAGCAGTCAGTGGGTAAATGTCCTTTTTGTGCAGGATTGTTCTGAAAGGTCGTTAATGACGATCGGTGGCAGTTAGTCAGTGCTTTAGTGGGGGAGAATTGGAGAATTCTCCGGGAGATCGATGAGTATGTAAGGGTGTTTAGCTGTTGGGACTCAGCAGTGTTTGTCAGCGCAAAGTATAGGCCGACGAGAGCGAGTGTTGAGTATGCGGGGCGAAAAACAGACCTAGGGCAATTGTTTGTGGAGGCCTGAGAGGAGGTCGGGATTAAGCTTGAGTAAGTAATCGGAATTTTGCGATCAGAGTATTGGTACGTTTGAGGTACGAGATGGGTTGTACTGCATTAATCCCACGGGATTATGTTGTGCATGTTTCTAGAGCTGGAACCGGAAGGTTCCCAGGGTTAGAACCTGAGGGTTCGCAGAGTTTGGGTGTACGGACCCACAGAGATATAGCCTCGAGTGGCTAGCATGTGTTGTGAGAGTCGGTCCAGTCATACTGGAGACTCTGTTGGTATTGCTGGATTAGTTTGAGATTTGCGGATCGCGTATGTTGCAGTGTGATTGCATTGGAAGGTCTGGCCCCGGGTTATCGATCTTGTTTAGCGGAGACAGTGATTTTGATGAGTGGAGAGAGTGCATGGGATTGAGAGCCCCTGCAATGAGAACCAGAGTATGTGAATAGCAGTTACGCAAAAAGGGTGGTGTCGCTTGGGGCGAGCACCGTGGCACCGGTTGGGGTGGCATTAAGTTCAAGAGAGTTCCGTGGAAAAGAAAAAGAGGAGGGTGTGTAACTCCGAAGGGGGTGCAAGTTCACGAAAGTGAAAGCTGCGGAGCAGAGTTATAATTAGAGTATTTCGAGTATGGTTTTGAGCATCGTGTTTGCGGCAGTGGAGTAGGAACCCATCCGGTTGGGATGTCTGACGAGACTCAGAAAGGATGCAAAGGAGTAGAGAATCTTGAATTCTCAGTGTGATTCTGATCAGGGTATAGGACGGATATTAGTGGTTCGTCTTGGGAGATGCTCAAGGATATCATCAGTGTATCGGGTTTTTCAACCTGCGAGTGTTGGAACTAGTTCAGTATGTGTATGTGATGGCAAGAGGGAACTTGTGAGAGTTGGTCTGAGAGGGAGAATGGATCTCTCAGTCGGTTCGGAATGGACAAAGTGGGCTTTGGATCGGGGATCCGGTGGTTCATGGTTTCCTAACCCTTATGGGTCGAGTGATCGTCGAGATTTAGAGCAGAGTTGCATCTTGGGTAATTTTCGGTTACAGAAAGTGATGTGCAGTACGGAGATCGGGCTTTAGTTGGCAAAGCAGACTCAGCAGGTTAAAGAGAGTTACTGATCGTCTAGAGTTAACAGGAAAGTTATGCAGTCAGACGCCGTTACGAGTATGTGATTCAGGTCAGCGACTTCGTATTTCTGACGGGGTGCTTCGATTTAGGAAGAGAGGTAAATGGGGGGCCCCGGTATGTTGGGTCTTTTCGTGAAGGTGCGAAGGTAGGAAGGGTGGCCTATCGTTGGAGCTGTCAATGGAATTGGGACGGATCCATGACACTGGTATGTGTCACAGTTGAAGAGGTGTATAGCGGATGAGTCAGCAGTGGTTCTACTAGAGAACGGTTAGGTGGATGCGAGCCGGTGTTACGTCGAGAGGCCAGTGGCCGTCGGAGATCGGAAGATCAAGGTTCTGAGGAACAAGGAGGTACCTCTGGTATTGGTTCAGTAGCGACCTCGGAAGATATCGGAAGTGTTTAGGGAAGCCGAAACGTGTGATGCGGGAGCAGCATCTAGAACTATTTTCAGAGTGAGACTTCGAGGGCGAAGTCTAATTCTAGTGGGGGAGAATTGTAACAGCCCAAAATCTCAAGTATTGTTAAATTGCATTTTGGGGTGTTTTAAAGGGGAGACTCGGCGAGTTGGAGCCAGACTCGCCGAGTAGGGTCGCAGATTTGGTCGCGGGTTCGCGACTGGACTCGACGAGTCCATGTATGGACTCGGCGAGTCGACGCTGTTCAAGCTGAAACCCTAGCCGTTTCGATTCTGGATCGTATATAATGTCTTTAGGGCCGTCATGTCTCGTCTTTTGGCCGATTGAAGATAACCTAAACGGCTGTGGGCATCTGGAGCAAGGGTGAAGGCTAGTGGAAGCTTAAAGAGGTTGTTAGGCAAGGAGAGGCAAGATGGTGATCAAAGGAGGATCAAGGAGTTGAGCTCTGAAGGTTGGGGACGCAGGGATCACGTTTTCCAGGTAATCCTCGGATCATTTCTGTAGTTTTGGTGTTGTACACGAATCTAGGGTTTAGGAAACCCATTTAAGGATTTGATAGATTATAGAGTTGTTACAAGTGTTTAAATCCCAGTAATAGTATGTGTAAAGGTCCAGGAAGTCCCATATCTATATATTACGGAATCATGCGAATTTCAGGAGGCAGTTGATTGACTGCATGGCGTGGACTCGCCGAGTCGGATGATCAGACTCGGCGAGTAGCTTGAAGATTCACTGAAACTCGCCGAGTTGTTCTTCAGACTCGGCGAGTAGCTTGAAGATCTACTGGAACTCGTCGAGTCGTCCTTCAGACTCGGCGAGTGGTGTCAGGATGCTTATACTCGTCGAGTTACCCTTTGCACTCGACGAGTCCAGTCAAGATTGACCGTTGACCTGTATATATCTTAGAAGGGTCAGTTGCCTTGTTTGATAAGATCATTAACTAAGGCTGTGGTACTATAGGGAACCTGCGGACTAGCGGATTGTGTGCGAGTAGCTCGAAGAGGTTATAGCCTGCGTACTACGAGGTGAGTCTTCTCACTATACCTCACCCGGAAGGGTTTGATTGTGTGACCGGAAGGTCAAGTATGTTGTGTGTTTTGTTTATATGCTATGAACGGAAAGTTAGCTGCTACGCGTGATATACATGCTTATATATGGGCCGGAAGGCAAGGTATTATGTGACAGTAAGGTCAGGTATGATATATGATATATGTGCTTTATGTGTTAGAGTATTTGTATTATGTGTTATATATGTGTATGGGCCGGAAGGCAATTATCTTGTGGACCGAAAGGTCCGGGCCGGAAGGCGATGTTATGTGGATCGTAAGATCCGGGCCGGAAGGCAAAGTTATGTGGATCGAAAGATCCGGGCCGGAAGGCGATATTATATGGATCGAAAGGTCCGGGCCGGAAGGCGTATGTGCGTAAGGTATATTGGGGAACTCACTAAGCTTCGTGCTTACGTTGTTTATGTCATGTTGTTTCAGGTTCCTACAGTAACGCGGGATGGCAACGGTTCGATTGTACACACCGAAGAAAGAGTTGTGTTTTGGAGGATCCTGGTCTTCTATTTTGACGGAAATGAAACTACGTTTTGTACTCCGAATGTGAATAAGATTTTAAATATGTGTTTTTAATATTAAATTGATTAATTAAATGAAAATTTTGTTTTTTGAAATTTTGGTGTTACATCTCTATTATACATGCAAATAAGAACTTCCAAGGTATTATCCTAATCTAGCATACAAAACAATGAATGTAACAAGATAGAATACATACCTTTTATTGATGTAGAAAGTCTTCATGAAACTTGAGTGCATAGCCCCAATAGTGTGGAAGCCTCAAATGGAATCACAATCACCAAAACACTTAGAATAGCTTGAGAGAATTCTACAACTCATGAAATCGGCTAGCCCTTTCACTTCACACTCTAGTGGCCGATTTTGGTCAAGAATAAGATGCTTATATAGTTAGGGTTACACCATGTAAACCCTAATTAACATGGCCTTTCATTTCCATGACCCATGGGTACAAATACACCATGGAGCATCCATGGACCATCCTATGGGTTTTAGCCCAACTTGATTATCCATGGAGCATTAGCCCACTATACAAGTATGGATGATTTACACAATCAACCCATATATTTAATTAGTCTTCTTTTGATCACTTAATTAATCCTAGATTAATTCTTGATCAATACTAATTAAATAATTTTATTATTCTTATTATTAATATACTAGAACTTATAATATATTAATAACCATAAGTGTCTTATTTCTCTCATTATAGTCTATCCAAGTGCATGATGGTATGCAACCCAAATGGACCATGCCGGGTCGGGTCAAGTCTTACCAATTATAGTTATGGACTTAGACATTAATCCAACATAAAGACGTTTAGCAATTAAACAAAAGACATTTCTCTGTTTTAAAAGTTTTAAATTGTCTCTTTGCAAATAAATGTTCTCGTCCTTGGATTTGATTAACTCAGACTCCTTCAGCTCAATCCACATCCTCCGTTCCTCACTCTTTGTAGACACCCTGCTTATTTGGTCAGTTAGGTTAGAATTGGTGACCCGTGTTTGAGTTAAACTGCTGTCTAGATGAGAGATTCTTGAATTAACATTATTTAGTTCTTTTTCAAATGAACTTTGTGGGACTTTGAATGAAACAAAGAGGGATTGTACCTTCTTGATTAATTCATCAAGCTCATTAAACTACACGCTGAGAGGTTTTGTTGTGAAGCACAAGTCCTCTCGCTCCTTTGTGTCTTCATTCCCACCATCTATGTTGTATCCCCTCATCTGAGATACATCAGACACAATCAAGCATTTTCCACTGCTACTCTCATCTTTCGCCACATAAGCCTTTCCATGAGATGGCTTCCTGACTTCATGATCCTCAGAATCGGTTGACTAGACCTCCATGCCATCAAACTCATCACTCGCTACCGAACCCTGCACAATTAAAGCATTCATTGAAGGGTTAGCGGTAGATTTCTTTCTTTTGATCTCTTCCAGCTTTTTCAACAAGACAACTTCTTCGTCTTTCTCCTTATCCTTTTCTTCCATTTTCTTTAGAACACAATCTTTGGCATAGTGGTTCTTTTCTCCACAATAATAGCATCTTACACCCGAATCTCCTTCAGCTTTCGGTTCCTTCCTTGGTTCTTCTACCTTCGGTTCTTCCCTGACCTTTTTGGAACTATAACTTCCCTGCCAATTCCGGTTCTTATTGGTGGGAAACCTTTTCTTGATGAACCTCTTTGGGTTTGACACCATCATTGCATAGTCTTCAGAGGTAAGGTCATAATCCTCTAGGTTGAGGTCTTCATCTTCCATCACAACTTTGCTTTTGGACAGAAGGGCCAATGAACCCAAGCTTGAAACCACATTTTTCTCCTGTAACACAATCTTCTCTTGAGATTTCAAAATCCCTACCAGTTTTGCCAAAGAGTAAGATTTGAATTGCTCATGCTCTTTAACAGTGGACACAACCGCTCTCCACTCAAATCTGAGACCGTTTAAAAATGTAACCTTTTGTTCAATCAACTTCCTTTCAATATCATGTTTAATCATCTTACTAAGAAGATGATTGAAGCGATCGAACGTCTGAGTTACAGTTTCTTCAGGACTCTGCTTGAACTCACCAAACTCGGACAAAATCAAGGTTTGAATAGAATGCTCGAGATCTTCGTCCGTAGAATATAGCTCTCGCAGCCTATCCCATATTTCTTTGGCAGTACTGCATGAACTCACTAGCCTGAAAGTGTTAGATTAAAGAGCGAATCTGATTAGTCTCAATGCTTTAATATTGCACTGAAATTTATCTTTTTCGTCTTGAGCAATATCTTTAACGTCTTTCAAAAGATCATTATACTCCTTCTGAGTTTTAATAATTCTTGAAGTTGCTGAATGAGCGAATGGTCCAGATACGATTGCTTCCCAGATGAGATATCCATTGTCCTCAGATCCGATGACATAATCTTCAAAGTGATGTGCCCAGACTTCGTAATCCTGGGTATAAAGGATGGGAATCTTTGTCGTTGATTCAATGTTGTTTGAGATGTTAATGGGATTTGATTGTGACTCGTCCATGCTTGATCGAATAACCTGTTTAAAAGATCAGACTTGTAATAATTTAAATTAGGGCAACACAAATAAATGTTGAGTTACGTCAATTATGGGATGACGGCTCAATAAATATTAGTTAATGCGGAATAACCCTAATCGCAACCTTTTTCACAGAAAACAAGTGTATGAATTACACAGCCTCCTGCTCTGATACCAATTGATAAGCTATTAATTAAACTTGAAGATCGATTAGATCTTTGTAACAGGAATTATGATGAACACAAAACAATAAACAAGACAAGTATGAATCAAAATATGTCGAATGATTAATTCAAACAATCCTCAGCAGAGCTCGACTAAGAACTTCCGCTGTATAGGATTTAGGGTTACAAGAACGATAATAAAACTTCTCTGATCAATCTATTCTTTCGTTACATTCATTAACCTAAGATGCATGCAAGCACCTATATTTATAATAAACCCTACTATGCTCACGGATGGACAGGCCCATACCGGAGATACAAAAACGGACTAACTAACGAGCCCAATAGACGCAATCATACAAAACACGACCCAACAAAAGTTTCTAACTTTCTCATATATTCTTCAACTCCCAATATGGAAACTTTCCAGATTTTCCATATGAAAATTCGTTATTAATAGACTCCTGTCTATTCATAATAATATCAATATGATCCATCCATTACTATACTTCCAACTGTCCTTAAAAGACCAATCTTTGGCGAACCTTAAATTGTCCTTAACAGTTGTTTAACCACTTTAGTCATAATCGGTTCTAATCATTTTTCCCTCTTAATGCCCTAGGCATTTGGAAAAATTTAGAGCATGAGAATATTATAGCATATGCAATCGATCCTATACCCGAAGCATATGGGATACGATTCATAATGTCTAACATAAAAACATGATACATAATAAGTCTTTTGCTACAATATTTTTATTTGCTATGTTCTCATAATATTGATTATGAAGAGGGATGTCGTAATTATAATCAAATTTTGAGAATGCAATTAACATTTCCATATACCTAATTTCCTTATGTTGAACCATTCCAACGTAGTATTCATATATATATATATATATATATATATATATATATATATATATATATATATATATATATATATATATATATATATATATATATATATATATATATATATATATATATATATATTGACTAAATGTGATTAGAATCTCAATCCAAGCTTTTAGAGTTAAAATGAAGTATAATTTTGTCTCCCTTAATTATAACAAGACAATTTTATAAACTCTGCAACTTGCAAATTGAAACTTATATTTTTTTATAATTAACATTGCTAACTTCCAACATTCACCATAATTGATTATGCTCCCACTAGCATCATAACTACATCCTTATTAGCATAACACTTATGCTCCCACTAGCTTTGACATGTACTCAGAAATTAGCTGGACTTCTAGAAATCAACACTTTGTTGACGTTTTTACCAAAGTTCAGATTTCTGATCTGAGATGCTTTGATAAGACTTTATCTAGGCATCTCAAACTTATACACCTTTCCTCAGATAGCTCACATGTGTGTCTTAACAATTTTAGAACTTACAGCCACAAGTCTAAAATGTTTAGACCTTTTCCATTTCTCACAATTTTAATTATGAAGAGGGATGCCATAATCATAATTGAATTTGAGAATGCAAATATCACAATTTCTATCTCCTTAAAGTCTACTTAGTGAAAGCGTTCCCTCACAAAATTTTCATTAATCGAAGAGAAACATTATGACACTTAGATTTTATGGTGTATGTGTTCCTATCCATGCGAATTTGTCATAACCATAATCATAAGACAAGGTTAGTGACGAATCCAAACTCATATGGACTAAACTTGTTCAATCTTAATTTCTTGCCACCTGGCAGCTCAAGGGCCTACCATTTCTTCCAAGTAGTTAAGAAAACAACTAAGAACTCATAGAACTCACATGCATAGTAAACTTTAACTGGAATGGGCACAGAAACAAGAATATGTCAACACGATAGGTCACAAACCTCAAGTCGTGTGCTAGTGTTTAAGAATAGGTTTATTCTTGATTAGTTCTTGAAACTTGTCAAGATCTTTTAGACTCCCACTGACCTCTTAACATATATGATTCACTTTGTCAAGGAACGTTACTTGACAAACCAATGTTCAAGATTTAATGTGGATTCTAATCAAGACAAGCACTTCACATAATCGGCCTTAGTTGGTCTTTATTTAATCCAAAACATCACAACTTACCAATTTCAAATGTACAAGAGTAGAAAACTTTTACTCTACATTGGATAAGTGTTTTAAACCTATCATAAAATCATGTCACTCAAGGTTACAATCTTAGAGTATCACTCTAAGACTTGTTTTGGAACAAAGTATGCCTCATCTTCTTGATTTAACAATTTCAAACAATTCACGATTCCTCTTCTTAGCCATACAAGATATCCTTAGAGGATCGATTGTGATATGGTTTTTCCATAAACATCAAGATAATCATAAAACACGATACTATAGTACTCTCCCATCTTTTCAGATTGGAGAAACTTTTATCTTTCTGCCTAATTTGATTCTTCTCATTCGTTCTACCATACATTGAACCTTTTCCAATGTTTCAAAATTATACTTAAACTTGTAAGCATAACCATGTTTACTAAACATTAGTAAATCATGACGAATGGTCTTATCGATCTTTGTGGTGGATCTTCACCAGCACACACCCAGTGTACCCGATCCCTAGTCCTTTAATTGACTCATATATACATGTGATCAAAGAATTAGTTTTAACTTAACAAGGATGAAAATTCTCATTCATCATACAATACAACTTGCATGATTCGAAGTTTCTGTCCAATTTAAACTTGGGTGATGAGAATCTTTCCTTATTTGGAAAATACTCGACACTACCACAAATGAAAGAATCAAATTCATATTGCTAACTTAGAAACATACAAACATCAATTTTCACAAATTCCATTGCAAGGAGATATAATATAAAATAAAACAAAATTTTATTTATTTATAAAATGCGGAAATTTTTTCCTTACAATGCAATTACAAATGAAAACTATGTCATTACATATTTCCTAGCAATCTATCATAACTCCTAAGCAGCAGCTCAAAAATCCGATCTTGGAACCATGCGATTGAAATCCATCTTCACGATCAGATTCAACATACTCTTTCTTTAAGCTTCCTTCCCTTTGCATGATCCTACAACACATCAGAATGCAACCTTGTCGCATCATGTATTAAGAATCAACAATTAGGAACATAAAGCAGAGTGAAACTTTTAGATTCTAACTTTTCTCAGATCTTTTAGGTAGTCAGGGCAGCTTCGTACCCAAAGCCCTTTCTATCGGCAATAGAATATATAGACTCTTTGGGAATGGTACACGGGACAATCTAAGACTTAGCCTTTCTCTTTCCCTTGGAAAGAGAAATCTTTTCTTGACTTCCAATGTTTCCATTGTCAATGTCCATGGAAGTTTGGGGAGTAGATCTTCCAATCAAATTTGCTTTTCTAGTGCGTCAAATCATTGCTGATTCAGCAGCAACAAGAAAATGAGTAAGATCAATAAGGGTCATGTCATGGTCTGTTACATAATAGACCTTAATGAAATCAGTATATGACTCGGAAAGTGATTGAAGAACCCAGTCAATCGCCAACTTCCTCGAGACAACGACACCCAATACTATCAGCCTGTCAATATGTGACTTCATCTACAAGACGTGAGTACACACATGCCTTCCATCTTGACGTTTCATTGCAAGTAGGGATTGAGTGACCTTGAATTTTTCAAGTCTTTGAACTTATGGGTTAGGGAGAATTATTAGAGGAGTGGAGGAAGTGAAGTATGACTTCCACGATCCAACCGCGGGTCATCATCTTCAAGAGGAAGGTTTGTTCCAAAGAATTTGTGAGGACCATAGTTGTCTAAACTAGACATTTACAATGGGAGAAATTCAAGTTAGTTGATTTAGGTCCTTAATATAACACCCAAATGAAGTATTAAGGCTAGGACCCAACACAATATTTTACAATTTGGAAGAGGGATTCCATAATCCAAATCACAAAGTATTTGAAGGTAGGTAAATGACGATTTACCAATTTCCACCATGAAAAACGAAATTGCTAATTAAGTTTTAAATGGATTGAAACTCCTAGATCCTTTGAGATTCATTGAAAAATTGAAGGGAATGTTTAAATCTCGATTGTGCCCTTCAGGTTTGTGACTGGGATGCCGAGGATCACAAACAAGGTGTGAATAACCATGCAAATTAGCTTGGTACACCCAATGTTATATCCACCTAATCAATGTGTCAGTTAACCACACACTCTCCATTGATCTATGATTAACATCAAACTACCCTTTGCCATGTACTGTCAGTTCAGTTTAGTGTGCCGGTTAACCAAACACGCTCCACTAACGGCTTAACAAGGTGCAAAGTGCAATTTCATGGGTTAGCACCATATTCACATTTTCCTAAGTAACTAAGATTGGGAATTTATAAGTGTTAAGTTACTTTATATTTATCATTATACTTTTAATGAAGGGATAATTAGAGTCCTATCCTACCCATTCAGCTAACGAACCTCCACCAGTCAAGGAAACGGTGGGTGAGAGTGGACACCCATTAAACTGTCATTTTATAGGCAGTAACCTTATACCCCCTTATAGATCGGCTTCGTGAATGAGGTCTACTAACGGTAAGACTGACTTTACTCTTATACATACGTACATACATACATATATATATATATATATATATATATATATATATATATATATATATATATATATATATATATATATATATATTAAACCTATAATATTGTAATAATATAAGGGTTGAATTTTTAACTTTTAAAATTCTAGGGTTTTCAATTATATGTTTTAAAATTTAAACTTTTACATTTACAAATTCTAAAACTTGAGGGCAAGTTTTGAAATATTCATAAAATTTTGGAATCCATAACTTATAAGTTTAATATAGGTTTTAAGAAAAGACTTTTGACATTCCATAACTTGAGGACAAGTTATGGAGTTCATAAAACCATTTATGGAAAAAGACTCTTCAAGTTCCTAACCTATGATTTTAATGATCTCTTTAAAGGAAAAAAATTTCATTTTCCATAACTTGAGGGTAAGTTATGGAATTAATCAAAATCCATTTAGATCAAAAATTCTAACAAAAAAAAACAATCAATTTGTGTATGAACTAAATTAAACTCATAAGAATAAGACAATTCATATCAAACAAATTTCATGTAATTAGCCTAACCAGATAAACTAATACAAAACATGAAACTTTGACAATTATCTTTTAAATTGGATAAGCATGATCATTACCACATCAAAAACAGGTTTATAAGTTCAAAAACAGGTTAGGGTAATGATCCTAGTCTAATTCTAGCCAAAAACCTCGAAAATATGCATTGTGGAGCACCAAGTATAATTGAAAACAACCCTAGGCTCTGATACCACTGTTGGTTTTTGAGCATTCTAACACTCCTAAGGTGTGCATGCAACCCTAAATACCTTGGATCTATGTTATCTCTATTATACATGCAAACTTGAACTTTCCAAGGTATTACCCTAACTAGCATACAAAACGTTGATACTTGGGTAATAAAACAAGTTAGAAGACATACATTTTGTTGTAGTTGACAGCCTTGGACCTGTAAGAACTTATTGCCCCAAGTGTTGGACCTTAAATGAAATCACACAACACCACGAACAATTGGAATAACTTGAGTGAAGAACACTTGCTTCACAAATCGGCTAGTCCTCACTACTTGTCCCCTTAAAGGTCTACACTAGTGCCAATTTCATGAGCCTTGGGGTTTCTTTTATAGTGTGGAAAACTAGGGTTACACCATGTAACTCATTACTTTGCACATTCCTCATGATCCATGGGTTTTAACCTCCATGGAGTATCCATGGGTCACTACATGAGTTTAGCCCAACATGAAGAACTATGGATCATTAGCCAACTTTATAAGAATGAATGATTTACCAAATGAATCCTCATTTATTTAATTAGTCTCTTTTGATCACAAATTTTATTCCAAACTAATTCTTGATCAATACTAATATGATTTCATATTAATATATTAGAACTTATAATATATTAATAAATAATAAATATCCTCTTCTCACAAAAGTCTATCTAAATTGTTCAGGTGCCATGCAACCAAAATGGACCATGCTACTCTCGGGTTAAGTATATACTTAACCCATTAATAATTATTGTAACAACTCAAATTTTCAAACAAATTTTTCTTTTTAAAACATATTTATTCCCATTCATAACAAGGCATAAATAGTTTAAGTATTATGTTAAATACAAATAGTCAAAATCCCAGGATCATAAAAGCAGTCTTCAGTGTGTATCGATCACGCCGGCGCCTTCCCACGGTCCTCGCTAGTACCTGAAATACATGCACAACAACTGTAAGCATAAATGCTTAGTGAGTTCCCCAATATACACTTACGCACATACGCCTTTCCAGGCCCTGACCTTCCGGTCCTCAATACAACGCCTTCCGGCCCACAACATAATCGCCTTCCGGCCCATACATATTGCCTTCCGGCCCACATAACATACATAGCACACATATAACAAATAACTTACCACATATAGCATACATATCACATATCATATCTGACCTTCCGGTCACACAGTCAAACCCTTCCGGGTACAGTGTAGTGAGAAGACTCACCTCATAAAAGCTGAATGCTAGCAAATCCCGAAATGACTCGTGCACAACCGACGAGCTACAACCTCCCTATAACATTACATATCTCATTAATACTTATATCTTCTAAGTGTGACTATCCCTAAGAAGTCAGACTTAGGTCAACTTTGGTCAACGGTCAACTATCAACTCGACCGGACTCGGCGAGTACCATGGCGACTCGGCGAGTCTAGACGTCCTCCAACTTTCTGAGATTCCTTATCTACTCGTCGAGTACCCTACTCGACCCGACGAGTTACTCCTGGAAGAATCGCGGGGCCACCCCGACTCCACTCGCCGAGTCTGAAGAACAACTCGGCGAGTCCCAGAAAATCTTCAAGCTACTCGCCGAGTCTGAAGAACAACTCGGCGAGTCCACGCCATGCAGACGAGCAACTGCTTCCTGAATTACGTATGGTCCCGAGATATACAATCCTGGGACTTTCTGGACTACTAAGCATCTCATTACTGGGGGTATAAACGTCTGGGCAATGACATAATAATCCATCTACTCACTAAATGGGTTTCATAAACCCTAGATTCGAATACACATCAAGATAACAGAATTGATCCGAGTATTACCTGAGAACGTTCTCTCTGTGTCCCCCAAACCTCAGGACTCGATCCTCCTTGATATTCCTTTGGCCAATTTCTTCTTCTTCTTGCCTAACAAGTTCCTCCAAGTTCCAATAACTTTCTCTCCTGCTCTAGACGTCCACAACGATTAGGGTTCCTTTCAATCGATCAAAAGACGGAAAATGACGGCCTAAGAGGCGTTATATACGATCCAAAAACCGAACGGTTAGGGTTTCTGCCGAACAGCGTCGACTCGCCGAGTCCATATCTGGACTCTTCGAGTCCAGTCGCGGACCCGCGACCAAGTCTGCGATCCTACTTGGCGAGTCTAGGCTCCAACTCGCCGAGTCCCTTCTCAACTCACCTCAAAAACATAATTAAACAATACCTGAGATTTCGGGCTGTTACAACTCTCCCCCACTTGGATTAGACTTCGCCCTCGAAGTCTCACTCTGCAAATAGTTCCGGATGCTGCTCCCGCATCTCGCGTTCCGGTTCCCAAGTCATTTCCGATCCCTTACGGTGTTGCCATTGAACCAACACCAGAGGTACCTCCTTGTTCCTCAGAACCTTGATCTTCCGATCTCTGATAGCCACTGGTCTCTCCGCGTAATTCAGGCTCGCATCCACCTGAATATCCTCCAATGGAACCACTGCCGACTCATCGGCTATGCACTTCCTCAACTGCGACACATGAAAAGTGTCATGGATCTGACCCAACTCCGCTGGCAATTCCAACCGATAGGCTACCCGGCCTATCCTTGCAATCACACGAAATGGCCCAATATACCGGGGCCCCAATTTGCCCCTCTTCCTGAATCGAATCACTCCTTTCCAAGGAGAGACCTTCAGGAGAACGAAGTCGCCGACCTGAAATTCAAGCTCGGATCGGTGCCTGTCTGCATAACTCTTCTGTCGGCTCTGGGCCGTCAATAACCTTTGTCTCACTTGCTGAATCTGCTCTGTCGTCTGGAGCACGATCTCCGTGCTGCCCATCACTCTTTGTCCCACCTCTCCCCAGCAAATGGGGGTCCGACACCTCCTTCCATACAACAGCTCAAAAGGTGGCATACCAATGCTCGAATGGTGGCTGTTGTTGTAGGAGAACTCTGCCAATGGTAAATACGCATCCCAACTACCCCCGAAGTCCAACACACACGCTCGGAGCATGTCCTCCAGCGTCTGAATCGTCCGCTCGCTCTGACCATCTGTCTGGGGATGGTATGCGGTACTAAAATGCAATTTAGTACCCAGCTCCTCATGGAATTTCTTCCAGAATCTGGAAGTAAAGCGCACATCACGGTCTGACACAATCGTGATCGGCACCCCGTGCCGAGATACCACCTCTCTCACATATATCTCCGCCAACTTCTCCGCTGAAGAACTCTCACTGATGGCAAGGAAGTGTGCACTCTTCGTCAACCTATCCACAATCACCCAAATTGCATCAACTCCCCTAGCAGTCCTTGGCAATCTGGTGATAAAATCCATAGTGATCTGTTCCCACTTCCACTCGGGGATCTCCAATGGCTGTAACTTGCCATGCGGTCTCTGGTGCTCAGCCTTAACCCTACGGCAGGTCAAGCACCTCTCAACGAACCATGCAACGTCCCTCTTCATACAGGGCCACCAATACTCTTTCCTCAAGTCCAAATACATCTTCGTAGCTCCGGGATGGATCGAGAATCTCGACCTATGAGCCTCTTCCATCAAAGTAATACGCGTACCGCCCACAAACGGAACCCAAATTCGACCCTGAAACGTCATAAGCCCTCGCCCATCCTTAACGAACTCCGAAATTAACCCCACAACCCGCTCCTTCTTCAGCATTTCCGGTCGCACGGCTTCAGCCTGTGCCCTACGAATAGCATCCCATACAGGAGTCATTACAGTCAGTCTCAAGCATACGTCTCGCAATGGAGTGCTCTCCGCCCTGCGGCTCAATGCATCGGCTACCACATTAGCCTTGCCTGGGTGGTACAGGATCTCACAATCATAATCCTTGACCACATCCAACCACCTCCTCTGACGCATATTTAGGTTGGGTTGATCCATCAAATACTTCAAACTCTTATGGTCCGTGTATATCATACATCGAACCCCATACAAGTAGTGATGCCAAATTTTGAGAGCGAACACTACTGCCCCCAAATCTAAATCATGCGTGGGATATCTCGCCTCATGAGGCTTCAGCTGCCTCGACGCATAAGCTATCACATGACCCCTCTGCATCAACACTGCACCCAGTCCCGAAATCGATGCGTCGCAATATACCACAAAATCTTTCATCCCTTCTGGGAGAGCTAATACTGGGGCTTCGCACAACCTCTGGCGAAGTGTCTCAAAGGAGGTCTGCTGCTCGGGCCCCCATGAGAATGCAACACCCTTCCGGGTCAATCTGGTGAGTGGCACTGCGATCTTGGAGAAATCCTTGATGAATCTCCGATAATACCCTGCCAACCCAAGGAAACTTCTGATCTCAGATGGTGACTTCGGCACCTCCCAACTCATCACCGCCTCAACCTTGGCCGGATCGACCAATATCCCTTTCTGATTGACAACATGTCCTAGAAATTGGACCTCTCGCAGCCAGAAGTGACATTTGGAGAACTTTGCATACAGCTTCTCCAACCTCAATACCTCAAGGGCCTCCCTCAAATGCTCCTCATGCTGCTCTCTAGATCTAGAATACACCAGAATATCGTCGATGAATACAATCACTGATCGATCCAACATCGGTCTGCATACCCTGTTCATGAGATCCATGAACACAGCCAGGGCATTGGTGAGCCCGAAAGGCACCACCACAAACTCATAATGCCCATATCGCGTCCTAAACGCTGTCTTCTGGACATCCTCATCCCGCACTCTCACCTGATGGTACCCTGACCTCAGATCGATCTTGGAAAACCAAGATGCCCCCTGCAACTGATCGAATAGATCATCGATCCTCGGTAACGGGTAACGGTTCTTGACCGTCAACTTGTTCAACTCCCGGTAATCAATGCACATCCGGTGTGAACCATCCTTCTTCTTGACGAATAGAATAGGTGCTCCCCACGGCGAGCTGCTCGGCCGAATGAATCCCTTCCCCAGCAACTCCTGGAGCTGCGAGGACAACTCTTGCATCTCTGGAGGTGCAAGACGATAGGGCACTTTAGCAATAGGCGCGGCCCCCGGAACCAGATCGATACCAAACTCTACTTGCCTCACAGGAGGTACTCCCGGTAACTCCTCGGGAAAAACATCTGAAAACTCGCGCACCACAGGAACTTCCTCAACTGATTTCGGTCTCTCGGTGATCTCCCATGTATCCAACACATACGCCACAAAACCCTTACAGCCCTGCTGTAGACACTGCCTCGCCCTAGCGGCCGAGCAAAAAGCTGATCCCGAACGGGTACCCTCGCCGTACACCGAAAGAACTCCCCCACTATGGTCTCGTATGGTCACCAACTGACGCTCACAGTCGATGATAGCGCCGAATCGGCTCAACCAGTCCATGCCTACGATGACACAGACATCGCCCATCGCAATAGGAATCAGGTCAATCGGGAATTCGACCCCGAAAATATCTAACACGCATCCCCGAAAAACCTCTGTGGCACAAATCACTTTCTCGTCAGCTATAGAAACTCTCAAAGGTCGACCCAACGACTCACGACTAGCGCTGATATGCTGACTAAAAGCTAAGGACACAAAGGACCTACTCGCACCCGAGTCAAATAACACTAAGGCAGGCACAGAGTTCACAAGGAAGGTACCTACGCATATAATAGCATAAGCACAACATTTTGGCATTAAAATAAATACATGAATTACAACATACCTGCCACAACATCGGGCGCAGCGCGGACCTCCTCCGCAGTCAGCTGAAAGGCTCTCCCACGAGCCCTCGGGACCTCGACCTTCACCGGTCGAGCCTCAGTAGTTCTGGTAATAGGTGCAGATCCCTGACGAAGCTGCGGACACTCGGCCTTCCGATGGCCGGTCTGGTTGCAATGAAAGCAAACCGTAAACCCCTTGGGGCACTCCCTAGCAATGTGCCCCTCCTTGCCGCACTTGTAGCAAGCACCGGTTCGACACGCCCCATCGTGACCCTTGCCGCACTTTCCGCAAGTGCGGCTCTTCGGACCTCCCGTCCTCGAATCGGCGGACTTGATCCGCTTGGCTGCTGGCTGAGACTGAGCCGGCCGCCGGTCTGTCTGCTGAGACTCGGCCTCCTCCCTAGCCCGAGTCTCCAACTCGATCTCACGCTTCCTGGCATTCGCCTGAAGCTCCGTAAAAGTATGGTAAGTGGAGTTTGACACAAACTCCCGGATCTCCCTCCTCAGAACACCCAAGTACCGGCTCATCCGAGCCTGCTCTGTGGCCACCAGCTCGGGGCAAAACATCGCCCTCTCATGAAACTTCCGCGTGATCGCCGCCACCGAGTCAGTACCCTGCTTGAGGGTTAAGAACTCCTGGACCAATCGTTCTCTCTCCACCGGGGGAACGTACTCTTCTCTGAACATAGCAGTAAACGCCTCCCATGTCACCGCTGTAGTCTCTGCCAAAGTGAAGTTCGCCGTCACGAACTTCCACCAGTCCTTCGCTCCCAGACGGAGCTGGTTCAAAGCGAACCGTACCCTCAGGTGCTCCGGGCATGAACAAGTGTAGAAGCACCCCTCTATGTCCGCGATCCACCTCATCGCCGCAATCGGATCCTGCGTCCCATCGAACTCCGGTGGCTTCGTGTTGCTGAACTCTCGGAACAGCAACGAGTCACCCCCCTGTGGCCTAGCAGCGGCCACAGCTGCGGTAGCTGCAGCGGTTGCAGCCTCAGTCAACGCGGCGTACCGCTCATCGAATGTCTCCATCAGGGTGGTCTTAATAGACCCAAACATCTCCGGGATCTCAGCCCGGATCGCCGCCGCCACCTCCTCGTGAATCATCTGACGAATATCCTCGTCACTCACACCGCTCGTACTCGCTCCGTGGCGTGGTCTAACCATGACGTCTCTGAAATACAACATAAAACTATCAGAGACTCCATCAAGTGTAATCGCACTCGATAACGCAACCCTACCCCGTCCCCGATATCCAGGGATTCTTACTTGGGTCTCCCACTGACCCGGTGTCCTCGGTAGTACAGGCCCAATACTACCGACCACACCGCATCAGTGTTCATCCCAAGTCCTCCTCCCCAAACTTCGGATAGTGAGTACTCTACTTCTGATATGCACTATCTACCCGCATACTAGCAAAGCATCTCATATAGGCAAACTTCCCTAGACTAAGGCATCACAAATCAGGCCACTCTAGTCCTATCATGAATACCTAGTCTTCTAGCATACATAACAATTCATATCATATAATATTGTAAGGTATTTTGGGGATCTTTACCGTTCGGGCGCTGACTGATCGTACACACTGCTTCTTTCTTGCTTACCACAAAACCATTTACAAAAGTTTATGCCTTTATTTGAAAAGTTTCCTCAAATCCTCGGTTTGAGTTCAGTTACCCCCGAAGGTGCACCCGAATCTCTCAAACCAAGGCTCTGATACAAATTGTAACAACTCAAATTTTCAAACAAATTTTTCTTTTTAAAACATATTTATTCCCATTCATAACAAGGCATAAATAGTTTAAGTATTATGTCAAATACAAATAGTCAAAATCCCAGGATCATAAAAGCAGTCTTCAGTGTGTATCGATCACGCCGGCGCCTTCCCACGGTCCTCGCTAGTACCTGAAATACATGCACAACAACTGTAAGCATAAATGCTTAGTGAGTTCCCCAATATACACTTACGCACATACGCCTTTCCAGGCCCTGACCTTCCGGTCCTCAATACAACGCCTTCCGGCCCACAACATAATCGCCTTCCGGCCCATACATATTGCCTTCCGGCCCACATAACATACATAGCACACATATAACAAATAACTTACCACATATAGCATACATATCACATATCATATCTGACCTTCCGGTCACACAGTCAAACCCTTCCGGGTACAGTGTAGTGAGAAGACTCAACTCGTAAAAGTTGAACGCTAGCAAATCCCGAAATGACTCGTGCACAACCGACGAGCTACAACCTCCCTATAACATTACATATCTCATTAATACTTATATCTTCTAAGTGTGACTATCCCTAAGAAGTCAGACTTAGGTCAACTTTGGTCAACGGTCAACTATCAACTCGACCGGACTCGGCGAGTACCATGGCGACTCGGCGAGTCTAGACGTCCTCCAACTTTCTGAGATTCCTTATCTACTCGTCGAGTACCCTACTCGACCCGACGAGTTACTCCTGGAAGAATCGCGGGGCCACCCCAACTCCACTCGCCGAGTCTGAAGAACAACTCGGCGAGTCCCAGTAAATCTTCAAGCTACTCGCCGAGTCTGAAGAACAACTCGGCGAGTCCACGCCATGCAGACGAGCAACTGCTTCCTGAATTACGTATGGTCCCGAGATATACAATCCTGGGACTTTCTGGACTACTAAGCATCTCATTACTGGGGGTATAAACGTCTGGGCAATGACATAATAATCCATCTACTCACTAAATGGGTTTCATAAACCCTAGATTCGAATACACATCAAGATAACAGAATTGATCCGAGTATTACCTGAGAACGTTCTCTCTGTGTCCCCCAAACCTCAGGACTCGATCCTCCTTGATATTCCTTTGGCCAATTTCTTCTTCTTCTTGCCTAACAAGTTCCTCCAAGTTCCAATAACTTTCTCTCCTGCTCTAGACGTCCACAACGATTAGGGTTCCTTTCAATCGATCAAAAGACGGAAAATGACGGCCTAAGAGGCGTTATATACGATCCAAAAACCGAACGGTTAGGGTTTCTGCCGAACAGCGTCGACTCGCCGAGTCCATATCTGGACTCGTCGAGTCCAGTCGCGGACCCACGACCAAGTCTGCGATCCTACTCGGCGAGTCTCGGCTCCAACTCGCCGAGTCCCTTCTCAACTCACCTCAAAAACATAATTAAACAATACCTGAGATTTCGGGCTGTTACAATTATGGGCTTAGACACCTAACCCAACAAGATATTCAATATATATTTTCTTGTTTTCTTGTCGAATAACTTATCCTTTTTCGTTATTTCTTATCTTTGTTGTTATTTTCCACTGTGTTCATAAAATCAGAAAACTCAAAAAGAAATCAACACCCACCCCCCGTATTCATATCATGTGTGGTATCAGAGCCCAGTTATGATCTTGATTTCAGTTGTTGTCCAGGATTTGTTAAAAAAATCGGCAAATTTTTGTTAGAGGTCAGTTTGAATTCCTATTAAGTGTTATTGATTTTCGTGGAAGATCCTATTGTTCTTCATAAACTTCGTGAGGCCCTAAGGAATAGCGATGAAGATCTGTCATGTAGATAGCAACCAAGGAAGGTTGAGGACGTCAATGTGAACGAGTTACCTAAGTTTGTTGGTGGATTCGATCCAGAAGAATATTTAGATTGGGAGGAGAAGATCGAAAGAGCTTTTAAGTTCTAAGGGTTGTATGATGAGATGAGTTACAAATATGTGTTATTGAAGTTGAATAGAGGAGCTTCACTACTGTTCCAAGGCTTAAAAAAGAAGTTATGTTCCTGTGCATGATAAAATCACAAATTATCCTAAAATTTCTAAATCTTGGCGAAGAAAATTGGATGTGATCAATTTTGATGAATTGTTGGTACGATCTATTATTGAGATTGAAGAATCTTCTGTTGTGACTATTTTGAGTGAAGAATTTGTTGTGATTGAGAAGGGTTGTGAAGACAAAGAAGTAGATGAGAACACCTTCATCTACAAAGTTGCACTTTGGTACGAATCAGAAAACAACATTGATAATATTTCACTCTCCAATTCCTAAATAAAAGAACAAGATGAGGTCTAGAAATATGATGTAGCTAATGTTGATGGGAAAGAAGAAGTCATCGAAGAAATTAATTTTGTTGCTAAAAACAAAATTAAAGAAACAGTTTTTGAAGATTTTGATCCTATATACGACACCAAGGACTAAGGCGAGATATTGGAAAAATAAATAGAGGAAGAGATGTTTAATGAAGAAGTTGATGACATTATTGAAGACTCCACCCCTATCTACGAATCTGACATCCTGAAATTTAGGTCTAAAATTGTAGACAGTCAGTTCATCGTGAACCTCTTTGTAATTTGACCTATTGAGCTTAAATGCATATTTTGAAACATATATAGCATCATTACAACTGTTATAAGATATCAGATAGTATCTTACTTCCATTTGTGGAAAATCTCAAACGAATCACAAAGCACAAACTGCAATTTCGTATTAAGAACCACCACTCCACCACTACCTTGTGCCACCTTATGTTGATAACTATTTTATGGGGTTTTTCCGAAGTCTTAGTCTTGATCTGATGGTGTTTTTCTAGTTCCAGAATCAAGTTTTAGTGTGTTTTGTGGTGTTATTTCGGGTACAAACTAGGTTAAAAGTCGTTGCTCTTTTGGTGCTATCTCGCGGTGCTTCCCAGAAATCAATTCACAATCTCGAGTCAAAACTAAAAACCACACATTAAGGTGAGTGTTTACGATCCCTTTTTATATTTTTTATATGTTGGGTGGGGGGATAAATGTGCTCACATATTTTTTATGCAAAAACAGTTTTGACAAACTTACTACAAAATGCTATGATTTTATGTGAAAAATATGGTCCATTCAAGACTAGTTTTGCCCAGCTTAAACCCTATGGTTTGCAAAACTGTTTTGTATGAAAGTAATTCAGATCAATATCTTTTCAGAGACTACTTGCACACGTTCATACAATCTTTATACAATTTATTATGATTTTTGCAAAGCTGCATATCACAGCAGCCCTTTTTCTTAACAGTCTATAAAAACGGTCATTTTAACCTTAGTTAGCGATCATATCAAGACAGGGGAAAATTTGGGAAAAAGTTGACTTAATTTCTAAACCTTGAGAGTTTACGTTTCCTATTTCCAAATCTTCATAATTTTTCTGTAATTCTTCTAAAACATGGACAAAATTGACATTCTAGATTAATTTCCCTGTTTTGTCTTTCAAATACATATATACATGCATATATATATATATATATATATATATATATATATATATATATATATATAAATACATATTTATACAAGTTTTGATTATTATAAGTTAGAGCTTATACATGTACTATTGATCCCAATTTGAAACGTACCTCTTTATAAAAGCAAGTACATTACAGCTTTTACACATATACCAAAAATACTCGGCTTTTATAAACTGTATGAAAATCATTATGCCTAGTGACTATCACATATAAGTTAGGGCTGAGAGCTATTCATGTACCTCAATTAATGACGTATATAGTCAAACTTTAGGGTATAACAATATCCTCATATCCATATACATTAGTTAATGACTTTTATAGTAAAACTTTATGTAATAACTTTATCCGTATATTTGTACAACATTATCAGTATTTGTGGTTGCTCACTACAACCTTGAAAAATAACTTTATCTGTACATCCTCATAACTTAATCCGTACATCTTTATTTGTATATCTGTACAACTTTATATATATTTGCGATTCCTAACTACAACCTTGGCGGATAACTTTATCCGTATATTCATTTATCTGTATAACTTTATCCATATAAATATCTTAAGTCTTTAACTATGACGTTTAATGAAGCGTTGTAAAGGTAACATCTAGTCACATAGTTTGGTTATAGGAAACATTAAGTAGAATCTCTCTTTCACTATAAAACAATGGATTTGGTTTCTCTCAAAATAGTTTTAAGTATGGATTTACTTATGCAAAGACATGTTTTTGGTTTTCTATGGTTATTCAATGACTCTTTACAAACACAGTTTTAAGTATGGATTTACTTATGCAAAGACAACTTTTAGTTTTAAATGGTTAGTCAAAGATTCTTTACAAACACAATTTTAAGTACGGATTTACTTATGCAATGACAACTTTTGATTTTTAATGTTTATTCAAAGACTCATTACAATCACAATATTAAGTATGGTTTTACTTACAAAGAAAACATTTTTATACGTGTTAAAAGTATCATTGTTGTTAGCCGAAAACCTATAACTCTTACCAACCTTGTGTTGACCCTCAGAACTACATGTATTCTCATGGAATCAGTAATCATGCAATTTGAACAACGGATTAGTCTTGGATTTCGGGCTATCTAGTTTACAAGTTTTTTTTACGTATGCCTATTTGCTTAAGGAAATTCATGTACTATTGTAACATCCTATTTCCCGTCATTTCTTATTTTATGGTCGTGGGCCGTAAATTGATTGTGTAAAATATTTGGGCCTTAAAGAGGTAAATATTAGACCATGTGGAAGGTCGTAAAGATGGTTGAGAGATCTAACCTTTGAATTGTGTTTTGGGTTGAAAGGTAAAAAGGGAAAAGTAATAGGTTGAGTTCTTGCATGCATTATGGATTTTTTTAATATGTTTTTTGTCCAAGATATTTATATAATATTGTAGAGCTCTTCAACACCTTTACGTAGATATAAAGAACGTTGAAAACAGATTTGGAACAAAGAAGTTACGACCGTTTGAAGTTATGACGATTCTTGGGTTAGTCGCGTACACTGGGCATATCAGGAATAGCTAAGTGTACGCTATCAGTGTCCAAACCCTATTTTCGTGGGTTGATCCCTATTTAAGCTCCTTAACTTCCCCAAATCCACTCCATTCTCAACCTCCACCTCTCCAACACCCTCTCTGTTGAATCTATATGCCTAAGAATCATTATTGAGTGATATTGCTAATAATATATGATCCTAGAGGGTCACAAATTTATCAAGTTGACACATTTTGTATATTTATTTCTACTATGATTATTAATAAATAATATCAATTCTTGTATTATAATTAGGGATTAATTATTGATTTATGAAAATATTAATTATAAGAGAGTATAACTAGATATTATTTCATATGGTATGAATTAATAAGTCATGCACAACTTTTTGGATGAGTGGAATCCTTTTTGTCTTTAACCTAAAGAAAAAGTTTATATTTTATAAACTTTAAGTTTATAAAATTTAAACTAATTCTTTGTAGCATGATGAAGTTAGGAGACATGTTTTGTCTATTCCTTTCACTATATGGCCGAAAGTTTGGACAAGCATGGGAGGTTGCTTGTCAACCTTCCTGTCATGCTCCCCATGCTCTGAGAAGCTAGTAAATATTTTATATTATTATATGGTGTTGTTTTTGCGTTTTCATGGTTATTTAAAGAAGGGTCTTGCATGAGTTTGAAGCAAGTTTTTCTAGTGAATTTTCTCCATTATTCCATGTGGCCGAAACTCTCTTCTACTCTTCACCTCTCTCTCTCTTTTGAAGCTAGTTTGGTGAATAGAGGACCTCTTGAGTTGTCTCCTTTTGTTCTTATTTGAGTTAAACACTTAAAGTCTTAAGAAACTCAAGAATACAAGAAGGAACTGGCATTCCAAGTGCCTTAATCTTGACGGTGGATACTTGTAGAGAAGATCATGTTCTTTGATCTTTATATCTTCATCAACACCCCAAAACCAAGTGGGTTCAAAGGGTTCAAAGGTTATCTCTAAAACATCCTATGATTGTTTTTATTACATTATAACCTCTATAAATGGATCCATGATGGTTTGGTTATGTTATGAACTAAAAATAAACTTGTTATTTTTAAAGTCTTCCGTTGTTGGTTTTTGTGAAAAACAAACTTATATTTTGTATCATAACCCAACCGTGGTATCAAAACCATATTTTATATGTTAGAATGATTTTTTATGATTGATAATCTTTGGTTTTTGGAAGAAAATCATGGATTTCTTTTGGTTAAGAAAAATTCATATTTATCTTCTTTGGCAAATTCTTGGTTAAAATTATTTATTTTTTTATATAACCATTTTTCATGGATTTTGGTTATATAAAAGTCACCTTAGAAAAAAAAAGAGTTGTTTTTTTTAATATTCGGTATGTTCTTGTGTATAAACAAGTCATTTGGATATTTGTGTTGTGTTTGGTTGATATTTATTTATTCATAAGATGTAATAGATAAATAAATATTTTTTTCATTTGTTGACTTGTTGTAATAAATTAGTTAGACTAGTTGTATTTTATTTTAAGTGTAACAAGATGAAGAAATGACCTCCTTGAAAATGACTTAACCATTTAAGACCACAATCCTAACCACAAGCTCCCACTTTTGATTTTGGGCTTAATTATAGTCTTAATGGTTTAAGTGTTACAACTTTCACAACATGAAGATTTGAAGTCCTTTATGCAAGCAAGAGTTGACTTGGCAAGTGGGAGTTTAAAGACCTTTTGAAGTGTCCCTTAAGTCCTTTAGGAAAGACTCAATAATTCTTGTGTTTGCTCACAAAAATTATTACTAGACATGGCTTGGTTTATACACATTATAATGTATGCTAGTGATCTTTGTTTTTTGTTAAATATAAAGTCACTTGTAATTTGAGTAAAAAACATTTAAAATATGAAATAAGATGTTTATAAATTGATATTTACAAAAATGTTTTACGGGTTACCAGTTTATTGGTTAAAACTCAATTTTTTGTTGAAAATAGTTTTATCGTAAAACTTATAAATACCCAAATTTAAAATATTTGAAATTATTTAGAAGATGTTTAAACATTATAAAAACTCCATGTCTTTTTAATAAATAAGGAGTTTTTATTAAAAAGAATAAAATTGGTTTATAGCGTTATAACAGCAAATAATAAAACTATTGATTATTTTTTGCGTCAAAACTTAATATATGATATTGATGTTTTAAACATAACGCAACTTGTTGATATTATGTTTTATGCATGCTAAATATGATTTAAAACATAAGTATAATCACCCATGTTTTGGTTTATCAAAATATGAGTTTTATCATAAGATGCGTAGAATTATATTTATAAAATAAAATGAGTTTTTTCTACAAATTCATGAAGTCATAAGTTTTTTTATTGTTAAATGGAGATTTAAAATAGTGATTTTATAACTCATCCAAAACTCCAAGTCTTAAGTATAAAATAAAGTTTTATTAAGACTATTACCGGTTCTTAAAACCAATCTACGACTAAACTTTAAAATACTGGATTTTAGTTTATAATTGATCGCGGTTAATGACAAATAAATGAAGTTTTATTTGGCACCTAAAGAACCTCAGAACAAGTGATATGAATTTTACAAGAGGGTGCATGAATTATTGAATGCATGCAATATTCATGAGACCATGTTTTTATAAACTATAAATGTAAAATATATATATGAAACCTTTTCTAAAAATGCAAGTCATTGTTATCCTTTTGAAGAACACTCGTTATCATTTGAGTATCTTAGTGTCACGGGCTCACCTGGTCACTAGGATTGGATTTTGATGTTCGGGGTAGTTATGTAGTTTCTGATTTCTAAAGGGTCACCTTGTTACTGGTTAGTTAAAATGCTACAAGTTGTTTAAAATAGGATGACTTGATCGGAATGTTATGTGCTAAAGGTCACCTAAGCATGAGAGGTCTGAGGCATAGATGGGATAAACATACCAAGCTAAGCAATAGTTGCTTAGGATCTCATAATCTAGGAGTTACATATTTTATGCAATTGGTAATCGCTACCTACCGAGTTTGATTAAGTTTATGGGATAAAGGTCACCTAACCATGTACTTGTTTCGTTACTTGGATCCTAGACTATAACAAATTAATGTTTTAAGAAACAATAAAAGGTATTAATTTTTGAAGACTAAATATTGAAATAATTAAATGAAACTTTGTTAAATTCTGTTGATAACTGTTAATAATTTTGCGCCCTACAAAACCTCTCTCTAGTTGAGTTTCAAGAGACAGTAACATTTAATGGTTATAATTTCTATAACTGATAATATCTTGAGGTTCTACCTTTAAGATAAATAGAAATTATATATACTGAAAGATCCCATACCTGAATAACCTCTACAACCAATTAGTCTAATCATGATACTTTGATGGAAGTATTATTGTGATGATATTGATGTGTCTCATATCTGAAGAAATTAACCATGACTTGCAGAAAGTCTTGGATAATTATGAAACATATCAGATGTCTCATCAAGTAAAGTAGATATTCAATCAAAACTCTTGAAAGTGCTTCAAGTCTGTTCAAAAACTGAATAAAGGAGGTCTAAGAGACTGTGTACTCAGATAGACTTATAGTTCAGGTAAGGGTAATATAACATAAACCCATAAATCAAGAAAGGACCAAATTATTAGTGTTGTTTCTACTGTGGAAGAAACTAGGCACCAAAAGAAGGAATTACTCCTCTCATCTATATGGTAGAAATAATCAACTGAGTACAAACGAATGGTATTTCGTTTTGAAAATATAACAAGTGTTACTATAGTCTTTTATTTAAACAATAGATGTATTGTACCTATTATAACAACCGTCAAAATTCGAGTCAACACTAGAATTGATAAACTTAGTTGCACGTATAGGCACGACACATACTTGACTTAGTAACTAAAAGCTAAGTCATAACCTAATAGAAACTTGGAAAAAATTAGAAACAATGGATAGTGTACTTAGATTTCACATTGATATGTTAATTCTACAACTACTTAACTGTAGTGACTATCCATATTCGGGTCACTCTTTGACTCAAACACCTTTTGATGAATCATATACACACATAATGCACTTGACCTAGTAGTAGAAATTATGTCAAAGTCTCATAGAAACTTAAGTCAAAGTTGAAGACTAGGACTAGTATACTTGATTCCTCAATTTCGCTTGAATCTCGGAATCACTACATAGAATGCCAATAAACCGGTAAAAATAAATTACAAGCATTATTTCTAGCTTGAATAAGATTTAGCAAACACAAAAATAATATGAAGTCTCAAAGATTCAATTTATTTTGATATTCAAAGTTTATTAAACTCTAAAACCCTAAAAGCCATAAACACTCATATTTATAAACTTTAACCTTAAAAATTCTCCTAAAATAATTATGAAACATATAATAATTAAAATTATGAAAATGCATTTAAGGAAAATAAAAATTTAAGTCACTAACAATTACTCTTAATTTATAAGTCAAAAATCAATGTTTCATGAGAAAAAACTTGGTTAGGGTGTATATTTTATAAAAAGTTTGATATTTTTATTAAAGAATGGAATTTTTTATAAAAATTAAAAGAGAAGGAGGGAATAATACCCTCAAAACCGTCCACCCTCTTTTCAAGAAACTTCCCCTCTTCTAAAAACACATAATCACTTCTTCTATCTCTCACACTCTATCTCCTTCACTTCTCTCTCTCTCTCTCATTTCTCTCTCACACTCTCACATACATTTTCTCTTTTCCTCTCACTATGTACGACGAAAATTTCCAGAAATGAGTCCTAGAACACACCTTAAACTCAAAATCTTCATCATCTAGTGGTGTTCATTAAGGTAGAACATGATTTCCTTTCATTTTCCTTCAAGTTTTCATGGATTTTCTTACATTTCCTTCTTCTTCTACACCTTTCTCTTAAAATAATTTATGTACATTTTCATTCACTTCAGTTTTGATGATGATGGTGGTAGGTTTTCACCAAAAACATCTTGCATGTTACAAAATGGTGAAGATCCATGACCTAAACCTAAGTCAAAATCATGGAAATGCATTTTTCTACACGTCTTGGCGGAAAATCACCACATGCACCCTAAGTTTTCTTTCGAAAATGATTTTTGACCATTTTAAACTCATGAATGGGTATCAAACCAGCATGCATGTGAAGATCTTCAAGCTTAGATTCTAGACGATCAAAGTTTGTTGTTAAAGGCTTTCAAATATGTTCATAAATGACTTATTCCCAAATAAATATCAAAAACTACTTTTCTGATCAAATCTGATTTTCCCAGATTTCCCATCAACAAAATAAGATGATCTGTAAATTCCAGAAAAAAAATCATTTTTATCGAATTATTATAATTATTTCAAGAAAATAGGGCAATAATACATATAAAATATTTTATGAGGTCTATAACTCATAGATAAATTCGTGGATGGCCCCTAAGGTAAATAATGACCTCTCATTAAGTCTCATCGATTTTTGTTATAGTTTAGTATGGTTTTGAATTTTCTTTTTGTTTAGATCCAATAAATCATAAAACCACTTTAGGGAGTGTGAAAAGGGTATCTAATAATTTTTCAGCTCCTAACCTATGTGGAAGACTTAGAAAAATATTTTCAGAAGTTTTCAGAATGCATTCCCATTTGTTCCCGATTTATGTATTTATAATGGACTAAAAACAGGAAAAATAGTTTTACTCATCCAAATTTCATGAAAATTTACCAGAACACCTTATAATATATTAGGAAACTAGATAAAAAATTTGATTATTTGTCTCTTCTGTATGCTATTTTTCTTCAATTTTCCCAAGATTTAATGCACTTAAATCCACTAAAATCATAAAATTGGGTTAAACATTTTAGAAATCCATTTATATATTTTTCCTAGCTTAATAATGTTTAATAACAATAAAAAAAAATTGGGTAATTTTGGAAAAATTTTTCTATTTATCTCCATTTTTGTTAGAATAAATGTTCAAAACTCATAAAATCGGGTTTCACTAACTGAATATAAAGTTTAAAAAAAGTATGGTAATTTTCCTTAACTATTTTATAATTATTCCCGAATGAATTCTTATTTAAATGAATAAAACAAAGAAAATATCTAAACTTTTTGGAAACCAACTTTTAAATTTTACCCAGCTCTTATATATATATATATATATATATATATATATATATATATATATATATATATATATATATATATATATATATATATATAATAACACTAGTACAAAAATTTTGGGGAATTTTTGAAAGTGTTATCTATTTATTTCTATTTTTATAGAATAAATACACAAAAATCAGAAAAGTAATGTTAAACTATTTTTGAAAATACATTTTATTAACAGTTACACAAAAATTATAAGAATTTTTCATGATAATTTACTATTTTTCAATGATTTTATGATTATTCAAAGAATTAAAATGGTGAAAAATAGTTATACAAATCAAAATTTCAAGAAAATTGATCTTTAGGTTTTTGAATTCAATGAAAACTGAAATGCAGAGTTTAGGAATTTTTGGAACTAAATTGACTTGGTTTTTAAATGTTTAATCGTTGGAATACCTCTTAAAATGTTAAATTTTAACATTTCAATAACGAGAAATTCCACTTGAATTTGTTATACAAAAATTGATTCATTAAAAAATATTTGTAACTTAAAAATATTAGATTTTGACACCATATTGGCATAATTCTATTGTAGTAGTAAGTATAATAGTGTTAGATTTTGATTAGAGACTCACTAGTGAATACCATTATTGTAGGAATCGGTAGTGGTACAAGTGGAACGTAGTTGAAGGCACCATTTGCATCATCTCAATGCATTGTGAGTATTCACGACTTCCCCTATTTTCGGTTTTTATGTTTTGGGGTGGAAAAGCATGTCCGAAAAACTATTATTTGTTTGTTGTATTGAAATTGATTTCTATCAAACTTGATTGCTATATTATTCTATATTTCTCTATGTATGTCTATGCAACACGAAACATGAGGCCTTATCGTCTTAAGTCCATTCCCTTATACTTTACTCCAACCATTAACTCTTTGAGCTAATGGTCATTATGGATAGCGCTATTAGGAATTGACAACTCCTCACTCGCCCGATTGTTGGAGTGCATGATACCATATAATCTATGGAACGATAATCATAGATCTTGATAGGATATCAGTCATAGGCTTGGTTGGGAACTCATTGTTTTCTCATATACATACAAACTCGTTACTTATTATAGCAATAAACTTTGTATCTCATTATAACAACAGACTTTTGTTACTAGATACTTATTTACTTGTTTTAGAAACGAACTTGGTTGCTCCTTATAGTAACAAACATGTTTGCTCTTTGTAGCAAGGAAACTTGTTTACTCATTTTCGTAACAAACTTTATTTCCCATGAGGATATGAAGGTTACATCTCTTTTGGGCAACATACTATATTTCTCATGATGAAAATGAAATTTGTTTATACAAACTTATTTACTCATTTTAGCACTATATTTTTTATCTATGGAAACATATATCAAAATTTTGATTTTGATTCATGAAACCAATATTATTTTTAACTTGTGAACTCACCAATTATTTCAGTAGTTGACCGCTCATTTTACATGCTTTTTTCAGGTATCATCTTGTAAGAGGCACCTAGAGACACATCACTTATAGGAGCATTTGCATGTGTTATATTTCAAATACATTCTAATTTATTTTAAAAGGTAATTTAAACTCATTATGATATGTAATGCTTTTAATACTATGGTTGGTGTTATCTTTATCTTTTGCTATGAAACCCTTGTACTGCCACGCCCCGTGTTTCCATTTTAGCGGGGTGTGACAGAAATGGTATCAGAGCCGAAGGTTATAGAGAACACCAGTTTTCCTTTGGAGAACCACAACTATAGCCAAAAAAAATTCAAAACGTTTTTAAAATACTGAGCATACTACTGGTATAACTAATTCGACTACACATTATTGGACTTTAATTAAGTATAGCATGGCCAACTATGCTCAATTAAGGATATTTAATGTGAGGCTGGAAACGGTTATAGTAGAATTATGTTCAAAGTGATTTTCAACTTGAACTTTTGAAAAACAAAATTTTTCGGTGTGTGTATGGGCATTGCGTTTTATAGGCATTCATCTAGGTAAACTTAGAAACTAAGTGCACTTTTTACCACAATGTCTTATTTAGAAATATTCTTATCCTTTCTCAAGTGCTAGGTTAACCACTTAGGTTATATCACCATCCACTCTAGAGCCTCATAGGAGTGACCTTGATGCTAGTGTGATAGTTGTTCTTATATGAGAACTCAATCAGTGGCAAGTGGGTATCCCATGCCTTGCCAAAGTCTATCACACATGCCCTTAGCATATCTTCTAATGTCTGGATGGTCCTCTCACTTTGCCTGTCTGTTTGTTGATGGTAAGTTGTACTCATATTGAGTTTGGTTCCCAAGGACTTTTGAAGTGACTGCCAAATTTGTGAGGTAAATCTACTATCTCTATCGGAGATAATAGATATTGGGACGCTGTGTAATCTCATGATTTCTTTTATATAGGTCCTGGTCAGCTTTTCCATCTTGTACATCTCCTTTATTGGCAGGAAATGGGCAGATTTAGTTAACCTGTCGACAATTACCCAGATGGTGTCAAGTCCATCTGCTATCTTGGGCAATTTGCTTATGAAATCCATAGTTAACCGTTCCCACTTCCACTCGGGTATGTTTGGTTGGTGTAGTATACTTGAGGGCTTCTGGTACTCTACTTTAACTTTGGCACAAGTCAGACACTTGCCCACATAAGTAGTGATTTCAGATTTCATGTTTGGCTACCAATAATGTTTCTTGAGATCCAGGTACATTTTGTCCGAAACTAGATGAACGGAGTAGTTTTTCTTGTGGGCTTCGTTCATGACCACATCTCTCAACCCACCGAACTTTGGTGTCCAGATTTAGTCCATGAGGCAGTAGGCACTGTCGTCTTTGATTGTAAGGTTCATGTCCATGCCTCGCAAGGTTTTGTTTGTGATATTTTCCGGTTTCAAAGCTTCCAGTTGAGCCTCTTTGATTTGTGAAGACAAGTGGGAATGGATGGTCATTGTTAGTGACTTTACTCGACGACCCAAGTGTTCTTTCCGGCTCAGGGCATCTGCTACCACGTTGGCTTTGTCTAGATGGTGTCGGATCTCGCACTCGTAGTCGTTCAGTAGCTTTAGCCATCGTCGCTGCCTTATGTTGAGCTCTTTCTGGTTTAGAATGTGCTAGAGGCTTTTGTGATCTGTGAAGATGGTGCACTTTGTACCATAGAGGTAGTGCCTCCAGAATTTCAGGGCAACCACGACTGCTCCCAACTCAAGGTCATACCTGGTGTATATCATCTCGTGGTTCTTTAGTTTTCTTGACACGTAGGCTATGAGCTTTCCTCGTTGCATGAGTACACAGCCTAATCCTAGATACGGTGCATCACAATAGACCATGAAGTCTTTCGTCCCTTCTCGAAGAGAAAAGACTAGGGCGCTGCATAGGGCCTGTTTCAAGGTTTGGAAGGCAGCATCTTGATTCCTCTCCCAGATGAAGGTTACACCCTTCTGAGTTAGGGCGGTGTGACAACCCGAAATTTATCCCGTCATTTTAACCTCTTCTTCCGTTAATAAAACTCGCTTTATTAAATTTTCTGTTAACCTTTTTGGCTTAGGTTAATTAAATTGGGAGTTTTTATGACTTCATAAAGGTTGGAACAAATTAGAAACACCCTCAATATTCCCTTGAAAAATTTTAGTTACAACCAAGTCAAATTACGACCATTTAATCGGGTGCGACCAAAAGCCCCGTTTAACGTTAGTATCGGGTAAATTTCCTCTGAGCCACAAACTCAACCCCTATATAAGGGTGAGTGGACTCCATTTGAAGCCTTTCCACCCTTTCTCTACTCTCTCTCTCTCTCTCTCTACAAAGCCGATTTTGATCCAGAAACGCCCCTTTCAAGCTCCAAACCAGTAAGTGATCTACCCTAACATGTTGTTTAAGCTCATTTAACATGCAAATTCCTGTTTAAGACATCCAAAAGGGGTAAAATCATGTGTTTACGGCCCAAGAACACTCTTGGACCGCAAACACCCATAAGTGGGGTTTTGAAGCCCCAAAACCCTTCTAAATCACTCCTAGGGCTTAGATATGAGTTGGGGACTTGCATAAATGAGCTTAGAACACCAAAACCTTATCATATGGAGAGTAAAAATGAGTTTATGGACCAAGAAAACTCTTGGACCATAAACCCCTCTTCATGAGCCGTGAACATTTTTTAAGGTGTTAAATTTTCCCTTAAACACCTCTTAAGGCTTGTGTAAATGTCTAGAATCAACCACAAATGAAGTAGGGGCTTTAAACATCAAAGAAACCAAGGACCTGGGAGTTTACGGCTGTAAACCCCCCAAGGATTAGTCCATGGGCCGTAGACTCCCATAATGAGGCCAAATGATGCCCTAACTTCCCCATTTGACTTGGAAAAATGCATAGAACCTTATACCCTTTCATTTAAGACCTAAATTCATGAAGGGAATGACCAAGTGAGAGTTTACGGCCGTAAACTCTATGTTTACAGCTATGAACTGCCTTAAGTGGTTCATTTGGATCCTTAACCTCTTCCTATGCCCTAAATGTGAACCTAGCCAAACTCTACAAGTGATATAAGACCTTTTAGCATCCAACAACACACCACCCATGAGTTTACGGCCGTAAAGTCATGGGGATATGGTCTTAGGGCCGAAATATCCATAAAGAGTTGACTCTTGAAGAGTAAACTCCCTAACTAGACCATACACTCCCTTATTGCAACCCAATAGCCTCCTAGCACTTGACCAAAGTGTTTTCCGCACATTAGGATGCTTATACATTTTTAATTAGTATTGTAAACACTAATTATATGTAAACATATGCCTCCATATGTTAATAGGTCACTAAGTGTGTTCAAGTCTTCACTTGACACCGAGCACCCAACCGACACCTCCATCTGATCCACTTACAGCAGGTGAGTTCATACCCCTGAATCAACCTTTTAAATGATTTTAACTACTTTTATAGGGGGAATACAAGTTAAACTGTACAGTTATTAGATAAATCACATGTGATTGATAACTATATAGCAAAATGGATTTTTGCATGTTATACTGTTTTATCCAGCTTAAGATTTTCTAATCTCGCTTTCAACTCTTGTTAAAATATGAAGTTCTCTTTTAGATTATCATAAGTATTCAGAAGGTTTTCCGAAGGTTTTTCAAAGGTTTTCAAAAGTTTGTTTTATAGAATGACATCAAGTCGAACTTTCTTGTTAAAGGTCTTCCCAAAGGTTCTCTTCACCTAAACTGTTTTATCAAATCGTTTTCAAAACTTGTTTTACAAACTGACATCAAGTCATAAATTTCTTATGAGTAAAGGCTTTCCAAAGTTTTCATCAATGTTTTCTTCTATGCTTTTATTTTGTTAAATACATGCCTGTATTTGTATAGTTATATAAATAATGTTTAAAAGACTTAGGAAGGCTTGTTCGCCCTATTTCCTTTTCCTCGTTGGGATGTGGTCTGGTGGGTATCGGTTATCCGTCCGAAGGTCGTTTAAACATTAGTTATATATCATGTATACATATATGGACATAAAGGTTTCCATCGACCAGTTCATTTCCCTTGGGTAGCAACGGCATCCTTCCATTCATCATTCATAAATCAGAGACACTAGTAACTATTATAGGAATAGTTAGGATATTCTATTTACTCTTTCTAGTACAGATAATTCCAACGGATTCAGTTCATTCATGAGTCTATATCATTATTCCATTACTTACAATAGAATTCAAAATACGAGATGCATCTTCAAGACACGGATCTCCCCGTCGTCAAGTTGGTAACCAGAGTCTCTTGGAGGGAGAGCGGACATTGTGTGTATAGATCTATACGGGACTGACACTCCCGCACCCTGACTGCTAGGTACAGTCCTCGGCCTACCAAACCAAGGGGTGACAAATGTCACATTTAGTCCGACGCTTGCAGGGCGTCAAGTACTCTTGTGTCAGTCAGTATGTTTACGAGTATCTCCATGTTTACCTTATAATTCATGGCCTTAAGGTAACGAGAATTAAGAAAGTATTACGAGACAACCCACTTTGGATTACCAGATGTTTTAGACATTACTAGCTGTTTAGTTCATTCGATACTGTATGGTGTCTGTATTTCTTTGTTTTAGACTTTGCTAGCTGTATCGTTCATTTCATACTGTCTAGAATCTGTATTTCCTTGTTTTAGACTTTGCTAGCTGTGTCGTTCATTCGATACTGTCTGGAGTCTGTGCTTCCTTTCGTTAGACTGAGCCAGGAATATCATTTATTCGATACGCTCCTGGAGTCTATGATTTCATTTGCCTTAGTCAACAGTATAACTGCTGAGACATATGTTACTTTCCCCTAGTATTTTTACTAGTGATATTCTCCAATTTTCTTTAAGTCAAATACCGTATTTTGGTAATGATAGTATTTAAGGGAAAATTAATCTTTAAAACATAACTCTATCGAGTCTTGGTAGAAGACTGCTTTTATTTAGAAAATATAGGATTTTCTGGAAAGGACGCTAATACACCGTAGATTCTAAACTACTACTTTTCATAAAGTTATTTTGAATAAAAATGCGTATTTATACAAATGACACTAAATACTTATGGACTCACCAGCATTATAAAATGCTGATACTCGCTTTCAAAATAACTTGTATTCTCAGGTCAGCGATAGACAGGTACATCCCAGAAGCTTTTGTGAAGACAGTCTAGTACCGAGCTGCATCTATGTTATGTTCTGTAATTACTTTTATATTACTATAACATGTAACCGATGTAAATTTTTTACTATTAATGCAGTGGTTGTTGTACTTTGATTACTATACTACATATGTTGTGATACTTGACATGACGTCATCCACCCCAGAACGTTTCCGCCGTTCCGGTTTTGGGGTGTGACAGGCGGTGAGTAGTTTAGTGATTTTAGAGAAATTATGTATGAAGCTTCTATAGTAACCAGCTAAAACTTAGAATTGCCTGATCTCCGTTGGGTTCTTGGGGTTGCCCAGCCTTCGATTGCTTTGAATTTGGAAGGGTATACATGTATCACTTCTTCACTGACCATGTAACCTAGAAATTCTACCCTTCGGATCCAGAACTCGCATTTGGAGAATTTTGCATACAGATTCTCTTCCCTAAATGTTTCTAAAACTTGCTGCAAATGTTCTCTGTCTTCTACTTTACTTCGTGAATAAACTAGTATATCATCGATGAATACTATCACGAATTTGTCAAGGTAGGGTCCGCATACCCGGTTCATTAGATCCATGAATGAAGCAGGCACATTTGTTAGACCAAAGGGCATCACTACGAATTCATACGAACCGTAGCGTGTTCAAAATGTAGTCTTGGGAATATCTTCCTCTCGGATCTGTAGTTTGTGGTACCCGAATCATAAATCTATCTTTGAAAAGTAACTTGACCCTTGCAACTGGTCGAATAGGTCATCGATCCGGGGAAGAGGGTATCAGTTTTTTACGGTAGGCTTGTTTAGTTCTCGGTAATCGATACACATGCGAGACGACCCATCCTTCTTCTTTACAAATAAGATCGGAGCTCCTAGGGTGAGAAGCTTGGCCTTATGAATCCCTTCTCCAGTAATTCACTTAATTGATTGGAGAGTACCTACATCTCTACAACAGCTAGTCTATATAGCGACTTGTCGATTGGTGTGGCCCCGGGTACCAAGTCGATCCTAAATTTGACTTGGTGTTTGGGGGGGGGGGGCACTCCTAGGAGGTCTTCGGGAAATACGTCGGTGATATCGTGCACTTATGGGATGTCTTTAATTTTCTTTTCTCCTTTCTTTTTATCGACCACGTGGGCTAAGAAGGTGTGGTTCTTCTTGTGTAAACACTTCTGTGCCTTGATACATGAGATGAGCCGAAGGTTTGTACCGGTTTTGTCACTGTATATGACCAAGGTTTCGTTGTTTGGAAGATGAAGACGAACAACCATCTCATAACACATAATGTCGGCACAGTGAGGACTTAGCCAGTCCATACCGATGATCACATAAAAACTCCTTATGGTAACCGACATTAAGTCAATTTGGAAGAAGTGATTATTCATAGTTAGTGTGTACCCTATGAACTGTTTTGGTTTTTCCGTTAGCCATTTCCATGATAAATGTTTCATTTAGTGTTTGAGGGTTTTGTTTGAGTAGATGTTTAATGTTATGACTCACAAAGCTTCTCTCTGCCCCATTATCATATAGTATGCATGCATAAGTGTTATTAAGGGAGAACGTACCAGTGACCACTACAGGATCCTTCATTGCCTCCTCCTATCCTATTGCTTGGAATCTTCCCGTTCACCCAGTGTTCCTGTTGTTGGCCTTTGGACAATTTCTCTTGTAGTGGCATGTTTCTCTACAGCCATAGCACGCTTGAATCACCCCAGTATTGGTGGGTTGGGTGGCCTGTTGTGCGGGTGTTTTGCAGTATCGGGTAGTGTGCCCCGTTCTATTGTATTTTGTACAGAGTATTTCTTGACAAGCACCGTTCTGGTGAAAGTTATGTTGTCTCTTCATGGGTTCATGGGTTGGTTGTCCCATCTTCTTGCTTCCAAACTTCCTCTTGTTATCATTTCCCTTCTTCTGTTCGGTGACGTAAGTCATTATGCCCTTCTGTACCGCATGGTTAATGAGCTTTTGAGCAAGGTGCTTGGCGCTGTTGAAAGTTGTTGGGTTTGCAGCAATCACATTCGCTTGAATCAGGGGAGATAGTCCCGAAATGAAACGTTCTACTTTCTTGGTCTCCAAAGTGATCATTCCAGGGCATAGGATTGCTAGGTCGCTAATTCTTGCAGTGTAGGCTTCGATATCAGAGTCGTCGATAGTGAAATTCCAAAGCTCCTTCTCTAGCTTTTGTACCTCACCCCTTGGGTAGTACTCTTTGAGCATCATGATTTTGAGATCCTCCCAGCCCATCGAGTTTGCTACTGAGAGTGTTAGAGCTTTGATGTAGCCATTCCACCAAGAAAGGGCCCTATCAGAAAAAGTACATGCTATGAATTTTATTTTGCTCTCCTCGGGGCAGGCGCATATTTCAAACACTGATTCCGTCTTTTCGAACCATCGCGTCAAAGCGATGAGGCCACTGCTCCCATTGAAGGGTTTTGGCTTGTAGTTTGCAAATTCTTTATAAGTACATTCCCTCGGGTGCCCTTGGTTTTCAATTTGATTGGAACTGTTTGTTCTATTTCAACCTCCATTGTTGCTACTACTGATTTGGGCTACCGCAACAGCGATAACAGTGGTCACTGCAGTATCCCTTTGTGGGGGAGGTGGCGGTAGTGGTGGCGCCAATGTATTGTTCTTGCGCATGTTGTATCTTCGGGGCGGCATTTTCTGCCACAAGTTGGAATGACGATTAGTTTTTGATATGAGTTATAATTCAGAAATTATTGTAATAGAAATCCTTTGTTTCTAGTTGTTACAGTGATTTTCTTGTACTTATAATTGAAACTTTATTATGCTAAATAATAATGAAAAGAGATAACATATTCGATAACAACATCCAACAAAATAAAAATACATTTTTCATTTCATTAATGATAAGATACTAGTACATATTTTTGAGAAAAATTGACCTCTAAAAAGGTCTACAGTACATTGAAAATAAAAAATAAATTGGCAGCATAACGACCCTCCGAATAGTGTAATCACTTAGACGTAGGGTGGGTCCTACATACAGGAAATAGAAAAGGGGTAGCACCAACGCATACCCATAAACCTAGTCTAAATCAAACTGTGAGTTCGATGACTCCTACTCACGATGGGTACTCCTCTGTGGTCCCTAAGTGAAGTAGAAGCGCCCTTTAGCTCAGATAATCGATGCTCGACTGCGATCACTCTTTCCTCGAGAGTTGCATGCCTCTCCTAATATTCCCTTACCTCCGATCGGGAGGTGGTAAGATCCTCAATGAGTCGGTCCATGGGATAGTAATCCCTCTCAAGGTCTCGAATACGCTCGTTTGTGACCTCTACAATGGCTCCCAACTCCAGTACGTGGTTCTCCGTCGACCTAGTCTTGTCACCAATGTCCGAGATCCCCTGGATCATGACTGGAAGGGCGCTGTCGGCAGGTCCTCCATGCTGAGGTTATAAAAACCTCGCTCCATACCAAAGGGTGGGCGCTGCCCCAGGTTTTGAGTCCATCTCTTAAGGTCCTCCGCTGAGCGGGGCATAGGTCCCGTTGTAGCCTAAACGGTGTGCAAGGACTCGAGGTACGTAAGGAGGATTCATGACTTTGGTATCAACATCCTCCTCCTCCTCCTCTGCTTCCTCTTCTTCTTCCTCTTCTTCTTCAAACTCTTCCTCTGTCCCATCTTCCATGATCTCCTCAGGATCCTCCTCAATCCATCCTCCATTCCCCTGGTTGGGGAAGAAGGGATCTCCCGAGATATGGAAACCAGCCATCGTGTCTATACAAGAATATAGATATGAGAAGTATATCAAAGGTTTATAATATGTTAAAATACTCCTGCAGTATTTTAATTCTTAATCTTTGGTTCTTAGAGCTTTTGATATAAGGTTGGTAAGTTTCAGATTCGTTGTCCACCATGACCACTCCTAAACACATGTTGGTCATATCTCGAATAAATATAGTTGATCAGGGTATATTTACCCTAGATATGACTACATAACTGTCTAAGTTTAATCGCGATGTCTAACACCTCTAAATACATCTTATTATAACATTAGTTTCTAATATGCATGTATGTATGTAAACTTTTATAATATACATATATCTTTAAAGTATATTTTCAGACAGAGTGTTTTAGTTCCATTGGATTTGTAGTTGTATATCTTGTATAGTTAGATATACTAGTTCACTATAAACAATGCTCCGATACCAATCTGTCTCACCCCCGAACCAGGATAGCGAAAACGTCCAGGGGAGGTTGACGTCAATGTATAGTATCATAACAGTTGAATGTAACTGAAACATAACAACCCATACATCATACATTGAGAATACAAGTTTACATTCTGTGTTTGTTCAAAAATTACACAACAAATGACTGAATATAGAAATCCATAATTTTGCAACTCCTAATCTTAAAAGATTTGAATACCTGATTACTAGTTCACTGAGAATACAAGTGATTTTGGAAAAGCATCAACAATAATGTTGGTGAGTTCATAATCATTTTGTATGAAAAGGGTTTGTAACTGCTTTGTTTAAAATAGTTTTTTATACTTCTAGAAAATCAGCTATTTTCTATAAAATGGGTTGTTAGTCTTATATCCAAGACTAAAAATGTATGTAGGTCTGTTGTATCTTTTTCCTTGCAAAATGATAATGTATGTATGTTTCCAGAAAATCCAATATTTTCTTATAAGTGAACAGTAGTCTTAAACCCTAAGACCAGAAACGTAAGTAATAATGTACTGAAAGGTAGTATGTAGTCTGATATATTTTTATAAAACTGATGAAATGTAAGCTTCCCGTAAACCCAGATAGTATTGTTAATCCCTATGTGAGTTATTATAACCATTCTTAATGTGACTGTTATGCATGTATTATGTTCTTCAGCCATCGGAATTGGTAGATATTTGTCACCCTTGACTTGCCGGTCTGACTGTAGCGAACATCTCATGTGTGGCGTTGTCAATCCAATATAGATCTATACACAACTATCACTCTCTCCCTCTAGGAGACTCTGGTTATAATGCAGGACTTAAAATGTACGCTAGGTAGGCACGGTGAAGAGAATGTCTATGTGAGAACAAGATCGATCTGATGCGCAGGGAGAAGGTTTGAGAACTCAAACCTTGAGTGAATTCTTAAGATCAATGTCTGCTTGCTAATAAATGTTCAAGTCAAGCCTGGAAAGAATAGTCAAGTCTTAGATAATAGATTCAGCAAATGATCAATTCATTTAATGAACAATGAGAATAAATGATCAAAGTAAAGTTAATAAATGAAGAACAAGAAGAATGTTTGAAAGAAGTTTAAAATATCTTTGTAAAGTGCCAAAAGTTGAGTGAATGATCCGTAGTTGACTTGTATTGAATGCTCCTAAAAATAGGAGTGAAGGTTATAGTGAATTAACTAGAGTGCATACATAGCACTGGACAATAGAAATGTTTCTGACATTCTGATTGTCTAAATACAACAAAAGACTAAGTCCTATCAAATGTCACATCAATATAAAGACAAAATAAATAAATGCACAAAGAAAAAATAGAGTTGCACTGGATCAGCATCCATTTCGAACATGAGAGTCATTCCGGAGTGCCTTCAGCTTCACATCTTCTTCTTTCCTGCTCCAGATAGATTCCGGACCACTCTCCACTTCGGAACATGCACACGTCGGAATGAGTACTTAGGATTGCTAGAGGTTCACTTTCAGGTTCTAAACAATCTCCCCTTAAGTGAACTTAGCAATCCAATAAACTTAGATCGTTTCTTCCTTGGTGAAGGTGTAGGCTCTGAACAACCATTCTCGGACTGCAATGTACCATGCTAATTGACTTACAAACTTTGCCTTGACCTGTTCAGGGGCATCAGACTTAGATGCCTAGGATATGAACTTCATCAGAGCTTTGGTCGGAGCTAGATGTTTGTCAACAACTCAGAAATAGTCCTTCTTGTTTGTATTTCTTGTTGTGCAGACAAACCCTAGAACCGGTTCTTCAATAAGACCATCTGCAAGAATTTCAGCTTCCAGAAGAACAAAGTTGATTTTGGAAAAAAATTGTTCAGTTCTGTCTACATGTGCAAGCTCGAAATCACAATGGCAAAATTCCGCAACATAATCTTTCAAGAAGCTCAGAGTAGCATGGTAAGCTCCCATACTGATGTCATCCTTTTGATTTTCTCTGAAGTAGCATGGAGGGAAATTTAGCATCAGTAACAGTCCAGGGTGTTGACTTGTTTCGGAGGATGTGAAAACGAAATAGTGGATAGTTGACATCAAATTTCATCAAAAATTTTCTTCCGAAACCCTCGACTTTGGTAATTCTCTTCCTCGTCCACACTTCCTTGAGAGGTTGTGCGTGCTTAGACTAGAAAGCTTTAAGTCTTTCTCTCTTAGTCCGGATAATCACCTTCGGATCTTTAGATGGGTGAAGAGGAGCAAATTTGGTGTAGAATTTGTTGTAGGGAGAGAGAGGAAGATCCAGGTGTTCAGAGTCGTTGGTAGGAACATCGTAGTACATGTACGGAACAATTTCTTGAGCGTGGAGAATGCCTTCATTGAAAAGAAGAGAGATGCCACGCATCGGATCAGGATTATCCTTAAGAGCTTGAATCCGGATGTTGTCATCTAATGCCTGGTTCATTTCCTCCTGAGACCATCCATGTTTTTGTTTGAGAGGAGGTCTAGAGAGGAAGGCTTGTTGTTCGGCAGTCATTGGCATTTTGCCTTTATTTTTCTTTATGGTGTCCATGATGAGCTTCATGTTTTCATCCACTACAAATTCTGGAGTGGGGTTTAGAAGAGGATCTTCTGGAATATCATCAGGGATCCATAATGGAGAGCCTTGGTCTATTGGAGCAATTTTTCGAGCCGGAATTGGTGGGAGCATGGACGGAGTGGTTCGGAAGGATTTAGCTGTGAGGGAGGATTTGGCTTTGGCCATTTGAATGGCATTTTGAAAAGCATTTGGCAAAGAGGATGGCCAAGAAGTTGCGGACCATATTTTATTCTCTTCCTCAGTCAGCACCTTTGGAAATATTTTCTTTGGAGCTTCAAGACCTATAACTCCTTTAGTGACATATTTTTCTTCGTCACTCTCTTATTCATCATCAGCAGAGGACTTCATCGTTGGAATTCAGGTCTTCATCTTGGAGTGTGAACTCCAAGGCAAGTTTCCAAGGTTTGCTTGGACCTTCTCCCCCTCTTGCATCGGTGGATATCGGTACCGGTGCAAGTGTCAAAGCTTCCTTGAGATCGTCAAATTTGGAGAAGACTTTTTGCATCCCGTGTTGTTTTGAAGAGTGAGGGTATCATAGGCTTCAAACGTGGGGGCTTGAGCGGCAAGGTGATTAAACATGTTACTGAGAGCAGCTAACATCTCTTCAAACTTCCGGTTTGAAACATCAATAATGTTCCAAGTGGATCGAAGAAGCTTGATGAGGACTTGTTGAATAATCAGGTTCATTTCATCCTTCTTCTTGATTTCCTTCTCCATCCTTTGGGTTTGTTTCTCATGACGAATGTGGGTCTGCTTAATCAGATCGTTGGTGGCAGACACCAAGTCATCATGGACTTTGAGCATGGAGGTAATGGTGTTGAGATAGTGATCAACCAAAATATCATATTTGGTTTCAACTTCCTCCATGGAGTGCTTGATCCGGAGAGAAATTAATTGATTCAGTTGGGCTTCTCTTTCCGAAAGAGATGGTCCAGACTGCTGGGATATAGACTGAAGAATGACATCGAGCTTGGAGTCAAGACTGGAAATCTTCTGATCCATTTTACTGTTGAGCTCATTTACAAAGGTTTCAATTGAGGAAACCTTCTTCATGGTATCCGACACATTGGTTTGCATCTCAAGGAGAGCAAACGGATCAATGTAGTTACCAATAGAAGATCCGGATTCGGAATTGGAGTGAGGAGATTTTGCTTGATGAGAAGAGGGATCAATGGATGGACCAGGCTTTGTTGCAGCATCATCTTCCTGGATTTTGATATTGGAGTTTGAACCACCAACCAGAGTGGTTGAGGAGGAGGATCCGAAGTCATTGGCATACTTGGATACGGATGACCTTCATTAAAAATGGATTGAAGTCATGAAATTTGTGTGCGGAATAGTTTTTGCTTCATCATCCAACATGACTTCTTCGGATAGCTCTTCATCCGGATTGGTTTGGAAGACGTCATGGTGAGTTGTAACAGGTGGTAGTTCAGAAGTAAGTTACTGCATCGGCGTCAGTGGGAGGAACATAAGGCATATTGCTTTGGATGGACATGTTCCTCATGGAGATAAGAGTGGACTCCACTTGAGCTCTAGTGAGATCCGGACATTTTGCGGCCAATCTTCCCATTGGGGAGCATTAGCACCTGGTCATCCTGTACGCCTTCCGAGTATCAGACCAGTTGAGGCATTAGAAGTCGGAGGGACAGGTCCAACTTCAGAATGCTTGGGGTCCGGAATAAGGGTTCCGGAGTGTGTGCATGTAGAAGAAAGAATGGGATTATCAAAAGCGACTTGTGGGTTTGTTCCAGGGGCAAGGAACTATGGTCAACACCAGCATCATCTTTTTGGGAAGGTGAGGGTGGATTATGAGCAGACTCCCTGTGATAGTGTGCATGTCATTTTGAAACATCGAGGTGTACCTCAGATGAGTGGGTAGGTGGGGTGTGCGGTTGGCCATAATCCGCCGAAATGTGATGGGTGCCTTCCTGTTGAGAGGAGGAACTGACTTTGGCTTTCTTTTTAGGCTTCAATTTTGTGGGCGAAGTCTTCCGTTTCGCAAACATTTTCACTTTGGCTCTGGACTTAGAAGGATTGGCCTCTTCCGAGATTGGTTCAACAGAGACTGGGGCAGTTTGTGTTTGTGTTGCATCAAACACAACCGAAGTCTCCTTGTGAAGTTTTAAATAAGTGGAATCGGAAGGAATAAGGGCCAACATGTGGTCCAGAATTCGTCTGACCGGACCAAAGAGGATTAGTATGGAATTCTCTAGGCCTTGAAAACTTTGAATGAAACACATACCTCCGGAAGATCATAGGAGACTGGAATTGGTTCGGAAAGCTCGTTGAAGATTTGTTGAATCGTCAGTGCCTAAAATCTAGGGCTCAAAATTTCATTCTCCTTTCTTTTGATGGAAAATTTGCAAAAATCATGCCATAGAACTTCCGGAAGATCCAAAACATTGTCCCGTCCGGTGTAGATGCTGTAGACGACGTTGATCCAGTCTGTGCTTAGCACCATCCAGAGTCCGGAGGCGGCATATTTATTGAAGTCTTTAGCACTGTAATCATCGTTATACCCGTTGTAGTTCAAAAATGTCTGAAGCTCTTCAGTCGTTGGTTCTTGGACCTTGAAACCCCTTGGATTTGCTTTCACACCGATCACCTTAAGGAAGGTCGATTTGTAGATTTGAACAATTATGTCCCCGATAATCGTAGTCTCTAGTGCACCATCTTCGAGTTTGATAGTTGTAAAGGCACGATGAAGTGGTAGTGGAGGTTCAGGGGTTTTAGTGAGGGGAATGGAGATCGGGTGATTTGCGATAAACTTTATCATTACCCTAATGGATTCATCGTAATCCATGGGATTTAGGGAAAAGAGTTGAGTGGTGTCTCTTAGAAATGGTTCTGGAGTGACAGATGATGATGAACCCTTTGATCGTTTCTTCTTGGCAATGGATTTCTTAGGAGTTGAAGCAGTTGGAGCTGTTTTCGGTGGTGAAGGAGGGGAAGCCATTGTTGCAGGATGATGAGTGCTTGAAGAACGCGAGGAACTTAGAGAGAAATCAAGGATTTTGGAAGTATTAGGCGCGTAAAGAGGTAAAAGGGGTGTTAATTAGTATTTATAGGTAAGGTTAAAGGGTCGGGTCGGTGGATGTAATGATGAGGATCCGAGTTCGAAACGGGTTGCATTAAATGAGGAATTGGTTTAGGGGGCTAAGTTGACCTGGGAGGTGAAAGGTGGTGTGTTTTGTAGCTTGAAATGGGAAACCATAACCAGCGATTCGATGGTTGGTTTATGGGGGCGTGCAATCGTGTCACGCATGTCACACCCCAAAACCAAGAACGACGGAAATGTTCTGGGGCGGAGGACGTCATGTACAGTATCACAACAATGTAAAGTAGTAAACAAGCAACAACATCATCCATTGCATTAATAATATAATTATTATACAAGTGTGTTCTGTCAAATTTTGATAAACACTAAAGCATAAATCAAAATGAAAGATGAGTCTTCAACGAGCTCCATCTACCCTATTCCTTGCATCGGTACCGGTCTATGATGACCTGAGGATACAAGTAATTTTGAAAGCGAGTATCAGCTTTGAAGCTGGTGAGATCATAAGTATTTTAGTGTCTTAATTTGTATGTAAGAATTTGTAAGTTTATGAACTGTAAGTATGGAAAATGTATATGAATTGTAAGTATTGAAAATGTATATGAACTGTAAATGTAAAAATGTTTGTAAAACAACTGTAAATGTTTGAAAAACCCTAGAAATCCCTATGATTCCTACTATTATATAAGTGTGTCTTCTACCAAGACCTAACTGTTCTAAATGTAGTCTTCTACCAAGACTTAACTGTTCTAAATGTTCGTTTCTTGTAAAAGTGTGTAATTTTCTCTAGTGTTACTATCATTATCAAAATATAGTTTTTACATTAAATGTTTAAGTGAAATGATCACTAAATATAAGAAAAGGGAAAATAAATGTAGTACTGTAGTGTTGTATTATAAGAACTACTGCTGTACTAACTACCTTAAACAGGATTTATATTAAGACATCATGTGATTAATTGAACCATACTATCGACTGGTAATAACGACATACGAATGGTCGTAAAACGGAATGACGTTTGGCACCCGCAGACCTGCAGGTCCGGCTGTAGCTAGCAGCAACGTGTAGGATAGTCAATCCAGTATAGATCTATACGCAAACTCATACTCTCCCTCCAAGAGAATTCTGGCTACAACTCGGGCCATGAAATTTAAGGCATGCTCCGATACATTGGATCACAATTATTAACGTATTCATGTATATGTAATGTAATGAACTGTTCTAGCTGTAATGTACGTGCTCTCTACCTAGCATGTATAGCAATGTAATCATTCTAGTATCGTTGTATATGTTCTTCTCTAGTATAGTTGTATATGTTCTTCTCTAGTATAGTTGTATATGTTCTTCTCTAGTATAGTTGTATATGTTCTTCTAGTAGTAAGTATTGACTCATGAATGAACTGACTCATAGTATGATATCGCGTTCTAGTAATAGTTCTAGTATCTTCCTAAACTACCCAATGGTAGTTTACTAGTAATCTAACTGGTACGTATGAACATGGATGTATACCCTTGCTACCCAAGTGCATGGGATGAACTGTAAGGACCTTTATGACTATATATGTACGTATGTTATATAACTAATATTTAAACGACCTTCGGACGAGTACCTGATATCCCACCAGACCACATCTCAAGCGCGAAAAGCAAATAGGGTGAATAGCCTTCCTAAGTCTTTTAAACATTTCTTATATAACTATACATATAGAGGCATGCAATTTATAATTTAAAAGCATGAAATAAGATTTGTAAAACCTTTGAACATAAATATTTTCTAAGAAAAGACCGACTTGATGTCGATCTATAAAATGGTTTTTAAGGCATGGGTTTGATAAAGCAGTTTAGTATAAAGAACATTTGTTTGAAACACAATTGTAAATAAGTTTGAAATGTAATATACAGAGTAAAATGTACAGTGTAATAAGGAGTTTTTAAACACATAAAGTGTTTATGAAAAACATTTGAAGGAGACTGTTTGGTAAAACGACTAATGAGTAGCCAATCATTTGAATGCTGCTTATTAGTCACATGTGATTGATATAATAATTAGCATAATTCTACTTGTATCCCCTCCCCCCATAAAACATTTAAAAACAGTTTAAAACATTGATTAAGGGGTATGAACTCACCTGCAGTAAGTGACTGGAATTGAATGGACTGTTATCGTAAGGAAGGATCGGACAAGTGCTTGGTGTCAAGTGAAGACTTTAGACACACACAATGATCCTAATTTCATATGAAGACATATGTATATAAATAATTAGTGATTAAAACACTAATTATACAAGTATAAACATTTTAACGCGAGGAAAACACTTTTGGTCATGTGTTAGGAGGCAAATGGGTTGCAACAAAAGGGTGCAAGACCTCTAATGGGATTTTATGGTCAAATGACCATATGCTTTGGAGTTTACGGCCCAGGGGAGTAAACTCCTATCCGTAAACTCTCAACTAGGTCTTTAATTGAAGCTTAGAACTAATACAACTCAAGTGCTGAAGGGCTTCTAGTCTGAAACAAGTGTTTGGGCCTCTTTTTAACTCCATTTAGGAGTTCACGGCCTTGGGACCATATTCCTTTGGAGTTTACAGCCGTAAACTCCTTTGGGAGGGTGTTTATGGTGTTTTCAAGCCTCATGCACAAGTGGTATAAGTTCTAGGCTTTTATTCCAAACATATGGAGACTCTTGACACACTTTGGTGCCCCTTTAATGAGTTTACGGCCCATGAACCATCTCATGGCCGTAAACTCACTTTGCAAGGTCATTTCTAGGTGTTTAAGGCCCTTGATTTAATGGGAACAAGTCTAGGTAAAAGTCTAAGGCCTTAGGTGCCTTAAAAGCATCATTTTGAGCATGCTTTTTGGAGTTTACGGCCTAAGATACTCTTGGGCCGTGAACTCCTAAACTTGGGTTGTTCTTGCTTGATTTCATGTCCCTAATACACTCCGATACAAGTCCAAGGTAGTAGTATATGGCGGGGGACAACCTAGGCTTGGTTTTGGGAGTTTACCACCCAAGAACACCTTGGGGAGTAAACTCTTAAATTGAATGATTTAGCTATGTAATCTATGTTATGAACACATTTAAAGCTTTCTAACACTACTAGAAAGAGTTACTCACAATTTGGGAAAAAAACCCGAAGATCCGTGAGAGAGAATTTTGACTTTTCTCTAAATAGAAATGTAACTAATGAACCAATATGGTTCAGTTTTCTATATATAGTCCTGGGATTTTTGGCAGGAAATATTTTTATTTCTGAAATGATTTCTATTATAGCAGAGCGTTGGAATAAAAGAGTCCTAACGGAAAGGTATGGTTTCACGATCGAGATGCGAAGAGTGGAATGTACGTTACTGAGTTTGTGGAGTAGGTCTAGTTTGTGCGAGGCGCAGGACCGATTCTTATAAGAATCTCAGAGGTCCTAACTATATTGGATTTAGCTTTCCACGCGATACGAAGCGTATTAAGCCTTTCCCAGAGTGAGTTCTCCTAAAGAACTTGGTCACTCACTTGGAATCTCCAAGGTTTCTTTTTCTTGATTAACTTCCCAGTCAAGGGCTACCCCTTGTTGGGTCAGAGTCGTAAAGGTTTCTGTAATTTGTGAGGGGTTCTGAATGAACTATGACAATAGGTCGGTAAGACCTAGAATTTGGCAAATTTATGTCAGTGTCTCCGGTGTCGACAAATTCTCAACAGTTTTGACAAATTGAAAGAGTACTCAAAATTTCCCACATTACTAATAGTGTGTCATAGAAATTCGACTCCTCAAATTCAAAACTCGTGCCTAGAGAACTTTGCGAAAAGTTCCTCTGAAGGTAATGTTTCCATTGGTTCCTTCTTACTACAAGGGTAGATAAGTTAGTCATTACATGGAGAAATGACGAACTGATCCAAGTAAGAAAGACGTACCCTATTCGTTTAGCTCATGAAAGCTATGGGCGTATTGGTCCTATACGAAGGGTATCACTACGGACTCGAAGTGTGCGCATCGAGTTCGGAAGATAGTCTTCCGGACATCCTTCCCTAACACTCGAACTGGTGATATTCGGATCTCAGATCCATTTCTGGAAGTAATTCTTTCCTTGCGTTTGCTCAACCATTTCATCTATGTGAGGCAGAGATAACGATTTCTAATGAAAATCTTGACAGTGTCCTCGATATCCGAGGCACATACGATGCAATTCGTCAATCTCTGGGAGAATAAGACTGGGGGTTCTCCAGGGTGAGAAGCCTAGTCTTCTTATTCTATGGCTGTGCAGTTCGTTAAGTTGTTTGTATTGTTCTGGTATCTCCGTAGGTGTTTAGAGTATAGGGCGATCTATTTACAAGAGTCGTACTGGGTTCTAAGTTTGTTCACAAGACAATACGATTACTCGTAGGCTTAGGCAGTTCTCCGTCCTGAAGTTCATATTAGAATTCATACCTGGTTTCACAATCACAATTTCGTGTATACGAGTCGTATATAATTAAGATTGAAAAGGTAGTCGAATAACTGATTCTTCTTTAATCTCACATCCCATCGGGGAAAAAGAAGTTAAAGTGGAATCATCAATTCTAAACCGGTAGAAGCTTAATTATATATCACTCTTATTTATACATTCCCTAGAGATAGATCAATCGCATGAATCCTTGGATTAAACTTGACGTACTGCACGAGTGGTACTTCGGCGATTTCTTCGGAAAGAAAATAATTAAGAGGTACTCCTGGCATGAGTACTTCGGTGTTCTGATATGACGGCTTTGCTGGAAAGTGATCTAGAAGAAAGAGATGTACGCATGAAGCTGTTTTTGTGAAGATCAAATTGAATCGATTCGTATGATAATGTCGGAATCATACTGAAATTTAAAGACATTAGATTTGAACATAAGACATTTTACAGACAAAACACAACTGTGCAACCATCAACAGAGTTACAACACTTTAGACTTACAACAAGACCATTGCTGCGAATAAGGTATACTACAAAAGACAAGTATACGCAGCACGAGCCTCCTTATACAGACAGGATCTTGCAAAAAGGTAAGACTCTAGTTGCACTAGTTATGGATAGTTTATAAGTCTGTTACAATGAAACGCCTTAATTACATTAACGTGGGTTCCGGAGCAGGTTCTCCCACAGCTGTGATCCTGAGAATCCTCCCACCTGCGCCAGAGTTCTTTGCTATAGGGCAATCCTTCTTGAAGTGCCCTATCTCCCCGCATTGGTGGCATGACTGGCTAGTACTAGCTTTGGTGACGGGATTGAGGTGTTTAGCCTGTGTTATGTGGACACGAGTGCCTTCCTCGTTACTCCACTTTGAAAATTGCTTCCTAAAGCGTTCGGCTTTATAACTACTCTCGTGTGTAGGGTTAGTCCCGATGAAAAGGACTTGAGTGATGGGTCGTGTCGGTGCTCCACATCCACGAGCATGGTGCCCTAGTTTTAGGCAATTGCAACATTGCATCTCATGACAAGCCCCATGATGATGGAAACTACACTTATCACACTTCGGGATTTTTCCCTCGTATGGCCTGCTCGGTATGGGGATGGCAGGGGTTTCCACTTGTTGCTTTTGTATGGCAAGTTTTTGGGATTTCTTGCGTTCCCTCTGAGCTTGACGCTTCCTTTTCTTCCTTTCGGTCTTACTACTTTGAAAGTCCATGGCTGTTGCGATTTGTTGGTTTTCGAATGTGGTACTACCATCGGAACTCTCGGTTCCTTTTTCAGTCTTGTTTGTGTTGCCTGAGTTGATGTGTGTAAGGAAAGTTGTCACAGCAGCTGCTACTGCAGAAATTAACGGTGTCAATATGGAGGATAGGGGTTTTGTTGCTCGACTGATTGTTTCCAGACGACGACATGATTCTGTAACATGAAAGATAAGGATTTTGTGAGCGATTCTGGTTGACCCTAGGTGTAGTTCGACTGTTATGTAAAGAATAGAAGTATGTTTTCGAAAATTTGACCTACATCCCTATCATGCAGTCCTAGTACGGAATGGAAAGTGAGTTTGTAGAATGGTCTCAAGACATTTGTCATTCAAGCCGAGGTATCGTGGGTTGGTGAATAACAAGATCCAACCATTGAAAGAGACTTGGAAATGTCTCCGGATCTAACTTGCTATAGTCCAATGGCTTGACTAAAGCATGAATTCAGATAGACTCCAATGAAAGTATGATAAAAATACTTGAATAAAGAATGACACAGAAGTTTGCCGGCTGTCAATATCTTTGATATTCACGACGTAAAGATTCGGGAAAATGACCTTGTAAAGGTCTTACATCATATCTAGAGAAAATAGTCCTTGACAGCATAAAGACCTAACCAAAAGTACTTACAGTACAAGATAATTTCATAGAAAATGCCACATCGGGCAAAGACAGAAAACGATTACTTTCTAACAAGGGAAGTAAAGTAAAGAGTCTACTACTGACGACGGTCACCCCTGTGGTGAACTCTTAGTTCAGCCAGTTGACGTTCCATGCCAAGTAGGTGTCTTTCGTACACCCTTTGGCGTACTCGAAGCTCTATGACGTCGGCTCGAGTTTCAGCTAGTGTTTGCAGCAAGGTTTCATGGTTTCTCTATGATCTCTCGCGAGTATCTTCTAGACAAATGGTGTGGAGGGTATGCATTCTCGCATTAGAGACAACTTCGGTAATCTGATGTAGGGCTGTCCTGCCTTGAATCTCATTTCAGGCCACTCTGCGGACCAAGATTGGCAAGGTTCTGTCTGCTGAGCCCCCATTGCTCAGGTCGTAAAAGCTTCAGTCGCCATTAAATGGCATGGGCTGATCTTTTCCTTAGCTCCATGTTTCCAAGCATTCCACCCACTCTGGCGTCGGGCCATGAAAAGCTGGACGAGGGTTAGGAATTGGAACGAGAGCTGCCTGGGGTAGGTTCTCAACCTCTGGGTCGGAATTAGCATCGTCCAAAAGATTTTCATCATGGTGATCATTCAAAGGGATAGGATGAGCATTCTCTGGTTCTTCTCCAGACCAACCAGCTATGACCTCATTCGGAAGGTACTGGTTGTCGTGGGGATGGAGTCCAACCATGTTATATATGCGAGAATTGGGGTAAGAAAATAATTATTAGGCGAATTATCTAGATAATTATTTAGAAAATCTTCATCAGTTACATCGCTATTTGTGAAGTGCATACCAGTTATATGTAATCGAAACAGGATAGGCCTTCGAATAAGTGACCTTAACTCCATATTCACACAAAATAGTGGTAAAGTAAAATTTTCACAGATTCTCAGTCTATAACATCCTAATTACATATAGCCTTGGTGTATCCACTTAGCAACTATCAACTTAGTAATGAAGATCCCATTTTAGTTCTCAAGTATAATGTACTTAAAGTAACACCAAATACTCCTATAGTATTTTATGTTTAATGTTATGTTCTATTGTTCTCATTGTGGTAGGGTTGGTAAGATTTTAGCATTGTTGCAACCACAAAACTACACTTAGGTACATGCTAGTCAACCCTCGGATAATATAGGTGATCAGGTTATATCTTCCTAGTTTTGACCATATGTCTCTAAGCCCACTTGTGATGCCCAACAATCGTAATTCTTTTGTACTGTCCTAGTGACACTGATTTTAGTATGAATGCAGGCACGTATACTTTATTAAATATTTTATTATTTAAAGTATAAACTCTTGGTCAGAGTATTTTTATCTCTTACGTATTTATAGTTAGTATATCTTTTATGGGTTGATATACTTAATTCAATATAAACAATGCTCTAATACCAATCTGTCACACCCCAAAACAAAGAACGGCGGAAACGTTCTGGGGCGGAGGACGTCATGTACAGTATCACAACAATGTAAAGTAGTAAACAAGCAACAACATCATCCATTGTATTAATAATATAATTATTATACAAGTGTGTTCTATCAAATTTTGATAAACACTAAAGCATAAATCAAAATGAAAGATGAGTCTTTAACGAGCTCCATCTTCCCTATTCCTTGCATCGGTACCTATTTATTATGACCTGAGGATACAAGTAATTTTGAAAGCGAGTATCAGCTTTGAAGCTGGTGAGATAATAAGTATTTTAGTGTCTTAATTTGTATGTAAGAATTTGTAAGTTTATGAACTGTAAGTATGGAAAATGTATATGAATTGTAAGTATTGAAAATGTATATGAACTGTAAATGTAAATATGTTTGTAAAACAACTGTAAACGTTTGAAAAACCCTAGAAATCCCTATCATTCCTACTATTATATAAGTGTGTCTTCTACCAAGACCTAACTGTTCTAAATGTAGTCTTCTACCAAGACTTAACTGTTCTAAATGTTCGTTTCTTGTAAAAGTGTGTAATTTTCCCAAGTGTAACTATCATTATCAAAATATAGTTTTTACATTAAATGTTTAAGTGAAATGATCACAAAATATAAGAAAAGGGAAAATAAATGTAGTACTGTAGTGTTGTATTATAGGAACTACTGTTGTACTAACTACCTTAAACTGGATTTATATTAAGGCATCATGTGATTAATTGCACCATACTATCGACTGGTAACAACGACATACGAATGGTCGTAAAAAGGAATGACGTTTGGCACCCGCAGACCTGCAGGTCCCGCTGTAGCTAGGAGCAAGGTGTAGGATAGTCAATCCAGTATATATCTATCAGGAAACTCACGCTCTCCCTCCAAGAGAATTCTGGCTACAACTCGGGCCATGACATTTAAGGCATGCTCCGATACAGTGGATCACAATTATTAACGTATTCATGTATATGTAATGTAATGAACTGTTCTAGCTGTAATGTACGTGCTCTCTACCTAGCAAGTATAGTAATGTAATCATTCTAGTGTCGTTGTATATGTTCTTCTCTAGTATAGTTGTATATATTCTTCTCTAGTATAGCTGTATATGTTCTTCTCTAGTATAGTTGTATATGTTCTTCTAGTAGTAAGTATTGACTCATGAATGAACTGACTCATAGTATGATATCGCGTTCTAGTATCTTCCTAAACTACCCATATGGTACTTTACTAGTAATCTAACAGGTACGTATGAACATGGATGTATACCCTTGCTACCCAAGTGCATGGGATGAACTGGAAGGGCCTTTATGACTATATATGTACGTATGTTATATAACTAATATTTAAACGACCTTCGGACGAGTACCCGATATCCCACCAGACCACATCTCAAGCGCGAAAAGGAAATAGGGTGAATAGCCTTCCTAAGTCTTTTAAACATTTCTTATATAACTATACATATAGAGGCATGCAATTTATAATTTAAAAGCATGAAATAAGATTTGTAAAACCTTTGAACATAAATATTTTCTAAGAAAAGACCGACTTGATGTCGATCTATAAAATGGTTTTTAAGGCATGGATTTGATAAAGCAGTTTAGTATAAAGAACATTTGTTTGAAACACAATTGTAAATAAGTTTGAAATGTAATATACAGAGTAAAATGTACAGTGTAATAAGGAGTTTTTAAACACATAAAGTGTTTATGAAAAACATTTGAAGGAAACTGTTTGGTAAAACAACTAATGAGTAGCCAATCATTTGAATGTTTCTTATTAATCACATGTGATTGACATAATAATTAGCATAATTCTACTTGTATCCCCTCCCCATAAAACATTTAAAAATAGTTTAAAACATTGATTAAGGGGTATGAACTCACCTGCAGTAAGTGACTGGAATTGAATGGACTGTTATCGTAAGGAAGGATCGGACAAGTGCTTGGTGTCAAGTGAAGACTTTAGACACACACAATGATCCTAATTTCATATGAAGACATATGTATATAAATAATTAGTGATTAAAACACTAATTATACAAGTATAAACATTTTAACGCGAGGAAAACACTTTTGGTCAAGTGTTAGGAGGCAAATGGGTTGCAACAAAAGGGTGCAAGACCTCTAATGGGAGTTTATGGTCAAATGACCATATGCTTTGGAGTTTACGGCCCAGGGGAGTAAACTCCTGGCCGTAAACTCTCAACTAGGTCTCTAATTGAAGCTTAGAATTAATACAACTCAAGTGGTGAAGGGCTTCTAGTCTTAAACAAGTGTTTGGGCCTCTTTTTAACTCCATTTAGGAGTTCACGGCCTTGGGACCATATTCTCTTGGAGTTTACGACCGTAAACTCCCTTGGGAGGGTGTTTATGGTGTTTTCAAGCCTCATGCACAAGTGGTATAAGTTCTAGGCTTTTATTCCAAACATATGGAGACTCTTGACACACTTTGGTGCCCCTTTAATGGGTTTACGGCCCATGAACCATGTCATGGTCGTAAACTTACTTTGCAAGGTGATTTCTAGGTGTTTAAGGCCCTTGATTTAATGGGATCAAGTCTAGGTAAAAGTCTAAGGCCTTAGGTGCCTTAAAATCACCATTTTGAGCATGCTTTTTGGAGTTTACGGCCTAAGATACTCTTGGGCCGTGAACTCCTAAACTTGGGTGGTTCTTGCTTAATTTCATGTCCCTAATACACTCCTATACAAGTCCAAGGCAGTAGTATATCGTGGGGGACAACCAAGGCTTGGTTTCGGGAGTTTACCGCCCAAGAACACCTTGGGGAGTAAACTCCTAAATCAAATGATTTAGCTATGCAATCTATGTTATGATCACATTTAAAGCTTTCTAACACTACTAGAAAGTGTTACACACAATTTGGGATAAAAACCCGAAGATTCGTGAGAGAGAATTTTGACTTTTCTCTAAATGGAAATGTAACTATTGAGCCAATATGGTTCAGTTTTCTATTTATAATCCTGGGATTTTCGGCAGGAAATATTTTTATTCCTAAAATGATTTCTAATATAGCAGAGCGTTGGAATAACAGTGTTGAACAAAACTCTAGTGCATCCACTCTCCTGATATCTCCTTAAGTGTAAATCTTGAAAAACTGCCAAACTTATACTCGAAGTCTGAATTTTCACTGTAACTGTTCTACTTCTATTGGCTTCAAATGGTTTGTACAGAATGGAAATTTCGGGTGGTCACAACGCAGCTCAAGGATGATAGGATAAGGATCTTCCTAGAAAGTAACCATTGATAAAAAAATGTTTGACCTTATTATCCTTAGGAATTCTGGATGAGCTGCTCTGGATAGAGTGTGAGCCGGAGGATAAAGATTTGTTTCCGGAACATGCTTGTTTTGAAAAGAGGTACGGAATGAGAAATAATCCGGAGAGCGTTTTCATTCTGGAGTAAAAAATTTAGTGTTATTTTGGAAAAGATGTGTGATTCCGGAACAGAGCAAGATTCCAGAGCAAGATTCGCAAGATTCGCAAAGCATTCTGGGGTGAGATATGAGAAGCTTTCCGGATTGAATTTTGAAAGTCCTGAGTAGATTTTGAAATTACAGAGTGCATAATGTAATACCTTTCCGGAGTGGAATTTTGAGATGCCATTATGAAGTATATTCTAAGATGAATATTTTAGCACTATGACAATGTGAACTTTTAAATAGAAAACAATTAGAACGACTGTACAACTTAAAAAACTCAAGTTATGGTCAGAGACAAAGAAAAGTAAAATGATCCAATGTATTCAAAGAGAAAGTAGTTCCGAGATAATAAATTTAGATCGGAACTAATTTTCTTTCGAGTACGTCTATCAAAAAGAACAAGTTTCTTGAAAGAACTGAGGATCTGGTATCATCATACCCATCTTGTTAAGAAAACCGTTGAATTTGGTTTCGTCTAATGCCTTTGTAAAGACATCAGCAATCTCATCGTCAGATGGAAAAAAATGAGTTCCATGTTACCATTAAGTACATGATCTTTTATGAAATGGTACCTTATATAGATGTACTTAGTCATTGAGTGTTGAATTAGATTGTGGGAAATCGCAATGGCACTTTGAGAATCATAATATATAGGAATGATGATTGAAAGCGGTAACCATAATCCAAGAGTTGAGATTTCATCCACAGAACATATGATGTACAGTTGGCGGCAACAACGTATTCGGCTTCGGCTGTAGATAGTACAATAGAATTTTGTTTCTTGGATGACCAACTGACCAAACCACCAGCTAAGAATTGACAGGCACCTGAAGTGCTTTTTCTATCGAGTTGTAAACCACCATAGTTTGAATCTGAATAGGTTTGAAGTAGAAAGCTCTCGTTTGCTGGGTACCAGCTTCCGAGACTCTTGGTACCTTTTAGGTATCGGAAAATTTGTTTCACAGCCAATAGATGAGACATCTTTAGGGTTGACTTGAAATCTGGCACATAAGCATGTGGATAACATTATATCACGATGACTTGTTGTGATATAGAGTAGGACTCCAATTATTCTGCGGTACTTCTTTTCATCAACGGAAACACCTGAAGGGTCGGCAAAGATCTTGTGTCTGAAGCCCATTGGTACCTCTGCAGAGGCACATGTGTCCATTGAGTATTTCCTGAGGAGCTCCGAAATGTATTTCTATTGGTGAATGAAGATTCCCTTATTAGTCTGTTTGACTTGAAGGCCAAGCATGAAGCTTAACTCCCGATTCATGCTCATTTGGAATCGATTGACCATAAGTTAAGCAAAGTCAGCAAACATAAATGAATCTGTAGATCCAAAAATTATGTCGTCCACATAAATTTGTACCAGCATGAGATGCTTTCCATTTGATCTTCGGAACAGGGCTTGTACCATACCCAAGGAGCCTGCTTGAGTCCGTAGGTAGCCTTCCGGAGTTTGTAACAGTAGTTCGGAAAGGAGAGATTAACAAAACCGAGAGGCTTTTGAAGGTACACTTCAGTGTCAAGTTCACCGTTAAGAAAAGAACTCTTAACATCCATTTGGTAAACTTTGAATCCGTTATGAGCAGCATAAGCAAGAAAGATTATGATGGCTTCAAGACGTGCAATGGGAGCAAAGGTCTCATCGTAGTCGAGCCCTTCGATTTGTGTAAATCCTTTTGCCACCAATATTTATTTATTTCAAATAATAACTCCTGCTTCATCTAGCCTGTTGCGAAATACCCATCTCATACCGACAATGGGATGATTCTAAGGAGGGGGCACGAGAGTCCAAACTTTATTTTGGTCAAATTCTGCCAGTTCTTCTTGCATAGTTGTAATCCGGTGAACATGCACCAATGCATACTTAATGGATTTGGGTTCAACCATGGATTTAAATGCTAAAAAATTGCATTCATTTTGGATACTTGTAGCCGAATGAGTCTGTACACCAGCATTAGGGTTACCGATTACTTGGTTCGGAGGATGATCATTTGTCCAAACATGTAATCGTGGGAGTTCTTGTGAAGCCGTCGATCTGATATCAACAGTGGAATTGATTTGCTCCCCTGAATGGTTTGAATTTGAGGATGATGCTCCCCCTGAACTTCTGAACCAGAGAGATTGACATCATCATCAGAAGGGAATTGAAAGAAGTTTTCATTATCATCAATGTTAAGAGGATTGGAGTCATCAAAATCAGCAGCTGCATCTTGGAAGCCATCCACATTTGATTCAAGAGAGGGATGAGCATTCTCCCCCTCAACCTGAGAAGGATAAATGGTTCGGAATCAAATGGAGGGAGGCTGGGGATCAGACCGGAGACGTTTTGCGAAGTAGGATCTTCCGAAGGAGAGATTGAAATGAGAGTGGGCCTTGATCTAGATTCCGAATCAAGAGCGGTTTTAAAAGGACAAAAGAGAGTTTCAAAGTCAACTTCAAGAATTGTTTAGGGTTCAGACATCCTGGAGGAGGAGCATCAGACTACATAATGTGAGTTGTAATATGAGTTGGGCTAGAATTCCGAACACAATTGTCATCGAAAGTAATGTCAAAGCTTTCTTCCAGAACACGAGTTCTCCGGTTAAGAACTCTGTAAGCTTTCAATTTTGAGGAGTACCCAAGGAAGACGGCTTCATCAACTTTAGGTTGGAACTTGGTAAGTTGATCACGGTTGTTCTTGATGAAGCACCTGCATCTGAAAATATGCAAAAATGAGATTGTTGACTTCCGACCATTCATTCCTTCGTATGGTGTCATGTTGAGGCGTCGATTGATGATACTTTGATTTTGAGTGAAACAAGCAGTAGACACGGCTTCAGCCTTAAGGTAGAGTGGTAGATTTGCGAAGTTCAGCATGGATCGAGCAGCTTCAACGAGAGTTCTATTGCATCTTTCGACTACACCATTTTGTTTTGGAGTATAAGGAACTGAGAAGTTGTGGTCGATTTATTTTTCTGTGAGAAATTTCTCAATGGTGGAATTAGTGAATTTCGATCCATTATCACTTAAGATTCTCCTAACTGGGAGCTTGATAAGAACTTCTATTCCTTTGATAAAACTGATGAGCTCAGAGGCTGTTTCAGATTCCAGCCTTAGGAAGAACACCCAAGTGAACAGTGTAAAATCATCAACAATCACAAGAATGTATTTCTTATGATGAAGACTTTCTACCGCGGATGGTACACAAAGATCAATGTGTAGAAGCTCCAATGGTTCCGAAATAGATTTTTCGATGATAACAGGATGATCCTTCTTCGATTTCTTACCACACTGACAAGCAGCACACAAATGATCATTTTCGAATTTGAGAAGAGGTAAATCTCTCACCATTTCGCCTGATATGAGATTATTCATGTACCGAAAGTTTAGATGAGTGAGCCTTCAGTGCCATAACCAGCTGACGTCAGGAACAACTTTGGTGAGAAGGCAGAGTTGCAATTTGCGAACAATCATGTTAATGTCGAGTGGGTAAATGTTCTTGTTGCGAAGTGACTTGATTAAACACTCTTGCCGGTCTTCAGTCATTACGTAGCTGCACTTTTTGCAAAATTCCACACGTCGATTTGAATCAGTGAGCTAAGAAACACTTATCAAATTATGTTTCAGATCAGCTACATAAGCCACATTTGAGACAGAGAAGTTTCCATTGGTGAGGATCCCATAACGACGTATTTGAGAGTTTGAATTGTTTCCATATGTCACGTAACTAACATTTAGAGAAAGCTTTAGATCTCGTAGAAAATCTTTCTGCCCCATCATGTGCATGGAGCAAGCACAATCAATATACCATATTGTTTCTTGCTCTGAAGAACAAAGTGCCTGCAAGATTAGTGAGTAATGGAGTTTTTAAGCTCCGAATTAGACTTTAGGACGTAGGTACGGGCTTTGGACTTTGATTGTGACTTAGGAACAACTTTGTGTTTCTGGGTGGTATTCTTTGAATTCTTTGGAAACAGACAGAAGGCTAATGTCTTTTCATCTCTCCAATAGTCATATTCAATGACGTGAAGGTTCGGAACGGTCCTCTTTCTACCTTTGACTTCCGGAGTGTTGGTAACATTTGTAACCTCCGGAATTGGTGTTTCATCAATGGGAGTTTTTGCTTTCTACACAATATTTTTCTTTGAAGATTTTGAAAAAGATGTTTTCTCTGCATTTGTGGATTTACTTGATGGCACATTGGTTTTTGAAAGTTTTCATTTAAAAATTGTGCCATCAGATTTTGCAATAAAAATAGATGAAACAATTCGAGGAGAAGTGCTTTGGACTATTGTGGCATTCACATGAGATTTAGGCTGAGTAGAATTGTCTACTTTCTTGGGTTCTACATGACTAGGAGATTTAGAAGGTCTTTTGAGGACCTTAGTGGGAACAAATGAATTTTGTCTATGGATTGATGGATGAGAGTTCCGGGATATGCTCCATTTGGAGTTTTCAATGAACCTAGAATTTTGTCTAGTCTGAACTTCCTTTTTGTGTGCATTTCGAGCTTCTACTTTGGGATCTACAACATCCTTCCTATTCAACATTGGTTTTCTATTAGGACGAGAAAAGGATTTTGAGGTTTGTCCTATGGATGGATTTCTAAACTTAGGATTAATAGGAACCAACTTAGTTTTTGAGACGACTAACAAATTCGTATCACAAGAGTCAGAGGACACACAACTTGAGACTTTAACTTTATCATCTAAAGATGCCCATACAAACTCAGGGGCAACAGTTTCAGTTGTCAGGGAAGGAATTTCTTCGACGACACAGTTGTTGGGAGGGTTACACCTAGGAACGTAATCTAGACAATTTGAAATACTGTGATGAAATTTTGTGGTCCAATTCAGGTGTAGGTTTATCAGAGGCGGAAGTGGCGTGGAATCACGACACTGGACAACAATTAGTTTGAACTCAGGAATTAAGGACTCAAAAAGGTCTGTAGTCTCAGGAAGTGGAGACAAGGGAGAAACAGGGGTGTCCAAATGTTTGATGTTCGGAACCACCCCCATGAATGTCAAATTTTGCAATTCCTTCAAGGGATTAGCAATTGGTTTCGGAAACTCGCTTCCGAGACCAGGTGCTTTAGACCATGGATGACAAAAATTATGAGTCATCCGAATGTCCGCTTCAAGCATGTTTACAAAATTATGAAACTCACCTATCTTAGCATTAAGACGTTTGTTATTAGAAATCAAAACATTTCGTTCAAAATAGGTGATTTCACATTTATCTTTCAAAATGATACATTCATCGTTTGACATTACAAGTTCACACTCTAAAGACTTGATTTTCAATTTTTTATCCTCCAAACGTAACCTAAGACGATTTAACTCACACTCCTTCTTCTCACTCGCATCTATGGCAGACTCATAGGCTTTATAGATGCTATTCATATATGTTTGAATTTAGGTTAGATAAGGTTCATAGAGAGACAACTCAAAATTATTATCAGAGATCATAGATTTTACCTGCTGAATGATGCTTCGACCTGGTGGATCGTTGGTGGCCATGTAGCAATAGTGAAGTTCAACAACATCATCTTCATCTTCTAACCCAGAAGACCAATACCCTTCGTCACATTCAATAGTGTGTCTTGCCATCTGACACATATTCCTTCCAGTTACCATGTCATCATCATCCCCGGATGACCAATATCCTTCAACATCACTTGAAACCGTTGTTACAAAGGCTTTTTCGCTTTCATCCATCTCTTGGGATTTTCGGACATAGTAGGCAGAATCCTTGATTTTTGGTTTTTGCGGAGCATCATCCAGGCAATCTTTAGCAAAATGGTTTGCATTTCCACACTTATGACACACAATTTTTGGTTTGTCCGATTTGGAACTCTGAGAGGGTTCTGGAGTAGAGTTTGGCTTAGAGAGGTTTGGTTTGTATGCATGAGGATTTTCCGAAGAGGCTTTAGATTCCGGAGTTGAGTATGGTTGAGGATTGTTCTGGTGAGGAGCATGGAATCGGTTTTGGTACAGTTTGTAAGAATAATTAAAAACACGTTTGTACTTCATTGAATGTAGAACGAACTCCTATTGGAAACGGAGTTTAGAGTCCATGGCTTCAGAATCATCAATATGATAGACTTCTGTGGGAAAGATTGGTGTGGATGTTTGAATAGATGGAACAATGGGTTTGAAGGGATCCGAGGTAGATGTGTTCGGAATGGTTGATTCGAAAGAATTGACTATGGAAAGAGGACCTTCGGAGAGTTCCCTTATGGTTTGAGCAACATTTGACTCATGTCCTTGATGTTCATCAAAAAGTTGATAGAGCTTCAAATTTTTCAAAGAACCATTGCTTTGGAGACAAGATTTTACATTTCCTCATCCTTTTCTGAGACCGTTTATGAATTTGAGGTTGTACTCTAAAGGAGTTCACACAATCCCATGAGCAGTCATGTTGTTGACCACGATTCAATAACAGTTGGAGGCATAGGCCAATGATTCACCAGGAGTGGTAGTGAAGGTGTCGAAGTCGTTGACAAATGAGGTGAGGCGCTTGTCTTTCATATTTTCCGAACCTTCAATCAAGTCCTGAAGATTATCCCAAATCTCTTTGGCTGATTTGCACAACTTGACGTGCTCAAAGAATGAGGGAGGATCTCTAAACACCATTTTTGAGAAAGCAACTTGATCAGCATGCAGCTTCTCAATATCATATGCAGTTAGAGGAGCTGGGCGAGGTTCATCTTCTCGCATGAGCTGAGCAGTTGCATCTCTTACAACTGTTCTTACAGGAACATGTGGACCATCTTTGACGGATCTCCAGATTTCTTTACCTTTATCTTTGGCAAGTAAAAATATTTACATTCTAACTTTCCAGTGATCATATTCTTCCATAACTAGTAATGGGGCACGTGCTATTTACGATTTGCATTGAAATCATTTGCTGAGGATTAGAAGTAGCCATTGAACTTAAGATATCTTCAAGCTAAAGTGGTATATAGAAGAATTTTTATCCTTATCACAGAAATGGTTGAAACAATGAGGTGATTTCAAACCAAATATAATATGATCTTATGGATTCAAAAGAAAACCACTCAAGCTCTGATACCAATTGTGAGAACAAGATTGATCTTATGCGCAGGGACAAAGTTTGAGAACTTAAAACTTGAGTGAATTCTTAGGATCAATGTCTGCTTGCTAATGAATGTTCAAGTCAAGCCTGGAAATACAAGTCAAGTCTTAGATAATAGATTCAGCAAATGATCAAGTCATTTAATGAACAATGAGAATAAATGATCAAGGTAAAGTTAATAAATGAAGAGCAAGAAGAATGTTTGAAAGAAGTTTGAAATAACTTAGTAAAGTGCCAAAAGTTGAGGGAATGATCCGTAGTTGACTTGTATTGAATGCTCCTATAAATAGGAGTGAATGTTAAATCGAATTAACTAGAGTGCTTACATAGGACTGGACAATAAAAATGTTTCTAACATTCTGATTGTCTAAATACAACAAAAGACTAAGTCCTATGAAATGTCACATCAATACAAAGATAAACTAAATAAATGCACAAAGACAAAAGAGAGTTGCTCCAGATCAGCATCCATTCCAGACATGAGAGTCATCCCGGAATGCCTTCAGCTTCACATCTTCTTCATTCCTAGTCTGGACAGATTCCAGACCACTCTCGACTGCGGAACTTACACACTTTAGAATGAGTACTTAGGATTGCTAGAGGTTCATGTTCAGGTTCCAACAGTCTCACTAGAGAGTTAACAGATTTACGTGAGCTACGACTCCCTTTGTCTTGTTTAACGCAATATTTATACCATTGAAACATTATAAAAGTATGGTTTTGTGAATCCTAAACTGTACCCATTAATTTTTTCCTTGTATATTTTTGTGTAGACTATTTATATAAACATTATATAAATATCTAGTTGTAATCTTGTTTAGTGTTTATATATGTTATTGAAACATAATATACTTGGGTTTAAAACCACCAAAACAATGATGACTAAAATATAACCATTTCTACTAGAAAAACTATTTTTAGTAAAAATTACCAAAAATTTGTAGTTTGTACAACTCATATTTTCGGGTTAACATATTTAACAAAAAATAAGTTATATTTTGTTATCTTTGCAAACAAGACTCTATATGTCACAAAATTTTGTGTGAAGAGTGGTGATGTTTACAGTTTTATGCAAATATTATACCATATTCAAGTAATAAGGATGAGACATGAAAGTATCCAAAGGACAAACATATTTTGACTTGTATTTCCCCGCCAAAACATGTAAAATTCGAAAATGGGGGTATGAAGCTCACCTTGGCAAATTTTCGTGTGTGGCTTGGAGGAAAAGATGAGAGTTTTCGAGCCTAGTTCCTTGTGTGGACTCGAAGAGCTTCTTGGATGTGTCAGTATCCTAGTAGTCTAAACTTAATACCTGAGAGTCGAGGCGTTATAATTCTCCCCCACTTGTACTAGACTTCGTCCTCGAAGTCTGTTGCGGTCAAAATCTCTAGATAACGCTCCCGCATTTCAGCCTCTGGCTCCCAAGTCCACTCGGATCCCCTACGGTGCTCTTATTGTACCTTTACCAAAGGTACTTCTGTGTTCCATAGAACCTTCACTTTCCTTTCCAGAACTGCTAACGGCCTCTTGACATAATTAGGTGCTCATCAACCTGAATATCACTTAATGAAACCACCACCTCCTCATCCAGAACACACTTTCGCAATTACAAAACGTGGAAGGTACTGTGGATCTGACTAAGCTCCTCTGGTAACTTGAGTCTATATGCCACCTTGCCAACCCTGACAATGATCCTAAATGGCCCAAGGTATCAGGGACCCAGTTTCACCCTCTTCCTAAAGCGAATCACACCCTTCCGGGGTAAGACCTTCAGGAGCACCATGTCATCGACTTGAAACTCCAACTCAGATCGGCGTTGGTCTGCGTAGCTCTTCTGTTGACTCTGTGCAATCTGCAGCCGCTGTTTAATCTGTTGAATCATATCAGTAGTCTGCAGGACTAGCTCAGTCCAACCCATCACCCTGTGACCCACCTCACCCCAACAGACTGGGGTGTGACACCTACGCCCAAATAACAGCTCATATGGTGGAGCACCAATGCTGGAGTGAAAGTTGTTGTTGTAGGAGAGAACTCTGCAAGTGGTAGGTAAGAGTCCCAGCTCCCACCGAAGTCAATAACACATGCTCTCAGTATATCCTTAAAAGTTTGTACCATCCGCTCACTATGGTCATCCGTCTGCGGATGATAGGCTGTACTGAAATGTAGTCGTGTGCCCAGTTCCTCGTTGAACTTCTGCCAAAAATCAGGATGTAAACCGAACATCACGATTTGAGATGATAGAGACCGGAACCCCATGGCGAGCGATAATCTCGCATATATACACATCGGCTAGCTTCTCGGCCGATGAGCTCTCCCGAATGGGCATAAAAAGAGCACTCTTGGTCAATTGATCCACGATGACCCAGATAGCGTCGAACCCCTTCGTCGTCCTCGGTAGCTTGGTGATGAAGTCCATCGTGATCTGCTCCCATTTCCATATGGGAATCTCTATAGTCTACAGCTTGCCATGTGGCCTCTGATGCTCGGCCATGACCATCCTGCAGGTCAAGCACCTCTCGACGTACCAAGCGATTTCTCGCTTCATGCACGGCTGTAACATTGGGATTTTAACCATAATTTTTTTTCTTTTTAACACATTTCTTTAACAAAATACGTCAGCGGAAGACTTAGTTTTTAAAACATTTTCAAATCACAACATTACCTCCAAAATCAAAATCTTGATTCTAACTCGTTTAAAAGTAAACAAAGTACTTTAAAGTAAAGAATCAAAATGTGTCCAAGAGTGGTATCGTTAATATAAATCTACTACCCATAAGTACCCCTCTCACCAAGGCCAATCTTCTAAACTACCTACACCAATCAAGGCACAAAAGAGAAAAGTTACAAGTGTCAGCCCCGTTCTACCCGTTCTACCCAAAATTGTCCATCGCCGAAAACCCGTTCTACCCGTAAAAATTCGCCGTTTATCAATTCGTTCCGATTTCGTTTGGGTTAAATGATTTAAACTTATATGTTTATTATAATCTAATGAGTGTTCAAACCCCTTAGGAACTCATGAAATTAGCCCAAATTGTTTATTTCAGAAATTATAGAAACGTCCCCGCCGGGTTACGAAAACTTAATCGGGTGCGACCAAAAGCCCCGTTTAATGCCGGTATCGGGTAGAATTCCTCCGTGTCCAAGTTTTGGCACCTATTTAAACGTGTTCAAGATTTCATTTGAAGCTTTTGCTTCATCTCTCTACTCTCTCTCTCTAACCTCTCTCCTCAACCAAGTTTAAGGGTCCAAAATCATGAAAATTTAAGCTCCAAATCACCAAAGTAACTACCCTAACTCCTAGTATAACATCTTAGGCCTTCAAATTCGAGTTGAAATCATGGAATAGGACCATATTCATGAGTTTACGGCCCTAGAACAGTCCTAGGCCGTGAACTCACATAAAATGGGTTTTGGAGCCCAAAAACTCTTCCAATCTACCTTTGGAGCTTAGATATGGCTTAATGGCTTAATGGAATGGACTTAGAATGCCTTAAACATGGAATTTGAAGAGTAAGCATGAGTTTACTGCCCAAGAACATACTTGGGCCGTAAACTCATATAAATGGGTTTTTTATGCCCGTAAACCCTTCCAAAACACCAATAAGGCTTAGATACGACTTGTAGAATTATGGAATTGGCCCTGGAACACCTTGAACATCAATTTAGAGGAGTAAACATGAGTTTACTGCCCAAGAACATGCTTGGGCCGTAAACTCATTATCATGGGGAGTAAACTCCTTTTTGTGTGTTCAAATGCCATTTACACACACCATAAGCCTTGGGATAAATTCTAGAAGTGACCACAAACAAGATTTGGACCTTAAAACATATTATAACACCCTTCCAACGAGTTCACGGCCATGAGGGGGTTCATGGGTCGTAAACTCCTAAATCCATGTCTAAAGTCCCCCAAAAAATTCATACAAGGCTTGGAAAAATTGATTGGAATCACATGTGATTGTTTAAGGACCAATACATTAAGGATTCTATGTGTGGGGGAGTATACAGCCGTAAACTCCAATAAATGGTCCATAATTATGTTTAATCCATTCCAAGGCCCTAGAATTGATCCTAGCAAATTTCCCCAAGTAGTATAAGACCATTTTGCATCATAAAACACCCCACCATGAGTTTACGACCGTAAACTCATGAGGAGGGGGTCATTAGGGCCGAAATCTCCTATTTGAGTTTACTCTCGAAGAGTAAACTCCATATCCAAGCCTTATGTGACTTCAACCGCCACCCGGGTCCTTCCAAACACTTGTAAGGGAGTGTTTCCGCAACTAGAAGTGTTTGTCTCTACCAAATAAATAATCTAAGCTCTAATGAGATACAAATATGTATCTTTTCATAATTCATAGGAACCTCGTGCGTTTGCAAACCCAGAAACGATGTTTAGGATCCGAGCAGACACGTTCCTCGTCCGGTGAGTTCATACCCCTACCCTTTTTCAATGGTTTTTCAATGTTTTCAGGGGGGAATACAAGCAAATTACAAATGTTTTCAAAACATAACATTGATTAAATTCAATAAATATCTGGCAAATTATAAATATTTCTACCCCTTATGTATTATGCTGAGCATAAGGGATGATTTATCAATCAAAACTATATGAATTTCAGTTAAGGAAATAACCAAACTAATCAAATTATTATGGGAATAATTTGGGGTTCTTTAGTTCTCGTTTCATAGCATATTGATATATATAAAGTTTATTAGATAAACTATGTCTGATTCAGTTTATCTCCATTTCCCTTAGTATATATTGCTAGATAATTTCATTGTATATAACTGTTTTCACTGTATTATGTTTCATATCGTTTAGTATGTTTGATATCGTTTGAAAATTCCGTGAATACTTAGTACTAGTTTGTGAGATTGGTCATTACCCTTTTGGGTTATTAGTAAATCCTCCCCGGAAGTGTAACCAGAGTCTCCAGGAGGGAGAGCATGGAGTTTGTGAATAGATCTATTCGGGACTGACAATCCCACACCTTAACTGCTAGCTACATTTAGGCGGGCACGCCTGGGGTGACAGATTCTGGATATCGTCCGTTGTCTGACAAGCATCAAGGAGGTCTCGTTGTCGTATCAGCATGGTTACCCGACTCACAATATGTATTAATATAAGTTTATTCACGGCTTTGGTTTTGGATTTGACTTTATATCAATCTTCTATCTTTAGATCTTATATCTAGTATGGGATGGTAATCCCATGGTTTTATCAAACTATCTTATATCTAGTTCGGGATAGTAACCCCATCGTTTTATCAAACTATCTTATATCTAGTTCGGGATAGTAATCCCATGGTTTTATCAAACTATCTTATATCTAGTTCGGGATAGTAACCCCATGGTTTTATCAAACTATCTTATATCTAGTTCGGGATAGTAACCCCATGGTTTTATCAAACTATCTTATATCTAGTTCGGGATAGAAATCCCATGGTTTTGAAACTATATCTTGTACGGGATGATAATCCCATGATTTTGAATCTATGTCTAGTCCGGGATGGTAGTCCCATGGTTTTCAATCTATATTTTCATATACATCAAACTATCTTCTATCTAGTCCGGGATGGTAGTCCCATGGTATTCAATCTATATTTTCATCTATATCAAACTATCTTATATGTAGTACGGGATATTAGTCCCAAGGTTTTCAAACTACTTTTCATATATACAGTTCACGTATACTAAAGTATTTTTATATCTAATTCGGGATAGTAATCCCATGATTCTCAATATATAGTTTTGTGTATTAAACTATACTCTGTGATATTCAATCGATCTTGTATTTAGGAAAATATGGGATTTTCCTGGGGTAACATATAACGCGTAATTGAACTAGTAATGAAGGATAACTAAACTGTTTTACATAAGAAAATATGGGATTTTCTTGGATAACAAACCTTTTCGGAAAACTAAAGGAAACTGGTACATTTTTCAGAAAACAAACATCTTATGAAGTCACCAGCTTTATGCTGATTTTCAAACTGCTTGTATTCTCAGGTCCGCATTAGACAGGTACCCGGTGATCTTTTTTGGTGAAGACGGAGTGTGTAGAAGACTCGTCTTATTTTGTTCCTATCCATATTATGTATCACACTTGTACAATTTACTTTTGAAACAAATGTAAACTTTCAAATATATGTAATGTAATGGTTTTTTACTTTGATTACTATGTGCATTGGATTTGATACTCAACGTGGAGTCAACCCCGGAAATGTTTCCGCCTTTGGTTTTCGGGGTGTGACAGATTGGTATCAGAGCCCTTGTTTATAGTGAACAGAGTATACCAAACCTTACATGGTATAAAACTATAAACACTAAAGGGCCTAAGCGCTTTGAACTAAAAGTATCCTTCAAAATATAAGTATTTTCAAATGTATACAAGTATACCGAGCCGTCGAGATCCGTAACTACAACTAGAACAAAACATAAGTAAATGGGTGTTGTACGCTGCGGTTAAACCTGGGCAGTTATGTAGTCTTGTCTAGGGTCAATATAGCCTGGCCAACTATATTCATTCGAGACACGGCCAACATGTGCTTGGGAGTGACTGTGGTATGCGGCATACCTAAAACTTGCCCAATACCCCAAACAACGAGTCGTCGTTGTAGTGAATCACGAAATACTATGGGAGTATTTCTCGAGTCAATCCTTTGTAGAAAATCCTCATATACGCGTTGTTCCTTAATCATTCCTCTAGCGATAAAATTTTTTGCCTTGATAACTCTTTCCTACTTTATCGTTTAATATGATGCTATATTTGTCTTGATGAGATATCCCCTGTTCCATATCTCTTGATTCAATTCAAAGGACTTATGATCCTCTCTTTCCTGATATTTTTAGATCACGATGCCTCCAAGAAAGAGACCCAGCTCGATGAACACCAACAACCCTCCGCCACCACCTCCTCCTGAAATCGACCCCGTGGTATTTCAGGCAGCTGTTACCGCCGCGGTGGCAGCTGCTATGTCCCAATTGAACACGAGCGGTTCCGGTGGTTCGGGAGGTGATACTCAAACCCAAAACCCAGAGAACAGTCAGGGACACCGAAAAGAGGGTTCCTATAAAGACTTCATGAACGCGAAGCCCACATCCTTTGATGGCACCGGAGGTGTCATTTCCCTCACCCGATGGTTCGAGAAAATCGAATCAATCTTTGAAATATGTGCCTGTTCGGAGTCTGACAAAGTAAAGTTGTCACACCCCCGAACCAGACGGCGGAAACGTCCGGGGGCTGTCGTGACTCAATTGAATACCATAACATTGAATATATATGAAACATAACAACATTCGTCACCGTGCATTAATATAGTACAACCGGTAGCGTTTACATATCATACATTGTTTAAACATTACATTCCCAAAAAAATAAATTGTTCGATTCGTTCATAATCAAACTGCAAGCCATCACCGAATATGTTTTCCTTTGGTTCACTGGTTCCCTGAGAATACAAGTATTTTGAAAAACGTCAACATATGAAATGTTGGTGAGTTCATAAGTAGTGTTTGAAATCCAATGTTTGTATTGTTTGAAAACGACCAGAAAATCCGACATTTTCTGAAAATAAAAGCTTTTGAAAAATGTTGTGAAGATCCATAGGTATGCTTGTTTGTTTCTATGCTTGTAAAAAAAAATTGTTCATTTAAATTTGTATGCATTTCAAATCTGTATGTATTGAAAACCCTAGGAAAACCCGATGTTTTCCTAATTCCTTGAATTCCATGAAGTCACATTGAAAACATTGCATAGCGTGTAGTGTCAGTCCCAGGCGACGTTGGATTATTTTTGAGCATGATTATTTGCTACAAACACGCGTTACACAAACGACTAGTCTATAGCTATACTAACGACCCCGTAGGCGTCGTCCGTACTAATCATGTTATCCAATCGCCCTAACTATGTGTAGTCCCACATCCGAAGAGAAAGAGGTCACGAAGACCCCGATGACTCCATTAACCGGTTGGGGATAAAAATGTACGAGGGGTCCCCGACCCGCCTCGCATAAAATGTAGACTTTACTAGCTATACCAAAGGACCCTTGGGGACCAGTAGTATACAAGCCATTGAAAGTCCATTTACGTTGTGTCGGATCGGTAAAACCCAACACTCCGTAAAAAAAATGTCTTCGGGCCTTAAGATCAGGTCATTGGGCTAGCTAGGCTCAACGAACAAGATTTTACACTTTTGGGGCCCAAAGATGGTGCGTAGACGTCTGTGCACACTCGCATGTATAATGTATTACCAAACGTACTTGTATGAATCGTAGTATCGTAGTGTCGTAGTGTTAGTAGTTGTAGATTTCTATTGGTTCGAGACCGAGCCAATTCGTTTAACAACGACTTTTGGTATTGTAATGTATTGTATTTCGTCGATAGTCGTGGTACCATTGTTTGCATGTATTGAAATAGCCTTGAAAGTTTTCTGTTTCAGCCCCTCATTGATTGTAAAATTTACTTTTTCAACCCTTTTGTAAAATAATTTCCGGTTTGGTCCTTGAATCGATTTTCTTGACATTTTAACCCCAAAAATTATTGAAATTAATATTTTTCTGCATATTTTTCAATGAAAACAGTTTAAGTCCCTGAAATTTCAGTTTTCTCGGTTATAACCCTTCTTTTTCGCAACTTTGACAATTTTGGCCCAAATTGTAATATTTTTGCAATTTTGGTCCTTTTTAAATTTAAAAAGCATTTTAAACCTTTGAATAGGATTTGGAACACTCATAGTCCACTGTTTTACAGAAAAATACAGTTTTGGCCCTCCAAAACAGAAAATCTCGCATAATGGGCCTCATTGGGCCAAAAATGTCATTTTTAGCCCATTAAGCTTGGAATTTATGTTTTTAATCCCCTAAATGAGTATATTTCCAGAAATTGTTTTATTGAAACTGTTTTGGCACACCTCATCCATCAGAATTCGTGATATGCCAATTTGGACCCTTAATTTTGTATTTTTCACATTTTAGGCCCAAAATTTGTGTTTTTAACCCAATGAAAATTGTTACTAAACCACTTAACCATTATTCTTGAAACACTTTGTATTTAGAAATATATTTGAAGCTAAAATCATTTAACACAAGATATATCTCAGTTTTGAGGGGTTTTATGGCTAGATCCAACATTTTAACACACAAATGCATACATATAAGCATGGAAATCATACAAGGCATACAAAACACATATAGATCTACACTTTCGCTTGTATTCACCCCCCACAAAAATTATAAAACAGAAAAATAGGGAGTATGAAGCTCACCTTAGGGTGTGATTTCGGTTTTTGAAGAAAAGATGGAAGAAAACTTGGTGATTTTTGGCCTTAGCACCCTTTTCTTGAAGATCTCGAGTTTGAGGTGGTTCTAGGATGCAAGATCATGATTTTTGCATGGATTAGGAAGAGATTTTGATAAAACAAAGAATCTAAGTCATAGATCCAAGCATAACCTTACCTTAAATGAAGAGTTTGTGGAAATATCCTCTTGAAAGCCTCTTAATTTTCAAGATTTTTGAATGGAGAGGAAGGATGATTTCTTGAGTAATCTAGAGAGAGTTTGTGAGGTGTGTGTGTGTGTGTGTGTGTTTGAAATGGCCGAGAGCAAGAGAGAGAGAGAGGGAGAAATAGACCTTGAGGTGATATGCATGGAAACATGGAATAGGTTGCATGGAGAACCTAAAGATAATAATGAGGTGTCAATTGCAAGTCAACTCTCTTCATTTCTTCTTGGGTTTGGGCCTTGGGCCGAGAATTTGGAAGGAAAAGGGAAAATTTGGGCTTTTATTCCCTCTAGCCCATGTAGAAGTTAGGTTGGAGGAGTTTTAACCTAAAAGGAACATAATATGATTTTTACACTTTGTTGGACTAGTTTAGGTTATTCATGGTTCAAAACTCCTAATTTATTTCATTCTAGGCCCAATATGGCCCAAAATGTTGAAATAAATTAATGTGGGTCCAATTAGAGCCCAGTTAAGGGTTCTAAGCCCATGATAGTCAAATTGGAAGCTTATTGGTCCATTGAGTCCAATAAGGAAGTCCTATTCCCATATGGACCTAAACAAGAACTTCTAGGGTTTCCAATTGCTTGATGACTATTTGTAGTATTTGTATGATGTATTTGATTGAAGTTTTTGATGTCATAATGATAGGTATCACACATGCTCTTAAGTTTTTGATTCAACATTTACTTGAATATAGTGATTACAAGACACAAAATTTCTAGTTGTGACATCATCTCCCCGTTAGAGGGAATTCCGTCCCGAAATTCCCTTTGAAAGCTAGATTTGAGTATGCTAGAATAGGTGAGGGTACTTTTGCTACATTTGGTCTTCGCGTTCCCACGTGAATTCTGGCCCATGCTTTGCGCTCCACCGTACCTTCATGATCGGGATGTGACTTTGCTTAGTACGCTTCACCTCCCTGTCCATGATTTCAATTGGTTCTTCAACGAACAGGAGATTCTCATTGATTTCGATTTCGTCAAGGGGAATGACGAGGGTTTCATCTGATAGGCACTTCTTCAGATTAGAGACATGAAACACGGGGTGTACACCGTTTAGCTCTGCGGGTAGTTGTAGTCTATATGCTACCGGACCTATTCGGGCGACGATTTCGAAAGGTCCAATGTATCGTGGGTTCAGCTTTCCCCGTTTTCCGAAACGTATAACCCCTTTCCAGGGTGAGACTTTCAACAGTACTCGATCACCGACCTGAAATTCTAAGGGCTTTCGCCGTTTATCAGCGTAGCTCTTTTGTCGGTCACGTGATGCTTGCAATCGAGCTCTGATTTGAACGATCTTTTCCGTGGTTTCGTGAATGATCTCCGGTCCCGTTAGTGCTTTGTCCGACGTATGTATTTTTGCTAGCTGGGTGTCACCTACTTCAGCCCAACATAACGGTGATCTACATTTACGCCCGTACAGTGCTTCGAAAGGAGCCACCTTGATGCTCGAATGATAACTACTGTTATATGAGAACTCGATTAAAGGTAGGTGGGTATCCCAAGACTTCCCAAAGTCTATCACGCATGCGCGGAGCATGTCTTCGAGCGTTTGGATGGTTTGCTCGCTTTGACCATCCGTTTGTGGATGATAAGCGGTGCTCATGTCGAGGTTTGTTCCCATCGCCTTATGGAGTGATTGCCAAAATCGTGAAGTGAACCTACTTTCCCTATCCGAGATGATAGATACTGGTATTCCGTGGAGTCTCACGATCTGTCGAATGTACAGACGTGTCAATCTTTCCATCTTGTAGGATTCTTTTATAGGCAGGAAATGGGCAGACTTCGTGTGACAACCCGATATTTCGAGACAATGTAATGTATAACCAATCAAATTTAGGTCAAAATATAACTTTCCTAAAATCTTATTTGGGTTAAATAAAGTAGTAGGAATCGTATCAACGTTTTCGTACATATAAAGAACCCTAAAATCCGAGTTATAACGAAGAAGTTCTGACCAACCGAAGATTCTCGGCAAAACCGGCATCACCGAATAAACGAAAAATGAGAAGTTTCAATACAATAGTTTTTAGCCTTAAGTATCTAAATGAAAGTTATAGATAACCTCAAACCGTGAGCGTACATAAAAAGAACGTCCAAATCTAACTTCGTATGAGAAAGTTATGATTTTTCCAAGATTCGGGTATAGCAGTAGACAGCTAAAAACTCGAAATAGAGCTCGAGATACTTTTGACCAAAACAACCTAAATGAGAATCTAAGGTCTCAACATTAGTAGCGCAACAGCGAAAAGTCTGACGAAAACGGACATCGGATGAAGAAGTTATGGATTTTTAACGGAATTATCGCGTCCCGGCCCGTTAAAAATAAATAATTAAAAATAACGTCAGAATTTGCCGATAAAGTCTAAACGAGAGTTGTAGATCATGTTTTTAGCTACGCGTGCATGTAAAGAACGTCAAAAACGGAGCTCGTACGCGAAAGTTATGGATTTTACAAGTTCGGGGTCCAAAATCCGAGGCTGTCAGGCCCCCACGACGTGGCACAAGCTTGCCGCGACCCGGCAAGTGACTGAGGGCGTCCAATCAATGGAAGAGGATAGGTTTGACTCCCCACGACATGTCCATCACTTGCCACGACGTGGCACACCCCAAAAATTCCCCTATAAATAGATTTCAAGGGCTCCGAGTTCCATTGCTCAGTTCCCTTCTTTCTCGCGCAGAAACTCTGCGTTTAAACCCCCGAGACCCTCCCAAAGCCCCGGTTTTCTCCTTCAAGTCCCGAAGGAAGGTTTTTTGTGATGGGTTTTGAGCATTCTAACACTTCCTAAGTGTACATGCAACCCTAATAACCTTGGATCTATGTTTGTCTAATTATCATGCAAAGTTGAATTCCAAGGTTATATTCCTATCTAGCATACATGGGGAACAATTTTAACTTGAATCATAGATAGAATAACTTACCTTGTTGTTGCTTGTGTTCTTTGAAACCTTGTGAGCCTAGCACCCCAAGTGTGATGCCTCAAATGCTTCACACAACACCAAATGCTCTTGGAAAGACTCTTGAGATAACACACACTTCTCAAAATCGGCCAAGCCCTCTTGTTTCTTATTAGTGCCGATTTTGGTGGAGAATGGGATCCTTATATAGTGTTGACACATCTAGGGTTACACCATGTAAACCCTAATGTGTCATGACTCTTCATTTTCATGACCCATGGGTTTGTAACTCCCATGGAGCATCCATGGAGCATCCTATGGGTAGAACCCAACTTGATAATCCATGGAGCCTCTTAGCCCACTATACAAGATATGGATGAACCCATATATTTAATTAGTTAACCTTTGATCACTTAATTAATTCCAAATTAATTCTTGATCAAACTAATCAAATAATATTATTAATATATTAGAACTTATAATATATTAATAATCTCCAAGTGTTATTTCTCTCATTTAGTCTAACCAATTGCATGGTGCCATGCAACCCAAATGGACCATGCCAGGTCGGGTCAAGTACAAGCCCGAAATAGTTATGGACTTAGACACCTTATCCAACAGTCTCCCACTTGGATAAGTCTAATAACTATATCTCTAGTACTTCAGGAACCGACCGGCAATCGTAGCTCTTTCAAGGTCTCTCGGAACTGAGAAGATGATGGTACGCCATTTAAGATAAGTGATCATATAATCCTCCGTTCTAGATATCAGCCGGACAAATACATGGAACAATGTCTTACTTATTGTCCAGCAGTTGTTTCCCGATTTCCGATTTGTTTGACATAGAACTTAATTGAACACATCAACTTAGTTCTGACCGGGCCCAGTACATGGGTCAAAACAAAATCATCGAGGGGCCCAGATATCAGCTTCTAATCCAAGAAGGAACAGATAAACTTTGACTCATATGTTTGTTCTACCACTCATTGAATTACACACAAAAGTACGTTTTATAACATCGAGTTACCAATGCGGTTTCGTACAGTCAATGCATAACCAACTCGTAAGTAACAAATCATATCTCTAGGTTTGAAGACTTATATGATATTACCGTCTCATGATCACTCGAGATAGAATTCCATGAAGTGATTCCAGTGAGCGTGGGTTGAGTCCAATGCTCAGAACTTATGAGCACTCATGATTGTTGTAGCCTTGTCCAACACCTTAGACCTCTACAACCCATCATGACAGTCTTGATTCATACCTACTTCCGACATATGACCGACTGTGGAGGTTTGAATAATATGTTACACCAAACAAAATTATTCTGGAAGTCAAAACATGCAAAAGAAATATAGTAAACGATTGACAAGAGATAGCAACACTTTACTCATAAATAAAACACATTTTATTCATCATCAAATGTCAATTACACTTTACAAATTTCTGGGTTATCTAACTACTAAAACTTATATCATCCTTCAGCCCTATGCTCCGAGCATGCTAGAGATGCTTAACCCTACTCAGTCCCTTCGTGAGGGGATCTGCTGGGTTCTCATCCGATGATACCCTCTTTGCCACGAGGAGTCCTTCTTCGATCCGATGTCTAATGAAATGGTATTTTCTGTCGATGTGTCTGGATCTCCCATGATCCCTTGGTTCCTTGGCTAAGGCAACAGCACTTTCACTATCACAGAAAATTTCCATTGGCTCTTTAATAGCTGGTACAACTCCAAGGTCTCCAATGAAGTTCTTCAGCCATATAGCCTCCTTTGCTGCTTCGCTAGCTGCAATATACTCTGATTCACAAGTAGAATCTGCCACTGTCTCTTGCTTGGAACTCTTCCAAGAAATTGCTCCTCCGTTTAGGGTAAAGACCCAGCCCGACTGAGAGCGGAAATTATCCCTATCAGTCTGGAAGCTAGCATCACTATACCCTACAACTCTCAAGTCATCACTTCCACCAAGGGTAAGGACCCAGTCCTTAGTCCTCCGTAGGTACTTGAGGATATTCTTTACCGCAGTCCAGTGTGCCTTGCCAGGGTTCGCCTGATACCTGCTAACCATGCTCAAGGCAAAAGCTACATCGGGTCGAGTACACGTCATAGCATACATGATCGATCCTACAGCCGAAGCATAAGGTGTTCGACTCATTTCTGCTATCTCAGCCTCAGTGCTAGGGCTTTGTGTCTTACTCAATCTGGTGTTACTCTGGATGGGTAACTCTCCTTTCTTGGAATCCTACATGCTGAATCTCTTCAGCACTTTATCCAAGTAGGTACTCTGACTAAGTCCAATTAGTCTTTTACTCCGATCTCTCAAGATTCTTATCCCTAGAATATAGGCAGCTTCACCAAGGTCCTTCATAGCGAAACACTTCCCAAGCCAGGACTTTACTTCCTGCAGGGTTGGAATGTCGTTTCCTATGAGTAGTATGTCATCCACATACAATACCAAGAAGCTAACTATACTCCCACTAGCCTTGACATACACACAAGATTCATCTTCACTCCTAGAAAAGCCAAATTCCTTGACCTTTTCATCAAAGCAAAGATTCCATCTGCGAGGTGCTTGCTTCAATCCATAAATGGATTTCTCAAGCTTACACACTCTATTAGGGTACTCGTTGCTGACAAAACCCTCTGGCTGACTCATGTAAACATCTTCAGCCAGCTTCCCATTAAGGAAAGCGGTTTTGACATCCATCTGCCATATTTCATAATCATGAAACGCAGCTATGGCTAACAGAACCCGAATAGACTTAATCTTGGCTACTGGAGAAAAGGTCTCATCATAGTCCACTCCAGGAATTTGAGAAAAGCCCTTTGCAACCAGTCTAGCCTTATAAGTGTGTACTTTACCATCCATGTCGGTCTTCTTCTTGAAGACCCATTTGCACCCCACTGTCTTTCGACCTGGTACATTCTCAACCAAGTTCCAAACTTGATTGTCATACATGGATTGTATCTCGCTATCCATAGCCTCTTTCCATTTAGCAGACTCGGGGCCTGCCATGGCTTCCTCGTAGCTGTTAGGGTCATCTTGACTTACTAGTGTCTCATCACTAATAAGTGTCTCACCTTCTGCAGTAATATGGAATCCATAGTAATGCTCAGGTGCACTCCTAACTCTCGTGGAACGTCTCAGAGGTACAGATTTGTCAATTTGCTCAACAGGAGTTTCCTCCTCAAGTTGAGGGCTAGAGTTTGAAGTTCCTTCACCGCTTGATTCTTGAATTTCTTCAAGATCAATTTGCCTCCCACTGTCTCCTTGGCTTATAAACTCTCTTTCTCGAAAGACTCCTCTTTTTGCTACAAAGACCACATTGTCACTAGGTCTGTAGAAGAGGTAACCAAAGGAATGCTGTGGGTAACCGATGAAAATACACCTCTCGCTTCGAGGTTCGAGCTTATCATGAGTCTCGCGTCTCACGAAAGCCTCGCAACCCCAAATCTTGATGTGGTCTAGTTTAGGTACTTTACCAGTCCACATCTCGTGAGGAGTTTTGGCAACTTTCTTTGTAGGGACTAGATTGAGGATATGGGCAGCAGTCTCTAAGGCATACCCCCAGAATGAGATTGGTAGCGTAGCTCGACTCATCATGGAACGAACCATATCCAACAAGGTTCGATTACGCCTCTCAGCCACACCATTCAACTGTGGTGTCCTGGGAGGTGTCAATTGTGAGACTATCCCACATTCCCTTAGATAGTCGAGGAACTCTGAACTAAGATACTCACCACCACGATCGGATCGAAGCATCTTAATGTTCCTGCCCAATTGATTCTCGACTTCCTGTTTAAATTCCTTAAACCTCTCGAAAGTCTCTGACTTATGCTTGATCAAGTAGACATATCCATATCTACTATAATCATCAGTAAAAGTCAAATAATAACGATTAGCATCCCTTGTGGCATGTTTGAATGGTCCACACACATCCGTGTGTATAAGGTCCAACAAACCTTCACCCCTCTCACATGAACCTGTGAAGGGTGACTTTGTCATTTTTCCAAGTAAGCATGATTCGCAACTATCATCTGACTTTAGGTCAAACGACTCCAAGACTCCATCCTTTTGGAGTTGGCCTATGCGTTTCTTGCTTATATGTCCAAGACGACAATGCCATAATGATGCTTTATCCAAGTTATTATTAGTAGAATCAATACACAAAACATTATTTCCCAAGTTATCTACAACAGATACAGCTTCATACACACCATCACAAGGTAATGCTTTAAAATAAAAGACATTATTATAGAACACATCTATAGAACCAACTTCATTATTAAATGAAAAGGTAAACCCTTGTTTGTACAAAGCATGAAAGGAAATAATATTTCTTGCCATTCCTGGCGAATAACAACACTTATTCAAATCTAAACTAAACCCACTACTTAGCGATAAAGTATAAACTCCAATCTTGGTAACAGGTATAGCTTTCCTATTCCCCATGATCAAGTTTATCCTTCCTTGCTCCACATCCTCACTTCTTCTTAGTCCCTGCAAGTCACAACAAATGTGAATACCACAACCGGTATCAAGGACCCAAGAATTAGAATGGGGTGAGTTATTAGAAATGATAGTGTAAATACCTGCATGGTTGGGTTTAACTTTCCCATCCTTCACATCTTGCTGGTATTTTGGGCAGTTCCGCTTCCAATGAGCTTTTTCATGGCAACAGAAGCATTCAGCCTCTTTTGGGTCAGAAGAAGGAGTAACGAAACCTTTCTTGGTTCCACTTGAAGAAGAGCCATCAAGGGTCCGAGCCTTGGTACCCTTAGAAGAGCTCTTTCTCTTCCTCCCTCGACTTTTCCCGATTGCCAAAACCGGAGTAGAGTTTTGAGTAGGAGTGATAGCAACCGACTTCCCCTTAAGACCTGTTTCTGCGGTCTTGAGAAGTCCCTGAAGTTTGCTGAGGGTGACTTCTTCCTTGTTCATGTGATATGTCATGCGGAATTGATCATAGCACGATGGTAAGGAATGCAAAATAATATCTATTGCAAAATCCTCCGGGAAGTTCACATTAAGCTTCAGCAAACGATCCACATATCTTTGCATTTTCTGCATGTGGCTCGTGACGGATTCCCCGTCCTTCATCATGGTTGTTATCATGGAGCAGATGATTTCATACCTCTCTTGTCTTGCACTTTGATGGTATCTTTCCATCAAATCTTGGTGCATGTCATAAGGGTAGAAATCCTCATAAGACTTTTGGAGTTCCGCTGTCATCGTGGCCGTCATGATGCAAGCCACTTTCGTAGCATCCCTTTCATGTGCCCGAAATTCAGCGATCTCCTGAGGAGTTACAGTGGACTCATTAATCTCCTTAAGCTCCTTGTCAAGGACATATTCTTTGTCCTCGTAGCGGGTAATCACCCTGATGTTTCTGATCCACTCATTGAAGTTGGATCCATCAAAGGTGACTTTCCCACACAAGTTCATAAGGGAAAAGGAGCCATTAGGATTAGAGCCAGAAGCATTGTGGAAAGACATCTGAAGGAAAGAGGACAAGTTTAGTTTAGATATAAGAGAGTCCTTAATAAAACACCCAAATGTAATATTAAGGCTAGGATCCAATCACAATATAATATAACTTAGAAGAGGTATGCCGTAATCTAAGCTATATCATATTTGAAAGGTAGGTGAATGACGATTCACCAATTTCCACCACGAAAACCGCAATATTTTACTATTAGGTTTTTTGAATGGTTCTTAGAAATTCCTAGATTCTTTGAGATTCAATGAACTTTTCAAAGGCATGTTTCAATCTCGAGTGTGCCCTCCAGGTTTTGTGACTGGGATGCCGAGGATCACAAAACGAGGTGTGAAGTAACCATGCAAATCACTTGGTACCCTTAAAGTTTATCACTCAATCGATGTGCCGGTTAACCACACACGCTCCACCGATACTATAATAAACCTTACGTCACCCTTTACCTACCTTGTTAAGTCCAAGTTAGTGTGCCGGTTAACCACACACGCTCCACCAACGACTTAATCAAAGTGTAAAGTGTAATTTCATGGAATAGCACCTTATTCACATTTTTTTCCTAAAGTAACTAAGATTGGGAATTTAATTAAACATTTAGTTACTTTATAATATTCATCATACTTTTAATGAGAATTAATAAGTCCTTGTCTTACCCGTTCGGCTAACGACCCTCCACCGATCAAGCAAGCGGTGGGTGAGAGTGGACACCCATTAAGTCACCATTTTATAGGCAACAACCTTATACCCACTTTATAGACCGGCTTCGTGAATGAGGCGTACTAGCGGTAAGACGACTTTGTTCTTATACATATATATATAATTATTAAATCATAATAATATAAGTATAAGGGTTGAATTTTAACTTTTAAAATTCTAGGGGTTGGAACTAAAGTTTTAACTTAACTTTACTTGTTCCAAAACTTGAGGGCAAGTTTTGTAATCTTTCAAAACTTTTCATTTCTTGTAACTTATGAGTTTAATAGAGTAATAAAATGAGGACTTTTCATTTTTCTAACTCTTGTGTTCTTTTAATGGTTTTTTAATCCAAGGGACTTTTGGTTTTCCATAACTTGAGGACAAGTTATGGACTCCATTAAAACACATTATGATCATGAATTAATCTACCACATAGGTTACAAATAATTCCTATGATCATCTAAACATCATAAGAACAAGAACATGAATATGAACACTTTCAAGAATCAAAATCACATTTAATCTTTGTAATTTTGATAGTTTGTTGTTGTAAATGAGTTAGAAAAGACATTACACCTTCTAAAATAAGTTTTCAAGTACCAAAACATTTTAGGGTAATGATTCTAATCCATTTCCAGCAACACAAGTCGAAATTCTGCACTCTGTCGACCCTACTCGCCGAGTGCATAAACCTACTCGCCGAGTAGGTTGAAGATACACGTGAACTCGTCGAGTCCTCCCCATGGACTCGCCGAGTCCATCAGTCAGACAGCAAGATTTTCGACTTTCTTCAACTTTTAAGCACAAATAACAAACAAACAAGCCTAGGCTCTGATACCACTGATGGGTTTTGAGCATTCTAACACTTCCTAAGTGTACATGCAACCCTAATAACCTTGGATCTATGTTTGTCTAATTATCATGCAAAGTTGAATTCCAAGGTTATATTCCTATCTAGCATACATGGGGAACAATTTTAACTTGAATCATAGATAGAATAACTTACCTTGTTGTTGCTTGTGTTCTTTGAAACCTTGTGAGCCTAGCACCCCAAGTGTGATGCCTCAAATGCTTCACACAACACCAAATGCTCTTGGAAAGACTCTTGAGATAACACACACTTCTCAAAATCGGCCAAGCCCTCTTGTTTCTTATTAGTGCCGATTTTGGTGGAGAATGGGATCCTTATATAGTGTTGACACATCTAGGGTTACACCATGTAAACCCTAATGTGTCATGACTCTTCATTTTCATGACCCATGGGTTTGTAACTCCCATGGAGCATCCATGGAGCATCCTATGGGTAGAACCCAACTTGATAATCCATGGAGCCTCTTAGCCCACTATACAAGATATGGATGAACCCATATATTTAATTAGTTAACCTTTGATCACTTAATTAATTCCAAATTAATTCTTGATCAAACTAATCAAATAATATTATTAATATATTAGAACTTATAATATATTAATAATCTCCAAGTGTTATTTCTCTCATTTAGTCTAACCAATTGCATGGTGCCATGCAACCCAAATGGACCATGCCAGGTCGGGTCAAGTACAAGCCCGAAATAGTTATGGACTTAGACACCTTATCCAACATTTTGTTCTCGAGATTCCCGAGATTCCCGAGATTTTCCCGCGTTTTCAACTCTTCCTGTCGAAGTTCTGCTCGATTCTTCTCTAGACTATTTCAAATCAACCACTTCAATCAAGTGAGTTCATACCCCTTAACTAATGTTTTAAACTACTTTTAAATGTTTTATGGGGGGGAATACAAGTAGAATCATGCTAGGATTATATCAATCACATGCGATTAATAAGTAGAATTACGCTAGTTATTACCTCAATCACATGTGATTAATATACAGCATTCAAAAGATTTGGCTACTCATTAGCCATTTTACCAAATAGTTTCCGTCAAATGATTTTTATAAACATTTTATATGTTTTAAACTACTTATTACACTGTACATCTTACTCGGTACATTACCTTTCAAACTTATTTACAACTGTGTTTCAATCAAATGTTTCCTTATACTCAAAACTGTTTTATCATACTTATGCCTTCAAATTGTTTTATAGATCGACATCAAGTCGATCTTTTCTTAAAATAATATTTATGTTTCAAATGTCTTACAAAATTTATTTATGCTTTTATATTATAAATTGCATGCCTCTATATGTATAGTTATATAAGAAATGTTTAAAAGACTTAGGAAGGCTATCCACCCTATTTCCTTTTCGCGCCTTGAGATGTGGTCTGGTGGGATATTGGGTATTCGTCCGAAAGTCATTTAAATATTAGTTATATATCATGTGTACATATATAGTCATAAAAGGTCTTTCCAGTTCATCCCATGCCCTTAGTTAGTAAGGGTATACCTCCATGACCATACGTACCAGTTAGACTGCTAGTAAACTACCATATGGGTAGTTTAGGAAGATACTAGAACCGTTACTAGAACGCGATATCATACAATGAGTCAGTTCATTCATGAGTCCATACTTTCTAGAACATTACATATACAACTATACTAGGAAGAGAACATATACAACTATACTAGAACGAGAAACATGACCCTTACATTAATACATTAACAATTGTGATCCACTGTATCGGAGCATGCCTTAAATGTCATGGCCCGAGTTGTAGCCAGAATTCTCTTGGAGGGAGAGCATTGAGTTTGCGTATAGATCTATACTGGATTGACAATCCTATACCTTGCTGCTAGCTATAGCCGAACCTGCAGGTCTACGGGTGCCAAATGTCATTCCGTTATTACGACCGTTCTTTATGTCGTTGTTATCAGTCGATAGTATGGTGCAATTATCACATTATACCTTAATATAAATCCGGTTTAAGGTAGTTAGTATAGCAGTAGTTCCTATAATACAAAATTACAGTACTACAATGATTTATCCATTACATTTTTAGTGATAACCTCACTTCAACTTTAATGTACAATCTATATTTTGTTAAAAGATAGTTACACTTGGGAAATTACACACTTTTACATCAAACGAGCATACAAAACAGTTAAGCCTTGGTAGAAGGCTACTTTAATAGAAAATATAGGTTTTTCTGAGAGATTCAAACTTTTTCAAATACTTACAATTCATATACACTTTCAAATTCTTACAATACATAGACTTACAAATTCTTACATACAAATTAAGACACTAAATTCTTATGATCTCACCAGCTTCAAAGCTGATACTCGCTTTCAAAATTACTTGTATCCTCAGGTCATCATAGACAGGTACCGATGCAAGGAGAAAGGAAGATGGAGCTTGTTCAAGACTTATCTTTCATTTTGATTTATGCTTTAGTGTTTATCAAAATTTGACAAAATACAATTGTATAATAATTATTTTATTAATGCAATGGATGATGTTGTTGCTTGTTTACTACTTTACATTGTTGTTGATATTATACATGACGTCCTCCGCCCCAGAACGTTTCCGCCGTTCTCGGTTTTGGGGTGTGACACTTCGTCAGCCGGTCGACTATTACCCATATGGTGTCCAGTCCGTCCGACGTCTTGGGTAGCTTGGTCACGAAATCCGTAGAAATCCCCTTCCATTTCCACTCAGGGATTACCGGTTGCTGTAACAATCCTGAGGGTTTCTGGTACTCCACCTTTACCTTGGCGCACGTAAAGCACTTACTAACGTAGGTCGCAATTTCCGTCTTCATGTTAGGCCACCAATAGTGTTGCTTAATGTCCAAATACATCTTGTCTGAACCGGGATGAATGGAGTATCGTGTCTTGTGGGCTTCCTTCATAACAACCTCCCTAAATCCTCCGATTTTTGGGACCCAAATTCGGTTCATGAAGTAGTATACTCCATTCTCCCTTGCCTCTAGGTTCTTCTCCATCCCGCGTAATGCCTCGCTTGCTCTATTTTCCGTCTTCATGGCCTCCGACTAGACTGTTGCAATTTGAGTGGGCAGATGAGATTGAATGGTTATCGAGAGAGTTTCCGCACGGCGATTAGAGTACTCCTTCCGACTTAATGCGTCAGCTACCACGTTGGCCTTGCCTGGGTGGTACTTGATCTCACACTCATAGTCATTTAGCAATTCAACCCATCTTCGTTGTCTCATGTTCAGCTCCTTCTGGTTCAAGATGTGTTGGAGACTCTTGTGGTCCGTGAAGATGGTGCACTTCGTACCGTACAGGTAGTGCCTCCAAATTTTCAGAGCGAAGACCACGGCTCCCAATTCTAGGTCATGGGTCGTATAATTTACTTTGTGCGTCTTTAGTTGGCGGGATGCGTATGCTATCACCCTTCCACGTTGCATGAGAACGCAACCTAAGCCCTGATTTGACGCGTCACAGTAGACTACAAAATCTTCCGTTCCTTCAGGTAGAGATAGTACAGGAGCGCTACAGAGAGCTTGCTTCAAGGTCCGAAACGCAATCTCTTGTTTGTCTGTCCATTTGAATGGTATGCCCTTTTGCGTAAGCGAGGTAAGTGGCTTGGCGATCTTAGAGAAGTTTTGAATGAATCTCCTATAGTAGCCCGCTAGGCCTAAGAATTGACGAATTTCTGTGGGCGTCGTCGGGGTTGCCCATCCTTCAACAGCTTTGACCTTAGAGGGATCCACATGAATTCCATCTTGGCTAACTACGCAACCTAGGAAGTTCACATTTCGGAGCCAGAACTCACACTTGGAGAGTTTGGCGTAAAGATTTTCCGATCGCAGAGTTTCTAAGACTTGTCGGAGATGTTGGCCATGCTCTTCTTTGCTTCAAGAATAGACGAGGATGTCATCGATAAAAACAATGACAAAGTTGTCGAGGAACGGTCGACAGATTCGATTCATTAGGTCCATAAATGCGGCAGGTGCATTTGTTAGACCGAAGGGCATTACGACGAATTCATAATGTCCGTAGTGGGTTTGGAAAGCGGTTTTTGGAATATCCTCTTCCCGGACTTTGAGTTGGTGGTATCCGGACCGTAGATCTATTTTTGAAAAATAACTAGCTCCTTGGAGCTGGTCGAATAGATCATCGATTCGTGGGAGTGGGTAGCGATTTTTAACAGTGAGTTTATTTAACTCTCTGTAATCGATGCACATTCTAAAAGATCCGTCCTTTTTGACAAAGAGCACTGGAGCTCCCCATGGCGAGTAACTAGGTCGGATAAATCCCTTGCCCAGAAGCTCATTGAGTTGGCTGGACAATTCCTGCATTTCAGCAGGGGCCAGCCGATAGGGTGATTTAGTGAGAGGAGTTGCTCCTGGAACGAGGTCGATTCGAAACTCAACCTGTCTCTCTGGGGGTACTCCTGGAAGATCTTCAGGAAACACGTCTGGAAATTCACACGCTACCGGAATATCTTGAATGTTAGTCTCTTCCTTGGTTTTATCCACTATGTGAGCCAGAAATGCCGAATCCTTCTTTCGTAGGTGCTTTTGTGCCTTGATGCACGAGATGAGGAGAAGGTTCATGCTGGGTTTGTCTCCATAAATTACTAGGGTTTCGTGATTTGGGAGACGAAGACGAACGGCCTTCTCGTGGCACATAATTTCAGCATGGTGGGGGCTTAACCAGTCCATGCCGATGATCACATCGAAACTCCTAATTGATACTGGCATTAGATCTATTCGAAAGACGTGTTGATTAAGAGTTAGGGTACATCCGATGTAGATTTCCCCAGTGGATTTGGTTTTCCCATTGGCCATTTCCACCGTAAAGGTTTCATTTAGCTTTTGGGGCTGTTGTTTTAATAAATGCTTAAACTTATCGCTTACGAAACTTCGCTCCGCTCCGGTGTCAAATACGATGCATGCATAAGTGTGATTTAGGAGAAACGTATTGGTCACAACTGCGGGGTCCTGAACCGCCTCTCCTTGACCCATGGTCAGCATCCTTCCTGTTCCTCTGTTCCCGGGATTGTTGTTGTTAGGGCAGTCTCGGCGGAAGTGCCCAGTCCTCCCACACCCGAAGCAGGTGTGGCTAGGCCCTGCATTATTGCCGCCGGCATTGGTGTTGTTGTTGTTGCGATGGTTGTTGTTGTTTCCCTGATTTTGGTTCTGGGGAGGGTAAGTCCTACAGTACCTCGCAGGGTGTCCCCTTCGATTGCAACTGGTGCACTGAAACTCCTTGCATTCTCCATGGTGATGGAAACCGCACTTGTTGCACTTGGGAAGATTACCGGAATAAGGTTTTGAAGCATTTGAAGCAGCTTAGGCTGGAGCATGTGGTGTGGCTGGAACCGGTGCAGTGGCAGCATTAACTGCCACTATCTGCTGCTTTTTAGAGGTTTCGAGGCCCTGACGTCCCTTCCTCTTGTTGTTCTTCCCTTTCTTGCCATCACCTTCCTTTTTGCCCTCAGTCTCCGCTGGCTTCTCACCCTTCTTGGTGTTATGGTCATACAACTTCTTCGCCAATCTCTTCGCACTGTCAAATGTTTCCGGGTTTGCAACTATCACGTTTTCTTGAATGGGTGATGTTAGTCCCCAGATGAATCGCTCAATCTTCTTTCCTTCCGAGGTGATCATACCCGGGCACAGCAGATATAGCTCACTTAATCTCGATATGTAGGCATCGATATTCGCATTCTGCATAGTGAGGTTCCATAGCTCTTGCTCCATCTTCTGTATTTCGCCTTGTGGACAGTACTCAGCCATTAACATTTCTTTCATCTCTGCCCACGGCATAGAGTTGGCTACAGGGAGCGCCATGGCTTCCACGTGTCCGTTCCACCAAGTGAGTGCTTGGTCCACAAAAGTGCAGGCCGCGAACTTCACCTTCATTTACTCGGGGCAATCGCATATCTCGAATACCGACTCCACCTTTTCGATCCATCGCTTCAGAGTGATCACCCCTCCAGTGCCGTTAAAAGTTCGTGGTTTGGCGTTTGTGAAGTCCTTGTAGGTACATGTTTTGGTGGGTCCTTAATTCATTCCGTTGTTCGAACTTCCGGCTCCTTGCACATTGACTCCTCCATTGTTCCCTTGATGAATCTGCGCAATCGCTGCAGTGACCGCAGCAGATACAGCTGCCTGGAACGCGGCTGAGTCAACTTCGGGTGGAGTTGGTCCTGGGTTTCCGCGAGTAGGTCGGAGAGGCATCTTTCTGTCACGAAACGGAAAGATGTTGAGTGTATGTGGTTTCCGTGAGGTTGTGATCCTACTGACTAGGTGCATGGTACGAACTTGAACACTACTACCCTAGGACATTCAATCATAATTTCTCAACACATAGCAATTTGTAATATCATAACAAAGCACATAAAAGTTTATTAATATTATCCGCATTTGATATAAGAAAATTTTGCTCGTAAGAGCATACATGAGTGACACTAATTTGACAGCATAACGGCTCTATGAGTAGTGTAGTCACTTAAACATAGAGTCGGGGTACATAGCATAGTACCTATCGATCTACTAAGATAAGTCTATCCCTAACCGCGATGAGCTGCGTCCGGAGGTGGTGCCGAGGATGTGGATGCTCCCTGAAGGCGAGCCACCAAGTGTTCTGCGTCCTGAAGTCAAGACTCCCACCGAACCTGCCTCATGTGAAACTCTCGAAGGACGTCACACGTCTCCTGCTCCGCACGCTCGACCCTAGTCCTCAACTGGCGCACATGAGCAACAGTGTCCTGGGCAAGGTCGCCCGTGTTCCGTAACCGCCTCACCATGACTGGAAGGGCTCGATCAGCCGGTCCTCCGTCTCTCAGGTCAAAGAAGTCGCGTGACATGCCGTACGGGGGTCGCTGTCCCTGCTGTCTGCTCCACCTCCAAAGATCAATACCCCAAGGAGGTGTAGGACCAGTGGGGCCTACACGATAGGCAGGCACCCTGATCGGGTAAGGGGGGTCGATGACTTCGGACTCCGCGTCCGAATCACCCCCTTCACTATCATCAGTATCCTCCTCGAGGATTCCTTCGTCTTCCTCTGATTCGGCAGGCTCGCCCTAGACTTCTGCCTCCGGTTCCCCGTCAGATTCCTCTTCGGGGTCTTCCTCAGGTTCCTCCTCAGGCTCTTCCTCAGGCTCCTCCTCCTCTAGCAATCCGTTGTTTCCCTGGTTAGGGAAGTAGGGATCCCCGGGATGATGAAAGCCAGCCATGCTGTGTGCGAGAGTGTGTAAATATGCTAACATTATTCCTAAAGCGCCACGACTAGTGCATAAGCTAAAAAGGCGTTCTCTTTTTGGTGCTAGAAGGGTATAGTTTTTGGTTCCCTAGCTACCCCGATCTCATCAGGACGTGTGTTAGTTATACTTTGGAGAGAGTGTAGTTGATCAGGCTACATCCACTCCTTCGTACCACTAAGAACAGTCCTGAATTTAACCGAGATACTAGTATTATTTTTGTTTGGTTCGGCGTTATGTTCCTTGTTCCTACTGCAAGCAAATATGTTTTATTGTTGTATTTTTTTTTACTTGTTTTGTTCAGAGTTAAGTTAGTCCCTCTTTTTGGTTTATAGTTGCATATCAATGTGTGGCTAGATATGCTAGTTCACTATAAACAAAGCTCTAATACCAACCTATCACACCCCCGAACCAGACGGCGGAAACGTCCGAGGGCTGTTGTGACTTAATTGAATACCATAACATTGAATATATATGAAACATAACATCATTCGTCACCATGCATTAATATAGTACAACTGATAAAGTTTACACTGAGTACATTGTTTTAACATTACATTCCCAAAAACAAATTGTTCGGTTCATAGATAAACAAACTGCAAGCCATCACTAAGTACATTTTTCCTTTGGTTCACTTGTTACCTGAGAATACAAGTATTTTGAAAAAAACATCAACATATGAAATGTTGGTGAGTTCATAAGCGGTATTTGAAAAGCAACGTTTTGTATTATTTTGAAAACCACCAGAAAATCCGATATTTTCTTAAAAGAGTTTCTGAAAAAGTTTGTGAAGATCCATAAGTATGCTTGTTTGTTTCTATAGTTGTAAAAAATATGTTCGTTAAACTTGTGTACATTTCGAAACTGTATGTATTGTAAAACCCTAGGAAAACCCGATGTTTTCCTAATACTTTGAATTCCATGTAGTTGTAGAATCATCGCGACGTGTGAAGTCATTGATTCCAGGCGACGTCAGATTATTGCGCATGGTAAATTGCTATAAACACGCGTTACACAAACGGCCAGTTTACAACTTATACTAACAATCCCGTAGGCGTCGTCCGTAATATTCACGTAATCCAACCACCCTGACTTCTTGTAGTCCCACATCCGAAGAGAAAGAGGGCACGAAGACCTCGGTAACTCCGTTAGCCGGTTGGGGATAAAAAAAAGTACGAAGGGTCCTTGACCCGATTCGCATTTGAATAACCGACTTTACTAGCCGTACCAAAGGACCCTTGGGGACCAATAGTATAAAAGCCATTGAAAGTCCTTTTACGTTGTGTTGGGTCATGTAAGACTCAACAACTCGTAAGGTTGAAGTCTTCGGGCCTAAAGATCAGGTCATCGGGCTAGCTAGGCCCAACAAACAAGATTTTACACTTTTGGGCCCAAAGGTGGTGCGTAGACGTCTGTGCACTCTCACGTGTGTATTGGATTCCCAAATGTTTCCGTGTATGAGTCGAGTTATTGTCGTGTTAGTAGTTTCGGGTTTGTTATTGATTCGAGACCGAATCAATTCGTTAGGTAACGATTTTTGGTGTTGCTGTGTAATATAATTCGTCGGTAGTCGTAGTGCCAGTGTTTGATCACAACGGATGTATTGAGTTAACATTTCAACTTTTCTGTTACAGCCCCTTCTTTTTGTTGTTTTTACTTTTTCAACCCTTTAAATAAATAAATTTCCGATTTGGTCCTTAAACCATTTTTCTTGACATTTTAACACCAAAACTTATTGAAATTGATATTTTTCAGCATATTTTTAGTTGGAAAAAGTTTTGGTCCCTGAAAATACAGTTTTCTCGGTTGAAACCTTCCTTTTTCGCAAATTTACACTTTTGGCCCAAATTGGAAAATTTTTGCAACTTTGGTCCTTTTTAATTATGAAAAGCATTTTTAACCTTAGAAAAGGACTTGGGACACTAGTAGTCCACTGTTTTGCAGAAAAATACAGTTTTGGCCCTTCAAAACAGAAAATTTCGCATATTGGGCCCTATTGGGCCAAAAATGTCATTTTTAACCCATTAAGGTTGAAATTTATATTTTTAACCCTCCAAAAGAGTATATTTCCAGAAAATACTTTATTAAAACTGTTTTGACTCTTCTCATCCATCAGAATTCGTAATATGTCATTTTGGGCCCTTTAACTTTATATTTTTAACATTTTATGTCCAAAAATTGAGTTTTTTGCCCAAAGAAGATGTTATTAAGCCACTTAGCTATTTTTCTTGGAATAATTTGTATGTAGAAATATATTTGATGCTAGTATCATTTAACATAAAGTATATCTTGATTTTTAGGGGCTTATGACTAGATCTAACATCATAAACACACAAAAACACACAAATAAGCATAGAAATCATACAAGACATACAAAACACATATAGATCTACACTTTCACTTGTATTCACCCCCCCCCCCCACACACACACACACACACAAAACTTATAAAACAGAAAAATAAGGAGTATGAAGCTCACCTTAGGGTGTGGTTTTTTAAGAGAAGATGGAAGAAAGCTTGGTGATTTTTGGCCTTAGCACCCTTTTCTTGAAGATCTCGAGTTTGAGGTGGTTCTAGGATGCAAGATCATGATTTTTGCATGGATTAGGAAGAGATTTTGATAAAACAAAGAATCTAAGTCATAGATCCAAGCATAACCTTACCTTAGATGAAGAGTTTGTGGAAATATCCTCTTGAAAGCCTCTTAATTTTCGAGATTTTTGAATGGAGAGGAAGGATGATTTCTTGAGTAATCTAGAGAGAGTTTGTGAGGTGTGTGTGTGTGTGTTTGAAATGGCCGAGAGCAAGAGAGAGAGAGGGAGAAATAGACCTTGAGGTGATATGCATGGAAACATGGAATAGGTTGCATGGAGAACCTAAAGATAATAATGAGGTGTCAATTGCAAGTCAACTCTCTTCATTTCTTCTTGGGTTTGGGCCTTGGGCCGAGAATTTGGAAGGAAAAGGGAAAATTTGGGCTTTTATTCCCTCTAGCCTATGTAGAAGTTAGGTTGGAGGAGTTTTAACCTAAAAGGAACATAATATGATTTTTACACTTTGTTGGACTAGTTTAGGTTATTCATGGTTCAAAACTCCTAATTTATTTCATTCTAAACCCAATATGGCCCAAAATGTTGAAATAAATTAATATGGGTCCAATTAGAGCCCAGTTAAGGGTTCTAAGCCCATGATAGTCAAATTGGAAGCTTATTGGTCCATTGAGTCCAATAAGGAAGTCCTATTCCCATATGGACCTAAACAAGAACTTCTAGGGTTTCCAATTGCTTGATGACTATTTGTAGTATTTGTATGATGTATTTGATTGAAGTTTTTGATGTCATAATGATAGGTATCACACATGCTCTTAAGTTTTTGATTCAACATTTACTTGAATATAGTGATTACAAGACACAAAATTTCTAGTTGTGACAGTAACATATAACGCATAATTGAACTAGTAATGAAGGATAACTAAACTGTTTTACATAAGAAAATATGGGATTTTCTTGGATAACAAACCTTTTCGGAAAGCTAAAGGAAGCTGGTACATTTTTCAGAAAACAAACATCTTATGAACTCACCAGCTTTATGCTGATTTTCAAACTGTTTGTATTCTCAGGTCCGCATTAGACAGGTACCCGGTGATCTCTTTTGGTGAAGACGGAGTGTGTAGAAGACTCGTCTCATTTTGTTCCTATTTATATTATGTATCACACTTGTACAATTTACTTTTGAAACAAATGTAAACTTTCAAATATATGTAATGTAATGGTTGTTTACTTTGATTACTATGTGCGTTGGATTTGATACTCAACGTGGAGTCAACCCCGGAAATGTTTCCGCCTTTGGTTTTCGGGGTGTGACACACATAACATATATGATCAACCAAATACCACATAAGAAACCGCATATATATAAGCATCCTTTAAATGTTCAACCTTTTATTAATAACAAACCTTTTGTTACGTATTCAACTTTTTAATATACAACCAACCTTTGTTATATATTCAACCTTTTAATATACAACCAGCCTTTGTTATATATTCAACATTTTAATATGCAACCAAACTTTTGTTACATGTTCAACCTTTTATTACATCTATCCAATCGATTGATAGAAAAGTGTCCCTTAGTGCTACCTAACCCAAGAGAAACACCCCGTTCACTACTTGTGTGCACGGCCAGCCGAATGCTCTAAGTGGCTCATGACTTCCACCCGTAACACCAACCCCGTGACTCCACTTTCGCTACTCCAACTTTGCAAAGTACAAGTACCCCGTGGTGTCATTCAGGATCGGTCCAAACGGTGCCAATTCCACCGATACACCTCTTGATTCCCACGTGATGTTTGCGCTGGCCGCGAACGAGGGACCAACATCACTCTAGTCAACGAACACCGAAGTACCCGCAAACCATGTGTCACACGGTCATCTAGATAGACCGTCAACTAATCACCGTTGTGGCTATAGATCTTCCTATATGTACTCTTTCAACCTAGTAGGCACCCTCAATGATGCGGATAAGGTTTTAGGAAAAAATCATGAACTATCCAAACCCTCTATGCTTAACCCCGCAATGTCATTTATAAATTAAGCAAGTCATATAATGCATACCATATGAATGTGTATTAAACATGCAATGTATTCATAACCAACACATCAAAACATAACCATACATCATATTTCAAGCAACTTAAGCTAGCATGTCATATACATCAAGTACATCCAAGTGTAAGCAACATAGCAATTACGTCATATCATGGCATTAGCACAAAGCATATACTAGCATCACAAATATCATATCATCATCAAGCACACGTAATGACATGGTCATCCTAAAACGAATCAAATCACCATCTACGGATTGCACGTTTCAATAATGCAACCTTAGTGAGTTAAAACTACGAACTCACCTTGTTATGCGATAATAAAATATTACACTTATGCGTCGTTTCGTAAGCTCCTTAATCTTCAAGGTACCTAAACAATAAATTTATTATTTTTATTTAGTTTAGGCTTTCAATATTTTAGATTACAAGTTAATCCCCTATTTGGTAGTGAAATCAATGTGGCATAAATTTAGAATACATAGCCATGGTCATAAGTAAGCATGCGGTACAATTTTAAATTATCCCAGAATACCATAAATGAGCTAAAATTGTATTAAGGGTTGCGTTATTTAACAGATACCGTCTATAATATATCTATTTAATTTTTCTTAATTACAATTATCCATACATTCTCAAAAGGACCTAACACAATCATATTAATTGTAAGCCCTTACACCAAGCGATCAAATAAAAAATAATCATTAATTTATTCTAATAACCAATTATAAACCCAACATTTATTTTTATTGTTAACACTCGTCTCATAGCCTTGATCGTAATTCCAATTTAATCATGAATCCACAAATCATTTGATGTCTTTATTAACCTAATGAATAAATTACAATTCATAAAATTTATCGGCTTATATATTATGGCATATGTATATATTTTATTAAAACAATGAAATACATATACTAAAATCTAAGCCACTGTAACCCCACTTAATTTTAAATAATTAACCAGGTAAATGTATCTTTCTTCTTTTTGTTAAACTCATAAGCAAACTTGAGACCTCATCCTAGTATTTTGTTTAATATTATTAGCCATGGAAATTCTTATTACTTGTGTGTTGTATTTCATGCAACTAGCATTTACCCTCAGCCATTATAGACTATAACTTGATAATGAAGGAAGAAGCACATAAACAATGTACAAACCACTCACGAGTAGCTTGGCTCGTTTGCACCCCTAATCACAACCACTCTTTGCGAGGTGGTGGTGTTTGTGGCGGAATCTGTCAACCATGGCTGCCGGTCGTGTTAATGACCAGAGTCGAACCACAATAAA